>NW_021604636.1:12576311-12610049 GCF_004785775.1 Grammomys surdaster | reverse complement strand
TCTATATCTATATCTATATCTATATCTATATCTATATCTATATCTATCTATCTATCTATCTATCTATCTATCTATCTATCTATATATATATATATCAAATAACCCCAGAACAATCATGAACAATAAAAGAACATTGGGAGGAACTACCATCCCTGACTTTAAACTGTACTAGAGAGCAATAATGATAAAACTGCATGGTGTTGGTACATAAACAGACATGTTGATTAATGGAATTGAATCAAAGACCCAGAAATAAACTCACACACTTATGGACATTTTGTATTTGATAAAGAACCAAAAAAGATACAATGGAAAATAAAAGCATCTTCAACAAATGGTGCTGAACTAACTGGTTGTCTACATATAGAAGAATGAAAATAGTTCCATAGTTATCACTCTGCAAAAACTCATGTCCAAGTAGATTAAGGACATCAACATAAAACTGGATATACTAAATCTTATAGAAGAGAAAGTGGGAAATACTCTTGAATGCATTGTTACAGGAGACAAGTTCCTGAACAGAACACCAATGGCTCTGGCTCTAAATAAACAATTGATAGATGGGACCTCATGAAACTGCAAAGATTTTGTAAGGCAAAGGACACTGTCAATAGGACAAATCATCAGCCCACAGATTGGAAAAAGATCTTCACCAGTCCTATATTTGACAGAGGACTAATATCCAAAATTTACAAATAATTTAAGAAGTTAGACCACAACAACCCAAATGGCCCAAATAAAAGTGGGGTAGAGAACTAAATAGAGAGCTCTGAATAGAGGAATTGTTCAAAGTCATTATTCACAAGGGAAATGCAAATCAGAACAACTATGAGATTCCATCTTATGTCCATCAGAATGGCAAAGATAAAAAACTAAATAGATACCACATGATGTCGAGGATGCAGAGCAAGGGGAGCACTCTTCCATTACTGATGGGAGTGCAAACTTGTACAATCACTTTGGAAATCAATGTGACAGTTTCTCAGAAAACTAAGAATAGTTCTACCTCAAGACCCAGCTATACTACTGTTGGAGATATACCCAAAGGATGCTCCAAAATCTCACAAAGACACTTCTTGCTCAAATATGTTCATAACACTTTATTTTTAATAGCCAGAAATTGGAAACAAATTAGATGTCCCCCAACTGAAGAATGGATAAAGAAATGTGGTACATCTACACAATATAATATTATTCAGCTATTAAAAACCAAAGCATCATGTATTTTGCAGGCAAATGAATGAAACTTGAAAATATCACCCCAAGTGAGGTAACACAGTCCCAAAAGAACATGCATGGTATGTACTCACTTAAGAGTGGGTATTAGCCATAAAGTACAGGTACACTTCACAGAACCTAAGAAGATAAACAAGAAGGAATGTGCAAGTGAGGAATCTTCAATCTTACTGAGAAGGGGAAATAAAATAGTAATAAGAGGCAGATGAGGGGAGGTAACAGGGAAGGTGGGAGGGTAGTGAGGGGAATTGGGCATTCATGATCAAGTGTAGGTAAGGACAGGAGAGGTGGCCATGAAATGAATGGAAATCTGCAACTGAAGGGAGTGACATCTCCAGCATGAGACCTGGGATAAGGAAGTTTCCCAATAATCAATGGGAGTGACCTTAGCTGTGACCCACTATACTGAGAATATGGAACCTGAAGAGGCCACCTTCTGTAGCCAGGCAGTAACCTCAGTGGAATGATAGGTCCACCAACACACTCATAAAGCTTTCAACCCAAATCTTACCCTGTCTACAGGTAATGCAGGCACAGGGGAGGGAGCACAGACTGAGGGAATGGCCAGTCAATAAGGGGTCCAATTTGAGTACCATCCTATGGGCAAGCACCAATCCCTAACACTATTAATGATACTCTGTTATGCCTGCAGAGAGAAACAAGATGTCCTCTAAGAGGCTCCACCCAGCAGCTGACTCAGACAGATACAGACATTGGCAGCCAAACAGTGGCTAGAGCTTGGGAACTCTTATGGAAGAATTGGAGAAAGGATTGTGGGCCCTGAAGATGATAGGAACTCCACAGGAAGACCAACAGAGTCAACTAACCTAGTCTCAGAGTATGAACCACCAACCAAATAACATACATGGGCTAGACCTAGCCCTCCCTGATCTTATGTAGTAGATGTACAACTTGACTTTCATGTGAATCCTGATTTACTGGAATGTGGGCTATCCCAAAAGCTGTTGCCTGTATTTGGGGCTGTGTTCTACTATCTGGGCTGTCTTCTTTGGACTAGTAGGAGAGAAAGTGACTAGCCTTGCAGAGAATTGAAGAGTGTGTGTGTGTGGGGGTGGAGGGACACCTAGTGGGGTCCCCCCCCAGGCTCAGAGGAGAAGGGTGGGGCGGGGAAGGGTAGTGGGAGAGGTGACTGAGAGATGGGTAGTGAGCAGGATGTAAAGTAAATAAGTAAAACAAAATAAAATGAAATAAAATTTAAAATATTTTCAGAAAAAAATCTCAGTTTTAGTAGAATATATTACCTGTTAGTGTTCTCATTGGGAGAACTAGACATTGTGTGGAGACTGGACACTTCTGCACAGTCATTTCTGGATGTTTAATGTCATAGAACACTCTATAAAGCTACAGCATTGTATAAAGCTATAGATTATTTTATAGAAAAAATATAGTTCACATTCTTTCTGGGAAGTCACTCTTTTCTACAAGATATGTGCTTTACATGCCAAGAAAAATGAATTTATTGTATTTAAAGAATAGGAAAGCACAACTGATTTAGACACAATTTTGGCCTAGCATAGGAGGCTTGTATCAAAATTTTCATTTACCATCCTTTGTACTTGTTTATCTCAACCAAAGACAGATCTGAAAAGATCTGAAATACATGATGAAGCTGACAGTACTTCTCTTATAATGGAGGCAAAGGCTCTTTCTTCACCCGTTGCTAGGTTTGGAGCTGAGGACCATATAATAAAAGAAACGATAACAAGTAAAGGTAATCAAGACTTACTTAATACTTGTTTACATAACACAGGAGTCTCCCTAAGAAAAGGAGAGCCAAAGAACTTGAGCATTTCCATTATAGCTTTGATAAAGTGTGGCTGCACAGAGACATGACTGAATACAGGGCGTGTGTAATAGTGGTAATGATCGAGGGAAACTTATCAAACCTGTCAGGCTGTTCCTGGAATCTTTGTCTGTGGTCCCTTTTCTCTGGGGGAGAGAGGTACCTCTTGAAGGATGTCATATGACTTGCTTAAAAGAAAGGGGTGAAGGTAAGGTGAGAGGCAACTTCCAGCTTCTGCTGTATTTTTTTTTTAAATTCCAATTTAAGGTGATTATCAAATTACCATTTCTAAGGTAATGTTTCTTTAATACCATTAGTCTACTAACATTTTGAAATACACAATCATCCTCTTGGACATTTTTACTTTTATGAACATCATTGAAATGTTCATCAACTCACATTTAACTCTATAGACATGATTTCAATGCTTAATACTTTAAAAAGTCATTGCATTACGTCTCCCATAGTGTGCGTATAAGGTTGGAGAGGCTGATTGATGTGCCCAAACTTTGATTTTTCCATTTTTTAAATGGAAATTACAGTCTTAGCATTGTTAAGATCAAATAAACTTAAAACTTGTATGTCAAAGGGAGATACAGTTGGGATTTTTGAGTTCCCTGATCACTGTTATCTGTGACTACTTAGCTTCTCTGATCCATACTTGCTAAATGCTGGTACTAATCCTAGTCATCTTAAATCAAAATGATTACATCATTTCCAAAGTGGACATGGTTAAAACTGTTGATTTAACATATAATGCGTTAAGCCCAGTATTTGGTACTTATCAAATAACTACTCATATATATATATGAAAGTATATATACTTTCATAACATAAAATAAGGCAACACCACTAGATTTGATCATATTTGGACTTACTTAAGCCTGATACTTTTAGAACTTGGTTTGTTTCATGGTTGGATTTGATGGTCTAGCTTCCTGACTCCAGGTTCACCATCGGTAACATGTCATACTGGAAAAACTTTAAATTGCTTTTTTCAATCTTGAGAAAGTTTGGCCCACGTGTTTATTCTTATATAACCCAATCTCTGCTGCCCGAGGCAGCCAAGCCAGTGGGTTTGACTAGTAAGACTTTTGCCAGGATTTCCCTAGAGCTGAACTGCTGCTCTGCTCCTCTTCACCAGCATCAGGCAACTATATGATGATGATGGCAGGACGTAATGACCACATTGTTCAACATGAACTGTTAGAGGCAGAATTCATCCTGCCTGGCTAATATTGCCAACATTCATTCAAATTGAATGATGATCTTTACTGAGAATTTTGGTTTCATTTAAAAAAAAACACAGAAATGTAATGGGGATATGTTTTCATTTTATTTCCAGGTGTGGGATATGGGGCTGCTTCAGAAAGTCCACAGTAGCTGACTTTGATTTGCCTCATGCTCTGGGAGGGGCAGGTTTTTTCCAGCTGCAGAGAGATTTCATGAATATGTGACATTTGGAATTCTGGGGACTTTTGAGAG
The DNA here is from genome assembly GCF_004785775.1 of Grammomys surdaster. Taxonomy (NCBI): domain Eukaryota; kingdom Metazoa; phylum Chordata; class Mammalia; order Rodentia; family Muridae; genus Grammomys; species Grammomys surdaster. The sequence continues at coordinate 12,605,524 of NW_021604636.1, read as the reverse complement.
GGTAATTAAATGCAAGACACCCCCCCCCAAGAGGGATGTATCAACTATTCCTCCTTCTGCTACTCTTCCTACTAATGCTGTTGCTGTTTACTGTTTGACGGCTACTAGTTACTGTTTGCTAGTTGGAGATATCCTGATGACAAAGGTAAAAATTTCCCCCAAGGAACTAGTCACCCCCTAATCATCAGGAAGTAGTATAATGAGATGACACTGCTTTTCCCCTTTAGCCTTCTTTCTTTTCTACCTAGTATTGGAGAGGGGGTTGGGAGGGGTAAGGGTGGACAAGGATGGTAGAATAGGAAATCATAATTTAGCCAGTAGTCTGACTGTGTTCGTCCTTGGTTTAAATTGAATTATTCCTTGTTGTTCTTAGCTCTTTCTCTTCCCTGTGCATACTTTTGGCTTGCAATGCTGAGCAACAAGCTTTCTCTTTCCTGACCTCTGCACCAGCACTATGATCACTTCTTGCTAGAGATATCAGTCAATGTCACTTTTTGTCAGAAGTCTGATATGAAAGGTTGATGAGGCAGGAGTAGACTACTGACTACAAACTACTGACTAGAATCATTTGAATTATCCTGCTTATACTCAATTACTTTGAAGGCCACTTCATGAAGAGAGTCATGTTTTGAATTTACTGTGCAGACAAATGTGAACACATCTGAGTGTGGCCACCAATGAAGATTTGATAATTTGCTTCTGACAACTAAATGTGAGACAAAAATTACTAGTGAAATGACAGACTAATAATACCAGGGTCTAGATAGGAATGTAAGCTATGTCCTGTGTAGGTGACTGTCATATTTCTCTATTCTGCCATAGTTAATTTCACCAGAAATTTCAATAGAAGAAACTAACTTAATCTGTGTATTTCAACACAATCATCATCATACACTTTTCTTTCTCTCCTTCTTGTTATCATCCTTCATTGTTAAGTATGTGAGTTAACACTTGTGCTATAGACTGATAGGTCTGAATTTACTAGAATTTCACTTACTAGCTGTGAGGGTTTGAATAAATTACCCTACCTCTCAGCCTAAGCTTCTTCATCTGTCAGATAAGGATAATAATACTACATCAAGAGGTGCTTGTGATTGATTATTGGATAATAATATCTAGAAAGGGCTATGAAGAATGATTTCTTCTTATGAGGGCTCAAAATGTTATTAACATTTAGGGAAATGGTTGACATTTCTCAAATAGCTGTTCAAATGCTTCGTTCAACTTCTCTCAAAAATACATAGTCTTCATGCCTTAGACTATGCCCCCTACTCATTGCCTTTTCCTAAGTCTGTTTCACATTGTGAAATTTCTAAGTCTCAGTCTTCAATAGGAGCAGACTATGTTGGTGAAAATAACAGTGACATAGGCGACTGAGCCCATGTTTTGATTTTGAAATGCTGTAGGGCAACAGGAATCAGATAAATTCATTGTTGTGAACCACTGCAGCAAGGACTGCCATTAAGATTGTATGCATGTTTATTTCATGAAGACCAGGGAGGTGTTTCCTTCATGTTCATTTGATTTTGGTAATGATACAATACAATTTCATGAAAATAAATAAAATGCATGTGACTTTTGGCCTATGTTATAATATCCTGTAGTATATAGAGGTAGTATGAAAAAATTGCATAATCCAAAGCTGGTTTTGATAAGTCTCAAGTCTTTAAACTCATCTGATAAGGACTATGACTGCATCTATTCTGTTTTCCAATCACTGAATATTCAGTATTTACCACTGAATTTGTGCTTAGTACACTGTAGGTCCTAAAATAATTAATTTTGTTTATTATAATGTAAACTTTGACATCTCTTTGACTTATAATTTGCATATATGGGGTAGCTGTTGAAATATATAAAGATGACAGTCAGCTATTAGTTTCTGTCAGTTTTGCCTAAAATAAATGCTTTCATATGAACCAATTAAACTTAGGTTATTACCCTGTCTTAAAGAAACAGCCTTCAGTCATCAACAATTTGTTTGGGGGCTTTTTTCCCCAAATGATACTTTATTTCAAATGAAAAATTGGCCAGTGCTACTTTTTAGACTTGCATATTAACATTTCTTCTATGTTACTGAAAACATTGGAATGTGGTTAAATTAAGGCCGAAGTTATAGGGGATAAACTAAAGGATAACAGGATGTTTCATTATATACAAAGAACAGGAAGATTTAAATGAGTAATAAACCAATCTAAGTTGGGTTGTTTTGAAATCCTTAATAAAGGTTGTACCAAGTATTAATGATAATAAGTTTTCCAGAACTTCAGTATCTATGAAAATTAACATTATTGGAGTATTGTTAACTGATTCTATTTAAAAACAGAGTAGTGAAATGTTAAGGTTTTATGAAATAATGAGATGATTTTTCCTTTCAATGAGAAAACTAGAGTATAAACTTAATATACACTTCCTTTAAAGTGGTCATTTATGCCAAGGATATAGTCTTGCTTTGATTTTTGTCTTTAGGATTTGTCTAGAGAAATAGGAAAATAGAAGAAAGCTGTCATGCTTATTTAATGAGCTTGTTTCACTGTTGAACTATATACTCTGAGTACCTATCCCACATGCCACAATTGGCTATAAATGATGTTGATTGTAGATAAAAATCAAAAGCAACTTTGTAGGCTGGAAACATGCTACTGCTGAGTGCATTACACTAAGAGTGGCAGGCTTTGATGATTACACTTTAACAATGCTAATGTGTTGAGAGACTGCAGCATCATTGGAAAACTGTACAGTTGCCTAAAATGACATCACACGGAAAAGAAAAACTTTGAGAGGTGTTCTGACTTCTTCATTAAAAAAAAAAAAAGAAAACAGTTTCATATTTTAAAGTTCAAGTATAGGGACACAGAGGAGAAATATATGTTGAAACAAGGGTTTAGCTTACCTAGGTAAGTCTTCATAAACAGTACAACCTGAGGATAAATACTTGTAAAAAAGAAAAAGAGAGAGAGAGAGAAAGAAACCCTTAGTACTCAGTGAAATCAAGATGAGGTATCAGTTGAGAACTGAAAATGTAACTTCAGAAAAACCATGTAATTATCCTGGCTTCTATGCCTATTTAACTATATATGACATAACTTTTTCCTGTTACTAAGTCAGTGATGGCATCATACATCTACCATTTGAATAGTTACATCCACTCCCTTTTTTTCTTTATAGGAAAAAACCAGTAGCCTTTACTGGTGTTCTTGACACCAGCTACATCTGCAAACAATCGCAATTGAGAAAATGCCTCCATAAGATCGAGCTGTAGGGTATTTTCTTAATCATTGATTGACAGGCGAGGTCTCAGCCCCCATTGAGTGTGGACCTATCCCTGGGCTAGTAGTTCTGGGTTCTGTAAGAAAGCAGATTGAGTAAACCATGATGATTAAGGAAGTAACACCACTTATTTTTTTCTGTTGTTGTTGTTTTTGTTTGTTTGTTTGTTTGTTTTGAGACAGGGTTTCTCTGTATAGCCCGGGATGTCCTGGAACTCACTCGGTAGACCAGGGTGGCCTCGAACACAGAAATCTGCCTGCCTCTGCCTCCCAAGTGCTGTGATTAAAGGCGTGCACTACCACTGCCCGGAGTAACACCACTTCTTCATGGCCTTTACATCAGCTCCTGCTTCTAGGTTCCTGTCCTGTTTTAGTTCCTATCCTGACTTCCTTCAGTGATGGACTACACTGTGGAAGTGTAAGCCTAATAAATTCTTTTCTCTCTAAGCTGCTTTTTGGTCACAGCGTTTCATTGTAGCAGTAGAAACTCTACAAATACACTATTGTGAGCAAAGTCTTTTATTAGTTTAATATAAACTAGTATATTTCTTTGTACATGGTATCCCAAATTTTGTTTACAGTGATTTTCATCCAGGCCATTGTGCCAGTGTGTCAGCTTTTGTAGGCTCTCCTCTTTCTAGGACACCTATCACCTGTTTATGATACCTCCTTTCCATTATACTAACTACAAGTGCAAAGTTAACTGGCTTCATCCAAGTAGGTGGTCACTCCCTACTCTGTGCTTTTTATAGACTTTATGGCATTGTAATACAGTTACTTGTCAAATAAAGTTCTTTCTATACATTGTTACTATTAGTCTTATCACTATATTAAGATTAGAGGGGCACCATGCTGTGATTGCTCTTGACAGCCATGAAGAAGAGCTCTAGCTCAGATTGTAGACTCAATAAATGTCAGATGAAACACTAAAGTAGCTAATATTTATATAGGAGGTAGTACTATTTTGTAATTTTTGTTAACTTGGAATTTTGCTACCTTGCTAAAAAGTGTGTAACACAACAATCATAATGTTTGGAGGAGATAACACTGACTCCTTCAATGAAGAGATTCATGGAACTTGCTCAGAGTACAATAGCTAGCAAATGTCTTAATACAATGGTAACTGGGTCGTATTAGCCATGGGGTTCTGACCTGTATGTCACTACCTGTCACTATATCACATGTCAGAACCCCCACATCAATGAGTTTTTGTGAAATCCATGCTTTTAGGAGAAAAACATAATTTAACAAAACATTAGTTTAAGATTTATTTATCTCAAGGCAATTGTATAAATTATGTTAAAGGGAAGAAAATAAGGTTACTGTGCAATATGATCACAACATGGTATTAATGAATCACATGCAAAAATGGTAAAAAATAATACCTGTTTAGTTAATGATACTTTTCAGATACCTTCACATACTCCGACTTCCAGGCAGTAGGCAGTATCTGCTTCTGCTTCTGTTTCTTGGAATTTTCTGGAACAGTGTAAAGTTATGTGGCCCTTTCACATAACAGGCTAAAATGAATACCAGTTCGAAGCAGTTCTCCATGAAAAGCTATTCAGAGTAGTGTAAAAATGCTCCAAGTCTTTTGCTGTTTCAATGGGATAATTCTAAAATATTTGCTTTGTATTATGTCTAGAGTTTATTTGGGAATTGAAGCTTCATTCACTTTTCCATTGTGACAGTTGCTTCAGTACTGTATGTTTTTTTCTTGCTTCCAATCTATGCAGCATATTTTTCCTATATTTTGAACTATTGCCCCTAAAGTCTCTCTCTCTCTCTCTCTCTCTCTCTCTCTCTCTCTCTCTCTCTCTCCAAAATACATAGAAAACAATTTTCCTTGGAATTCTCTTTTCAGGAACTGGTCTGGTTTTGGGAGAACCCAATCAAGACAATGGTGGTTATAATTGTTGCTTTGTTTGCAAAACGCTTCACAGCAAAGTCTGAAGTGTGATAATATAATAAGATAGTATAGTATATTAGGAAACTTTTAATTGTCATTGATTATAAAGTCACCTATAAGCTCTGCTCTGGACTCCTGCTTTTCTACCCAGCTTCCTGTTTGAACCCTATTAAAAACAAGATGACAAAAACAATAGTGCCAGCATGAGTAGGACTCCATCCTACCTTCAACACAATAGATTTCTTTTCATTATAAAGGACAATAAAACTTCTACTCTGTCACCAAATTCAGGAGGTAATAACAACCCCCCTCCCCAACTCGTCTAGGGGGTTGAAGTAGATACAAGAGAAAGCATACCTGTATGTAGCTTTCTAGTTTCTTTTGACTTATATTAAAATCATTTATCTTTTTGTTGTTGTTGTTGTTGTTTTTTTTTTTTGAGACAGGGTTTCTCTGTGTAGCCTTGGCTGTCCTGGAACTCACTCTGTAGACCAGGCTGGCCTCGAATTCAGAAATCTGCCTGACTCTGCCTCCCAAGCGCTGGGCATGCGCCACCACTGCCCGGCCTAAAATCATTTACCTTCACATACTCTATTATTTTATGTGTAAGAGTGTTTTGCCTGAATGTAGGTCTATGTACTGTACGCATGCAGTGTTCATGGATGCCAGAAGAGGACATAGGATCTCCTGGAGTCAGAACTATAGGTGTTAAGAATCAGCAAGCCGTCTGCTAAGAAGAGAGGATCCTAGAACCATACATCTGGGTAAAACAAGTCAAACTCGGTTATTGCCTTATCTGCTTCATTGTACCAATCATGATTAGGAAAGGGGCACTTTGTGTTATATAGAATATTTTAATTCAATCCAACAATAGTCTTAGTCTCTATTGTTAGTTGAAGGTTCTTCTTCAGACAAAAGTACAGGCAAAGCATTGGCCTTAGTAGGAGGATATTGGGGGAAAGAGAAAATATGATTGGCGTGCTTGGATCCAACCTCAGTTGATCTAGTTTTAAAGAAGTTTCACCAAGATGAGGAGTAATAGTCATACTTAACTGTGAGTATAAGGATAAGACTTCAAATGCTGTTAAGAAATTATGTTGGCTTATCAAAGTAGTGATAGCATATTCTAAGTTCCATGATTTTAATAGGGCTGATTTCTCTCCTGTGGTTCGGCCCTATACCCATTTAGACAGCTCTTGGTTACCTCTAACACATGAGTGTGACTATTGTACCTTTAAAGCTACCTAGTCATGCTGGTCATCATCGTGGTTCATCAGTGTCACATCTAGGTAGCATTATTAATTGTTTCTCTCACTTGGCAGGTCACGTAGCCCTTTTTGGTACTATGCAAGCCAGACCACAGGGAGGAGGCTTTCATGTTAGATCCAACTTGAGCCATCTTAGTTGTATGTCCTAAGTATGTGGGAAGCTTAGCAATTGGCTTGCCTTCCGCCTCAGGGGCAGCCAAGTGTAACATCAATAGTCTCTTGGGTTACATTCATCAACTGTTAGAAGTGAAGTTTCTTGTGATGGATACTGAGGGTTTTGTTAGTTTAGTTTTTCTAGTGAGCATTGTCAGTTCAGGTGCTACATAGTATGGCTTTATCTTGATTTAAGTATATATGTATGTGTATGTGTATGTATATGTATGTATAGTATGTGTGTACATATATATTATAGATAATTAGGGAAATATAAAATAATATGATTCTTTGAAGCTTTATCAAACAACCTTGGTGTTATCTATCACTCCTCCCTTCTCCTACTATGCTAACTCCTTCTATCTTTTATTTTCCTAGTACTCTCCTACATATTTCCTGTACCCAAATATTTCCCTGTCAACAATCTCCCCATGGTCCCTTATAATTTCTTGGTTATTGAAGGCACTCCCATCTGAAGATCTAGAAGTTGTAAAGGTGATAGAATGTGGAATATTTTTATTTATGAATCTGGGGTTATCTTACATCATCTTTTCTAGGTCCATCGTTTTACCTACAAATTTCATAATTTCATTTTTATTTATATACAAATAGTAATCCATAGTGTATGTGTACCACTTTTTATTACCGATAACATTGACTGTCATCAAAGAAACTTCTGTCTACAGCAAATGAAAACCTCAGAAAACCACAACTAGACACAGAGGGAAGATTGTGGTGAATGTAGTCCCAGTGGATACATCTGCAGCACAGCTCCTGCATTTATGGCTCGGGGAACATGGCAACAACAGAACTGAAAGATTGTATGAGGCAGGAAGTCTGCTGTGTGTATCTCAGAAATAGCTGCTGAAGTAAAACCTGAACAATGACAATATCAATATATGTGCTAAGATGGAATGAGGAAAATCTTACAGGGTCCTACTCCTAGATAAGGAACAACAGGTGAGTAATGACTACTGAGAGAGGGAGAATTAGCCTTTCCCAAGGATGAGACTTCTGATTGATTATCCAATAGATAATCATCTATGCAAACACACACACACACACACACACACACACACACACACACACACACACAGAGAGAGAGAGTCAACTCAACTTGTCCATATTCATGTTTAATAGTAATAATAATATTAAAAGCGAGAATATCAAGTTGAGAGGAGAGACATAGGAGGAACTGGAGGGAGGATGCATGAGAGGGGCTGGAGAAAAAAAAAGGGAAGTGGAGAAATGGGCAAAGGTATGTAAAGATATTTTAATTAAAACGTTAAAAAATGTTTCGTTGTGTCTGTCAGAAGACAAATTTCACAGAAGGACAGATGCACTGATGCACCTGGAGCTCTGGCTCTCCTGTCCTCTAGGCACCTGTACTATAGACTTTGTAACTTCTTTCTCTGTCTCTCTGTCTTTCTGTTTCTTTGTCTCTATCTCTCTCTCTGTCTCTCTCTCTCTCTCTTTTCTCTTTTTCTTTAAAAAGTAACCAATTATAATCTATTTTAAAAGATAAAATAGACAAGGAGAAAACAAATACTTCTAATTTAGCAGTAGCTCTCTTTAAACTGTGTTTCTGATTTCAAGCATCTAATAATGCTAAAATATAGAAAACAGAATATGAAAGTTCCTGCTAATTTCATTTGCTGTTAATAGTCTGGTATAGTTTTTTCTCACAAAATATAATATAACTTATTTTTTTTAAAAAATTTACATATAGACAAGTAGAGCAATCCAGTCATGATACTTTCATAACACACTATAACTTTGCTTAATGTTATCCCATTCTTCCTTCCTAGAAATGTGTTTCCTGTGCATGACATATATTCAAACTTGTACAGCAATTTACATTTCACATTATATGTATTTTTATATATAACTGCATAGTCATCTTTCTGTGCCTATATAATATATTGGCAAGTATATTTCTATTATTTGTTTCTCTTTTTGTTAATGCTGTCACAAATACTTTTATGTTCATGTATTATTTAAATGCTTTAGGACAGCCTCCTAAACATGAGGAATAAACTGTACCTGATATTCACTAATGTGCCCTTTAGTCAATCTCAGTATTGGGTACACGGTGTACATCTCATAAAGTTTTGTTAAGTGGACAGAAATTTTGTGTTATATGGCATGAATAATTGTTTTTGACGTTTTAATCCTCCCAAAGTTCATTTTGAACTTGATAGATTTTATGAATGTCTCATTGAATTATAAGAAAAATTCAGAAAGACAGATAGAAAAAGTGAGATTCAGGATTGGATTATAGAATCTTTTTTTAATGTAATTTATTTATTTTTTTCAAATCGTAATTTTTACTCATTCACACAAGGGTTATAAACACAAAAAGGCAGGATGTGGAGAAGGGGATGACTCTGGAGCGTGGATGTTCAGGGGGAATACCGATATCTTTCAGAACAGGGTATCGGCTGGGTGAAGGTTCAGGGGACAGGTCACTATGACTCTGCCTATGATTCACTTGTCCTTATCTAAGTTGGTATTATCTGCCAAGGCTACCTAGTTACAAGGTCTATGACTACTCAGGCTGGTAAATTTCCACAAAAGCTGCCTGTTTGCAATAGCTTATAGCCATCTGTTTGAATGTTTTTCCACTGAGACCCAGGACTTGGTGATAGTACACATGTATGATAGGCCTATTGCTAATTTTAGGCCTATGGTTGATTTTAGGCCTTCAGTGTACAAGCAGGGCTGCCCCTGACATCTCCTCCCTTCTCTAAGTATAGAAGGGCTGTGGTGATTCTAATCTTGTGAAGGCAGGGATAGAGGCCTGACCTCCAGTAATTGACAGGGACCTTGTAATGGCTCTGGTCCCCCTGTCTTTGTCCAGTGAGGCATGAGGGCCATACCTGTCCCAATGTCTTTTTCCAGGAGAGGGGATACTTTTTGACATCAACCCCTATGCAGTTAGGTTTGTCCCTCAGGGAACCCAGAGAGATATTTTTAAGTTTTATTTATATTCCCTTGCAGTGCTTAGCTTCGAAGCCTAAGCAAGAATTCAGATCGCCTGTCAGAGGGGGTTCTGGGTGGCCCTTCTCTGCTTGGTCTAGGAGTGGAAGTCCCCTCTTTTAGGTTGGGTGGAGATGGGTTTTGGGAACACCCTGGATAGAGTAACAACCTCATCTTGAGGCTCATGTTCCTCCATATCTAACTTATTATAATGCATTTGAATAGGTTTTGCTACCAAATTATTTATCTGTTGTTTCACATAGTTAGTCTGCCTATTTGAGGCCCGGGGACCAGCAGAAATAAGCAAAAAGAACCCAATTAATGGTCCCAAGATGGGAGGAAGTAGGGTTGACAACCATGGAGAGGCTAAAAACCAATTCTTGTACCAGCACTTATCTTTCTCTCTGACTTTTCTCAGGGCCTTCTCTGACCTTTTTCATGCTCTCTTTAATGATTCCTGTCTTGTCTATGTAAAGGCAACGTTCTTCTTTAAGGGCTGTACACATTGTTTGGTAGGTACTGAGATAATAGAAGGCTTAGAGGACATTAGAACTGATCCTTCTGTAGTAATCAATAGCCTGTGAATCCAAGGACAAAATTCAAGCCTCTAATTACTGGTCAGAAGAATGGAACCTACATTTTCTATGGTGCTGGAAGGAGATGTGACATTCTGAACTCCCAAGGTACATAATAACTACTTAAATCCCATTCCCCGAGCCTTAAAGTCTACAAGATTACAGCAAGAGCCTTTGGGAGAAATATATGAACACACTATAGTTTTCTCCTAGAAGGATCAAGCTGATCAGGCCTGCCAATCCCTCTGGATAGTAGAGTCCCCCAGGCAAAGCTACTTGTTCCTAGAGATATTTATAAATATTACAAAGCCTGCCCCAAATGTAGATTCATACAATGGTCCCTTATAGTGTGCTGACACTGTTTTCTGCACTTTTGTCTTACTGAAAATTCTTTTGAAGAAGATCACAAAAAACAAGAAGTAGAGATGAATTCATGGTAAGAAGCCAGTGACAACATGGCTTATGTGGAGCCAATTTCCAGGATTATCATCCCTTGATGCTAACCATATGTTCTATCTGTTTGGTTATACTGGCTTACCAGTTTTGAATGTTCTAATTAAAAGAAAGGAAAATATATCTCCTTTAAGGTTTATTTTTTAGTAAAATGAGTTAGATGGCTTTCGCAGAATTGGCCAATGTGTGGTTTGTGCACATTCAACTGGACACTGCTATAGAGCTGGTCCTAATGCCCTACCTGAGATCTGTTATTACAATCTCCTGGACACATTTGGTCCTTGTAGGCTAGAATGTGGATGTTTTCAAGCACTCTATTGTGTTTTAAAATGTTCCTCCTAAAAGGGATATGACCTAGTCCTAATTTCTGAATTCTATGGATATAACATTAATGTAGACATAGATTCATTGTAGAAGCAACAAAGTTAAAGTCAGTCCATTTTAGATTGGAGCGGGTCACAATCTAATGGTTGGTACTTCTATAAAATGTGGGAACCTTTGAGTATAGAGGAGACAGATAAATTCCATGGGAAGATATGGAAGCAGGCAGAGATTTAGTGATGCAGCTACAAGCAAAGATACATCATGATTGATGGGAAACTAGGAAGAGGTGAAAAGGAACCATGCTAGAGTCTTCAGAGAGGCCTGCCTATAGCACTTCAGTTTAGATTTCCTAGCTTTTAGAAGAATCTTCTGCTTTGTAATATTTTATTCTGACAGCCCCGGGAAGCTAATCTATAGCTCAAAATGAAATTTCTGCATGTTTAAATTTGAGAGCCACTAGTAGATTGAATAAATTTAATGCTGACATGACTGACAACTAATTTAAAGCAGAAGTTTTTCTTGGGAAATAACCAAGTAAATGTCATGATTGAGGGAAGGAGTGGGTAGTGGCTAAGTTTGGATCGATAGAGAAAGCTATAGGTCAGCACATTATCAGTTGCGATTCTAACTTTCAAACAGGAACAGACCCAGTCTCTGCATGTTTCATGTGAAATGGGACAAGTTGCTGATATAGTTGAGAGTTTTTAGATGCTATCATTATGGGGGACACACTCATAATGATTAAAGCCTGGTGTCATTAATATTGTCCATCAATAGTCAATGTTGAGATACAGAGTTTTCATATTAATGTAAGAAAAAATATACCCTAGAAGATCTATTCAATATTCTTTTCAGCATTTTAAAAGTGTCATAAATAGTGTCTAAACTATTTCCCAATCACTCCTTGTTACTTGTTCTTGAATTCTATAACATGATTTAACAACTTTATAATATGGGCTGTACCTGCTGATTAAAAAAAAAAACCCAAAAACAGAAAATGGTAAATTTGATGGCTTATCAGTTCTGAGATTTCTATAAAAGCTTGTGACTGCTGTGCTGCACTGATAAGTGAGCTTCTTTATAAACTGTTCTTTGAAGATGCTTATGTGGCAAGGGACTGAGGGTACCTTCTAGTTCACAGTAGGTAAAGAGCCACCCTGCATGACATTAAATCATGTTCTTGGTACATGTGTAAGCTGGCAGTGTATTCTGCATTTGACTCAACACCTTCATTGTGGTCCTGTGGCATCCTGAGCCAAAGAAGTCAATCAAAGCATATTCAAATTTCTGACTTCCAGAAACTGGAAGATAGTGAATATTGTTTTAAGACATTAACTTTTGGAGCAATTTATTATGCAATGATAGATAGCAAACACACTTTGAAAGTTAACAGAGACATTGTGTCCTTCTCTATCATTAGGCAAGCAGCTTTGCTTGCTTGATTTTAAATGTGACTGGTTTCCATAAAACCTTGCTTAATTGAGAAGGCAAACCAACAGGGAGAATTTTACCTCTTACATTTTCTACAGTGCAATGCGTTGATGCTTTGCTTAGAGGTTATTTTATCTAGAGCCTACATTTGTCCAAGGATGAAGCTGTCATTGTAGGTGGTCCAGGCAGACTTGTCAGATTTAGTAAAAACAAAACAGAACCAAAACAAAACCAAAAACAACAAACAAAGAACAACCCCAGATATCCAAGATGGGGGTGTGGTTCAGCAGTCAAGAGCATCAGCTGCTCTTCTAGAGGACTTGGGTTTGGTTCTTAGCTCCCATGTGGCAGTTCACAGGTTTTCTAACTCTAATTCCAGGGGATCTGATATCCTTTTCTTACCTTTACAGGCTCCTACAAATACATGGTGTGCATGTATACATGCAGACAAACACTCCTACATATAAAATGAAAGTAAATAATTAAAAAAATACAAAATGCCCAGTAAATTTGAGTTTCAGAAAAACAGCCAGTGCTTTGTCTTACATAATATCTGAGATACTTATATGAAACAGAATTTCACACTGATTTGAGGATTAGATTTAACCCGTGTCCTTTATTGTGACATCTCTATGACAAATACCTTGCAACCAGTAGTAAGGGAGTCTGCTTATAGTCAGGCTCCCATCCAGACCTGCTCTCATACAACCCTGTGATGCTGATGAAAGCAATGCTTTAGAAACACATCTTGTGGTTGTGCATACTTGAAGTTTTAATGTAGTAACCATTATGAACAGCCTTTGAAAAGACTTCATACTCATTAAGGGACAGAACTAATGTACTTTGACTCAATCAATGAGTCTCATTCTGCACATGAAAGTCCAGCCTGATAGCATTAGTGGAAGGCAGCTGTAGATCCTGATGTTCCCATAATAGCAACCAGGTCGCAATGATGGTGGTTTCTGACTTGATTACATCAATGTAATGATGGCAAGTATGCTGGTGTATTATAAAGATGAATAATTTTTAGGAAAGAGATTAGTCGATTTTAAGAAGCTTTTATACTTATGTGTAGCATATGCAGATCAATATGCATTAAAATAATTATGTGAAATACATAAATGTATATGGTAGACACTAAGAAGCCTTTTGCTACCTGGTACTAAGAGATTTAAAGCTGGTATGTGATTACTTTCTAATTAGAATCAATGCTTCTTTGCTTGTGTGTTCTTAGAATGCCTATGTGGTTTTAACTGAATAGGTACATTGATATGTATAATTTACATGGCTTCTGGTTGCTGATAATGGTCTTATGTAGAATATAGTCATTTGAGAGTAAAAAATTAGACTAGGGAAGTAAAAAAAAAAAAAGGAAATCTCCACAACTGTAGAGTTTGAATAAATTCCCCTAGAAGTTGTTTCTTTATTAGTTCTAATACATTTCTGTTAATGAATTCTAATATCTATAAACACTTCTATTTTTACAGTTTAAATGAAGGCAATTACCATGATAGAACACTTGCCTAGCATGCATGAAGGTTCAAGCCCAGAAGGAAATAAAACAAAAAGAGAAAAACTTGATTTTCATTTTCCTGATGTCTCACTGATAAACGTAGTTCTGCAGACATGAGACCATAATGTGTAAGAGCAGTGACTGGAAACTTAACTACATATTGAGTCTCATTTCATGGTGAAAGATTGAATTTACACATCTTTGGAAATAAGTGTTGGATTAAGTATAATGTATTTTATAGATACATTCGTTTGTTATAGTCTTCAGGAACAAAAGCATAACTACCTCCTTTCATTTAATAATAACACAAAGAGGAGAAACATGAAATTTTTAATAAAACATTTACTTACTTTCCTAAAATCAAATCCCTTAAACAGGCTTAAAGCAAAACTCTGGATATCTTCCTGTCTACTCAGCACTGGGGTTGTAGGTGCACACAGCCATGTTTTTTTTTTTGTTTGTTTGTTTGTTTGTTTGATTTCTGTTTTGTTTTTGATTTTGATATTTTAAACAAGGGTCTGGGAAATCCAAACTCAGGTGTTCATGATTGTGCAATATGTACATTTATCTATTGAGTCATTTCTCAGTCTTGTCAAAATATTTCTATCCAATCAAAGGTTTCATGAGTAACTGAGTTTCTATTGACCATTTCAATATAATAGACATTTGTTGAATATTGTATTAGATACAAATGTTGTACTTTATATTAATTCTTAGATAATGATTACAAGCCATAAGAATTAGGTATGTATATTATAGATGAGGACAGTAAAGGCTTTATTGATATAAGATTTTTGGCCAGTGCCAATGTAAAGGTTGAAATAGGGCCAGAGTTTAGATTGCTGGATTCCTATGCACACAGATTGTTACTGATAAATTGCTATGACCCTTCCTTGGTATATTGTGTCATTGTGAGTATTGAATTTGTATTCAGACAATGACTCCACCTTTTGATTGTCACAAAGTATATATCCTTAATATATGTTGAAATAGACTTTCACTTACATATGGAGAATAGCTATCTCAGTGCTTCCTGTGTATGTGGGCGCACATAGAGGGAGTATCTGAGTGAAAACTTCTTTGGTTAGCATGCACTCTAAGCACATATATACGAAACACACTAAATATTGGTTCTGATTCTCTCTGGAGTGGTTTCTTTTGTACAGCCATTTATTAACCTCAAACTCACCATGTTGAAGTCTAACTTACCAAATACCAATTTTACTTAGAGATGAGAAAAATGAAATCTGTTCTTCCTTGAGGGTTTGATTTGGGGCAGAAATATTACAAGGGGCTAATCAAGGTCTCTCCAATCATAACTTTCTAGTGACTTCTGTGCAAGGGGCTTTTGCTAGCAAAATGAAAGTCCTGACACAGGCAGCCCTGAGATTCTAGAAATAATTCATTATTTTCCCCAGATTCTGGCTCAAATGTTTACACAATATTTTAGTCAGTAATGAAGTGAATTAGATTGAAGACACACGAGTAACTGACCATTTATGCAGGACCGCTTGGATGGACTTTAATAGCAGGTAGTATATAAGATTAAGGAAAGTGCTTCAGGACCTACAGACATACATTCTTAGAGAGAACAAATAAAATATGCTCTAATACTGTGTTTAAGAACAAGCCAAGTGGAGTCACAGGAATGAGATTAGAACAAAGAATTTGCTCTAGAGTTGCCAGAGACTACATCTTTTGTCATCAGAATGTACGTTTTGTACCTTTTCTAGAGAGAGAGAAAAAAGAAAAATCCAAAAATATACACTGAAGTGTAAAATGGTTAAGTAAATTGTATTTTTTCTCACTATGTTCTCTGCTCAAGCTCTTGCTTCAGAACTTTCTTATTTTACCAAAGAAAATAAAGAGTAGATATGCATTTCCTTATATGTATATATTAAACATATATACACATATAATATCACATAGATTCTATAAAATCAACACATAAATATATATATTTAGTGTTTGTGTGTGTGTGTGTGTGTGTGTGTATTCTTCAAAGAGGGAGCTATTTTTAACCAGGGAAGGTGGGAGTAGAAGAGATACAGAAATCGTTAACTTGTTCTGTATGCAGCATTACATTGTGTTATGTGTGTGTGTGTTTGTGTATGTGTTTACATGTGTCATAGCACATATGTGGAGACCAGAAGACAGCTCACAAGAGTCAATATTTTCCTTCTGTTGTGGGATCCAGGGACTAAATTCAGTTGTAAATGCCTTTTCATACATTGAATGATCTTGCAGAACCTTGTATCATTTTTAATAAAAAGTTTAAAGCTTTTAAAGGAAAAGACTATATATCCTTAGACATCTTTTATAAGGACAATATTTGAAAATCAGAAATGGAAGGTGGAAGGATGTTGGGAGAGAGGAAAAATCACAGTGTGGGGGAGGGAAGTGGCTTCAAGAAAGGCAGGCACTTGCAGAAATTATCAGACAAAAGAATATGCTTGGGGCAACCATCTCTGCATTCTTTTGTTTTTCTCTTGTATTTCGTATCTAGATGTATCATCAAATTTTGTCAATGCTCTCTTCAAGTATGTGTGGAATTGAGTAACTTTTGTACTATCCCTAGCTGTTCACTGTATCAAGCTATTGCTGTCTAGATTTGTAAACATATTCTGAATCTGGCTCTTGCCTCTGCCTCCTTCAACATAGTAGTTGTCAGGAAGACTGGTTGAAAATCAAGTTAGACCAGCCTACTATTTAGACTATCTTATTAGTCCTGTTTTAGTGGCTTCCCATTTTTAAGTCAGACCTCAAGTCTTCTATTACGTAGTAAAGTCATTCTAACCTATTCTAACATTAGCTAAGATCTATTGAGGTTCAAAAATAATATTGATACTGGGCTGGCAAGATGGTTCAGTGTATAAAGGTGCTTGCTGCACAGCTTTATGATATGAGTTCAATCCCCAGGACTCAAGTAATGGAAAAAAAAAGAACCTGCTCCTGCAAATTGTTTTATGATCTTTACATGCATGTGCATATATATGCTATGACACATGTACACACACACACACACACACACACACAGAGAGAGAGAGAGAGAGAGAGAGAGAGAGAGAGAGAGAGAGAGAGAAACAGAAAGAGAGAGAGAGGAAGAAGAAAAAGAAGAAGAAGAAGAAGAAGAAGAAGAAGAAGAAGAAGAAGAAGGAGGAGGAGGAGGAGGAGGAGGAGGAGGAGGAAGAGGAGGAGGAGAGAAAGAAAGAAAGAAAGAAAGAAAGAAAGAAAGAAAGAAAGAAAGAATAAGAGGAAAAAAGAATGAAAGAAAGAAGGATTTGATTGATGCTGGGTTATAATTCCCAAAATGCTGATTCCATTTTGTTGTTGTTATTGTATTACTGACACCTGCTCAATACTCCCGAAGTGATCCAAATTAACTCTCAGTGAAGCATATATACCACTATCTTCTTAGGTTCCTTTCTTCCTCTTTTTACCCTTCCCTCTTCTTTACCACCACCTCTTTTTTTCTCTTCCTTAGTATACTCTGGGTACACTGACTTCCTGACTTTTGCTCAAACACCCTAGCTACAAGCTCTGAGTCAGCTGATGCTCTTTCCAAGTGTTCAGATGGAATACTGTGAGCTTCTTTCAAATGTCAAGTACCTTTGCATAAGGATTCCTAGAAAATTATGAGGGGCAGAGCCTTGATTAGCCTCTTGTTTTTTTTTTTCCCAAATCAAGCTTTTTAAGATTGACCAGATTGCATTTCTCTCACAAAAATGACAGGCCATATGCTAATTTAGCCTTTACCTTAGAAGCTGTGGCTGCAAGATAACTGGTCTAAACAGCTGCTCAAGGAACCAGAGATAACATTGCTGAGGTTCCTGTGGATGTGCACAGAGCTGTCTTATCTATCAAAAGTCATCTGAAAATGAAAGTAACTTCCTAAACACAAGAACAGGAGAGGGATGTACATAGAAACTTTGATAATGTCTATAGTCTTCTCTAGCACAAATATACAATACTATATTGTTTTAATATTAGTTATGATACTATATTTTTTTAATCAACACTGCACAGAAATATAAGTATTGATTATATAAAAATGCTCAAGGAATAGCTTGGATGGGTTTAACTATTTAATTCCCTTTAATCCAATAGATACCTCTTGTTTTCTCAAATAACCACACAATACAAGTAAATTACATGCCTTCTTGTATGTACAAAGGAGGTTCAGAGTCCTTTGGCCTCCCTCTTCAGAATACATCATGACCCCAGGATACCTCCCATACTAACTTTTGAGAGTCGGTTTTGAACAACATCATCTCTGTAATTAGGATGGTGTGGTTTATTCATATAGCTTAAAAATAGTCACTTAAAAATGCATATAACCCTTGGGAAAGATTCACTTTAAGACGGATGGCTCATGCATATTTCAGCAAATGTGTGTTTTTAAAGAGCTTAGTACCTAATGGAAGCTCAAAAGTCTTTGGAGAACGAGTAAATCAATGTAGTAAATGGAAGGGATTTGTTTGAGGGTGTGGTGGCGCACAGACATGGGCCTCATGCTCAGAGAGAACTGGACTGTGATGCTCTTATGTCTAAGAAGGTAGAGCAAAGAGTGACCTTCAAACAACAGAGTAACCTGGAGGGGTTGCCAAATGCCTGGCTATGAGAGATCTCTGTATTCATATACATGACTGAGTTTGTGTGTAGCTGAGTTCAGGATAACCCACAAAAGACCTCACCTGACAGATACAGTGAGGACCAGTGGAGCTCACAAGAGTATCGCTCAAATACCATCTCTTAAGAAGTGCAGGTGATTTCCTCCAGGTTTTCTTACCTAAGACATTGCTAGAAACAGAAACATAATGTACAACTGTAGGCCCTCTCCTACTCCAGGCCTCTGCTGTGGGAAGGGAGAAGCTTCAGTTTTAATTCAGGTTTGGACTTTTGATTTATTACCGAAATAAAATGTTTTGTGATTTAAAGTAACTCACAGACTTTTTTATTACCTAGGAGTGCCCAGAAAAAATAATGGGGCTGCGCAAATGTTGAACTGGAGGCAATGGCAGTACTAACCCAAGAGAATAAATTTGAAGAGACAGTGCAAAATAAAAATGAAGTTGTTTATAATTCTACCCTGTGAGTCATGCTTGTTCTGTGTATCTACTCCACAGCCTGTCTTGATTAGTATGATATCGATTCTCATGTCAGCCTCAAAATATTTCTGTAGCAACTCAGCTACATTTTTAGTTGGTGCTGAAATTTCTAGTGAGCTTTAAGTCTGCATGAAATTATTAAACTGGGTAATTTTTTTCCTCATCTTTAAACAGGTAGCTCATCTGAGCACTCTTCACCTGGGAAGGTCAAAGTTTGCAATTAATATAATTCCTGCTGTTAGTAGGGATGACTCTACCTGTATAGGGCTCAAAGACCCCCCTTTTTTTTTGTAGTCATATGGTCACATAAAGAACAGCTCATGCTGATTTGACCCGGGAGTTTTAAAGCCACTGAGGGACTGTTTTTAATGGACTATATTTTTTCATGATAGAGCTATACCAGTGAGCAGACAAAACTGTGACTTTCCTTGGAAAAACAAGGACTTCAGTCTTCTAAAGTTAATTGTTCTCTTGAAGTTTAGGGCAGCATAATATTGTGTTTATTTGTAACAGATACAATTTCAGTCCTGAACAGAGTCTGGCAAAATGGCTTTTTCTTGTCCTCATGGGTCAGACTTCCCAAAGAGTCTTGATGTATTGAGATCTGCAGCTCTGAGCTGGAAGATAAGGGCTGTCTTGTGTTTCTTTTATTTCTCAGACAGCAGCCAGGCATGGCACTCTGCACACAATAAGTGTCAAAGAAAGCTATTGACTGACTGTCTGGCTGTTTCTGTCATTTAGAATGCATATCGCTGCCCATTGTTCACATTTGAAACCAAGTAGCATTAACCCAGAGGTTCTGTGGTTTCTGGATGCCTTTCACAGCTTTCTCCACACTTAGACTAATTACTAGGCAGGACATCCTTTCTATTTTGACAGTTAAGATGGAAGAAATTGAAATTAAAAAGAAAATTATAAAGGACAGACTCAGAAGAAGAGCATTGAAGCTAGTTGAAAGTTATCTCAAATCCTAGCGTCCAATGTCTTTAACTTATAATTTCCTATTTTGGTAAGACATAAATTAGGTGGCTTCATTACTTTTCCATCAAAGTCACAAAATAATCATTTTATATTAAATACAATTCGCTACCTTTTTCTGTAAGTATTCTCAGCATTTTTATCTAGGTGTTCATAAGAATACATAATCCCTCCCTTTCTCATTTCTGGAAGTGAATTTTCTCCTTGTGTCCTCTGTAGGGTAGAATAGAATGAAGGCATGCAAAGAGTGGGGAAGTACAGCTGTTTATCCCTCTGCTGTAACATTAATAACACTAATCACTTCTCATCTTTATTAAACTTAGAAACAGGACTAGCCTTAGGCAAAGCTGGGAAAGCTGCCTTTGATTTCCACCTATCTTTATTTTCTTAATATCCATTAGCAGTCTCCTTCTAGAACATAATGCTCAACCTTCTGTTGTCCTTTATATGACTAAGCCCAAATTTATTCTAGACATATACTTCAGTTTCCTCCCAGAAGAGGTCTGCTAGCCAGGCTTCTCTGAGCTCCTTCTTCTGGGTTCTGAGTTGCTCTCATGTATCCATCCTCCAAAGCTTGTTTGGTATCTGGCTAACAGATAAGACCAACTCCACTTTCAAAGTTATCATCACCAATTTCTATCCAATGTCTTACAAAAGAGATGCATCAAATGCACATGGAAGGTATGTATATCAAGCAAGAGTAAGGTTTGAAAGTGTGATCTCAATATGCTTAGCTCAGGGAGTGGTGCTATTAGGAACTATGACCTCGTTAGAGGAAGTGTGTCACTGTAGGTGTAGTCATTAAGACCCTCATCCTAGCTCCTTGGAAAACAGTTTTCTCCTAGTAGCCTTCAGATGAAGACATAGAACTCTCAGCTCCTCCAGCATCATGCCTGCCTGTATACTGCCATACTCCAGCCTTGATGATAGTGGACTGAACCTCTAAACCTGTAAGCCCCAAAATAAATGTTGGCCTTGTAAGAATCACCTTGGTCATGGTGTCTGTTCACAGCACTAAAACCCTAAGACAGAAGTGTTGAGGAAGATGAATAAAAGAGAAAAGGATGCAGGGACTGCCTTACCTGGGGATCCATCCTGTCAGCGGACACCAAACCTCATACTGTTGATGTTACTAAGAGGAGCTTTCTGACAGGAACTTGGTGTGACTGTTTCTTTGGAGTTTTTGCCAGCAACTGACCAATGCAGCTGTGGTTGCTTAGAGCCAACCATCGGACTGAGCTCAGGGACCCTGGTAGGGGAGCTAGAGGAAGGACTGGGGGATTACAATCCTATAGAAAAAACAATGTCAGCTGGCAGGACCACCCAGTGCTCCCAGGGACTAGACCACCAACCAAGGAGTGTACAGGGAGGGATCCATGGCTCCAGATACATATGTAGCAGAGGATGGCCTTGTTTGACACCAATGGGAGGGAAGTCTCTTGTTCCTGTGGAGGTTTGGTTCCTTACCATAGGGTAGGAAGATTTGGAGCAGTGAGGGGGAGAGTGTAGAAGGGATAGGGTAGGTTGGGGAGTACCCTCATAGAGGCAAAGGGGTCGGGGAGAAGTTGGATGTGAGATGGGGAGGTTTGTGGAGGGGTAACCTGGAAGTGGAAGATCATTTGAGTTATAAATGAATAGAATAATTAATAAAATTAATAAATGAATAAATAGAAATACAAACTCTCAAACTGGAAAAAATGAGTCAAAGGACTAACTGGAGAGAGGGGGAAGTCTTTCCCATCATTAGTCATGAGTGCTATAACAAAACAGACTGAATAGCTTAAGCAGAAATTCATTTTCTTTATGTTTGGAGATTTGAAGACAGAATCAGAACATTATTGGGGCTTTACTAAGGCTTTCCTGATCCTACCTTGAAGATAGCTATTTTCTAACTATATATATATATATATATATATATATATATCCTTCTCATCCCCTAGGACACTCTTTGTTTTTCCATAAAGCTGCAAATCTTTCCGTGGTTGAGCACCAGTATATATAGTTTACCCCCACTTTTCTCTTTATAGCCCCACCTTAGTATATAGTTAGAGCTTCAGCATAAGTCTTGGGGATACAAAGTTCTGCCTATAGCATCCATCAGTGAATGACCAGGGGTGAAGAAGATTGTGTACTGTTTTCCCATTTTAATCAGCGTATGCTTTCTTTCATTGTGTGACTATCTTGTTGGGGTCAGTTAGAGTCTTAACTTTAAATGACTGTTAAATTCCTCCAATATAGCCACATAGTTAATCTAAAAATCAGATGGAGAAATAGTTCTCTATCCCAACAATTTTAGAGAGGAGTAAAATCTGTTTGATGCATTTAGAACTGGCATTTGTGTATGTTAGACATCATGGATTATTCAAGGGACTTTTAAAAGTAATTGGTGACATCCATTATTTGTTCTTCATTTTGAGTTTCACATATATAGACAAGGTATTGTGTTCATAATCATCCCTACTATGTTCTGGTATCCCACTTCATTTTCTTTGAACCCCTTCTTCTCACCTAGTCCTTTCTCAGTGGCTACACCATTGGAGAAAAATGACACACCCCCTTCAGTACCTATTACCAGTCATTACCTTATCAGGAAGGATAAGCTTCTTCTATTCATGTTGGAAAGTTAGGTTGTCCACTCTTGTGCTGGTATCTATTAGTGCTGTGTGTCCAGAGTTACAATAGCAACGCATCAAGAGGGCAACATTATATGACATTCTTCCCCATCTTCTGACTCTTAAATTTATCCTGCTCTCTTTTCTGTAATGTTTCCTAGGCCTGTAGGATGTGGGGAACAGATATTCCATTTAAGGATGAAAGTGATCATTGGTCATCTATTTTTGGCACCCTGACCAGATATAAATCTTTGCATTGTTGCCTCAGAAATACTATTTAGAATTGAGTAAATGTTGTTATACACTAAGATGCACTGGGTAAAATAGTGTGACTAAAGGTCATTATGTCGCTTGGGGCCATAAGGAACTGTCATAATATATTGGGTAAAGAGACCAAGGGAGGCTGGAAGCATGCATAGTCAGTGATTCATGCAGAGCACATATAATAAACTAATTTTATACATGAATTTGTGATATAAAAATCTTTTAATAACCTGCATATAAAAAAATCTTAGGTATGCAACTCCATCTGACTTCTTTATTGATTGGAGGATCTTTATTAATGTTCAATTGGAATTCTTGATGAGTACTGTACAATGGGAGGATTATTTTCAGATGCACTTCTCTGGAAATGTGTTCACATTTTATTTAAAGCCAAAATTTGAAAGAAAGAGTTCCCAGGTAGGGTACAATATCAGAACAATCTATTTAATACTAATTTAATTCAGCAGTACTTGAGTGCTAATTAAATATCATCACTGTTCTTGATGCTAGAGAATATTAAAGGCTGAGACAGATATATTCTTATTGTTATAGAGTTTGCCCAGAAAGGCAAGGCATAAAACCAATAGCCATCTATAATAAATACCATGCCAGCAGTCAATAAATCAGGTAGACATGACAGAGTATCTGGATTTTTGCTTTAGACTGAGGGGTTGGGGGAAACCATTCAGATTTGACTTTGCTATGAATGACAATGAGCCAATCACTCAGAAAAGGGGGATCATATTGCTATGAGAAGCATATTTAATGTAAAGGACTGTGGGATGTATGATCCTCTGTGCTTAAAAAACAGGTGCAAAGTAGTAGGTTTGTCTGCATCACAGTGGAAGTGGGAGAGCAGAGGGGAGACTGAGGAAAACCCTATTGTAAAGGGCACTGTAAGATGGAGTGCCCATCCTTGTGATCAGCAAGGATTTGCTTCGCTATAAGTAAGAGATAATAGGTTTAAAAGTTGATAATGATTCTGTGTTTAAACTTGGAGCAAGTGCAAAGAAACTTAAAAATTCTCTGAAATTAAATTTTAAGTGGCATGATAGCAGATAGTGATATTTTCTCAGTAGACAAGTCTAGAGACTAGGAAAAAGGGTAGCACAAAAACTGATCAGCAGAACCAGAATTAGGAGTCATGGTCAGGATAAGGATTGGCTAGTGACAACATGTTTTGATGTTGATCTTGCTAGCAGGCTAATGCATATACCACACTAACATTGCCAGGATTATATGGAACATAGTGGTGGGAATATGGGATCACAGTTAGTGATTTCAGCAATTCCTCTGTGAAACCTAAGTCTAATACTTCAGCATACTTTTTATTGCTGTAATGTCAGAGTATTTTGAGAAAATACGTTGCATGTGTACTATATATAATCTGTGTTTTTGTGTAATATATGTGACTTACACAGATGATATAAATTGATTTCATTGTTTTAAAATTTAGTCCTATATTTAAACCTCATGTTGTCTCTATATGAATGGAGCAAATTCATTTGGGAAATGCAAATGATAAATACACCACTTTGGAGAATCCCATCCTAAAAGAATCATTTGATAAAATAAACCCCCAAACCAAAATACTCATCAGGCTTTTGATTTAGAGACTGTGTTGGTTCTCTTTTGTTGTTGTGGCTGATGTTGTGACAAATACCTTGGAGGAACACTTAAAATGAAAAGAGATTTATTCTGTCTTGAAGTTTCTGAGGGTACACTCCATGGTTGCTTGGCCCTGTTGCTGTGGGTTTGTGGCGAGGCATCACATCATGATGAAGTGTGGAGGGGATAACTTAATGGTTTTATGGAAGTGGGGAGCCAACAAGGGTGTCTGGTAAAATGTGTCTTTCCACAGAACACTGCCAGGGAGCTATTTATTTTACTTAGAACCTAACTCAACAATATTAATCCATTATATTATGAATCCATCAAAGAATTAGTCCATTGATTAGGTCAGAGCCTTCAAGAACCAATCACTTTCTAATAGCCTATTAGTGAGCAACCAAGCCTTAGCACCTGAAGTCTTTGGGGAAAACATTGCACATCCAAGTCACTACAGAAGAGATATTCCTTTATACCTTCAAGCTCCCTTTACGTAGGCAAGAATTATGATCTTCATCTTGAAAATTGTGATTTAGGGGTATGAAAGTGCTTATTTTCAAATACGAAACTCCAAATAGAGCACCCTTTATATGACTCATTTTAACATTATGACAGAATTGGCTTGACTGTTCAGTATGCTGCCTGGCAGCTGATCACAGTCAACATTAGCTGACTATGTTAAGGGTATAGATATGAGACTGAGGATGTGGACTACAGGAACTCCCAAAAAAGTAGAATGAGTAGTTACTGTGAAACAACCTAGTACATTTAACAGTTAGGAAGGGTGTACTTATTTTTCTATTCCAGCTTAGTAAATAAGTCCCATACTTGAAGAGGTAGGTTTCTGGCAGTAGGAAAAAAAATTTAATTAACACAGTTATTTTTAAAGACTTCTATTACAGAACTTGATCATCTTTTATCCTCAGTTTCAGAGGAAGATGAAGACATTTCTAAAAGAATGAATTCTCAAAATAGGCTGTGTGGGTGACTCTGTTACTGATGTTTTTACTCTTTGTTCAAAATATGTTTTTCACACTATCCACACACTTACCCCTGGAATATAGGAGCAAGTAAGGAATGAACAGCATGGCTTCGGTATCTCCTAGAAACGTCGAAGTGTAACTGTCTGTCCAGGAATGCTCCCGGCAGAGGAGACCATTTCCCAGGGTATGTAGGGATTATCATCATCTTCTGCGATGGAAGAGTCCTTAAATCGTCCAAACAGAGAAAGTTTCAAAGATAAATGAAAGTGAACATGGCTGTGTTTATTTTTATTTCTATCTATACTAGTAAATTAATAGGGATGGCTCACAAAGATGTGAAAAGCAAAGTAGGCACTACATTAAAAATATTCATGTAGTCTTAAAAATTTATTGTTTGACTCCATTTTAGAAAGGCAGCTATTGGTAAAAGGCAAAGACAATATGCTAGACAACTGAAGAACCTTTTGTTAAATTCCAACAAATGGCAAACTTTTGAATCCTTACTTTTAAAAGTGTCTAGCTCTAGGGTTGACCTATATCATAGCCTTAGGAAAGCCTGCCAGGAAGGCCAACATATCTGGAAAGCTAATGACATAGGATCAGAGTCTGGTCTTTGAGCTTCAGGGCTTTTTCTTGACTGAGCACTTATCCAGATCTGTCCTCGGATGATCCTGAGTGGCTGGGACAGGAAACCACTCCTTTCCAGAGGAATTGTGCTGTAAAAAATTAGTAGGAGCAAAGTGTTTAAAACAATAGTCTGAATTTTTGAACATTGCACTTACTAGAGCTTACTTGCACTTTGATAGTCCTCATCTACCCACCCCGTCCTCCTTGTGTCCTCCATCCCTCTTTCCCTCCCCCCTCTTTTTCTCTTCCTCTCTCTCTCAACTACTGAAAAGTAATTTTGCTGTAAGTCTTGATTCATAGTTGTACGATTTTACCACAATAGCCTGAAGCTCTTTAGTATGAATAGTGACACCAACAGGTTAAAGCATGTGCCCCAAGGTCCATCATCTCTTCTGTGCATATCTAATTTACCACTTCTCCCAGAAATACTTGAGAATATGAAGGTTGTCTGCTATTCTTCTTTCCACTGATTTATTTATAATTCATAAATTCTTTATTCCAAGGTATCCCCCTTTAAGTCCCAATTTTAAATTCAACATAAGGCATACTATCTTATTCCATGGTATTTCATATGTTCTGATGGCAGACACATGTGATTTCAGGAGACTGAGGTACTATTTTGGGCACTGACTGAAATGAAATGGAGCTTAAAGATTTTTCTAGAGCCATTTCGTACAGTACAGTCTGTAAGCTACTGAAATATAAACCAGGGTTTCCTTCTCACAGACATTCTGTAAGAATGTCTTTACAATGAGCTTTTAAGGCCATTTCCAGATGCTTTCAGTACAACTGGTACTCTGGTGCCAGGGGTAAGATGGTAATAGAAGATTGAGACCCTGATGTTAATAAATCATGTCCAGAAGGGCACAAGGTAGAACCTGATTAGTACATACCATGTATTCAAAAACAATGTTAGTTGTACAAAGTGTTCTCCAAACAGTACATAATGTGTTCGCAAAAGCAGCGTTAGCTGTACAAAATGTAACCCAGTCAGTACATACTGTGTGCTCAAAAACAGTGCTAGCTGTACAAAGTAGAACCTGGGCTTGCAAAGGGCTGCGGGAAGTTACGTTTTGGTGATAGGGTGACAAAAACAGTGAGTGGGTGGAGGATTAGAGGAAGCATAAGCTGAGTCTCGGTGGATGGAGATGGGAGAAAGAACAGTTCAAGCACAGAGTGTAATAAAAGGAGAAGCACACCAGGGCTAAAGACAAAGGAATAAACAGTGACGATTCAGAGCTACCTCCTAGCTCTGACACAGAGGGCAACAGCTATGAGGATTTAAGGGTGTCCATCTTTTAGCGTGGGCTTTATCTTGCAGACAGAGTGAGTAGTTACTTAACTGAATAATCTATGTGAGACTGTGAGATCATCAGATACAACACATGGAATAGAGCTGTTGCTTAACAGATTACTGTGGTTATTGTTTCAGCAGAGTTTAGGCATGAGTGACAAGATCATGTTTAGAAGAAGTTCCTAAGTATTTCTTTTACCTTAAACTTCTGTTTATTTTCTGATCCACCAATAACCAGCACAATCCTTATTCAATCTATAAAATATTACCTAACCATAGATAAGTATAGTCCTTCCCTCTCAACAAGGAATCTTCTTTTTGCAAGAGATAGAGAACACTAAAGAAAAACAGAAAAAGAGAAGGGAGAAATATAATTAATTTATAACCAATCAAAGTACAGAGTTGTGAATCCCAGTCTCAATGGGTACATTTAAATAACTCCCCTGCTCCTAAGGCTCAGGAACACTGGGGAAGAAGAGACAGAAAGATTGTAAGAGCAGGAGGACCAGGGAGTTTGCTGTAAAATGCTATTTCTTAGTAATGTCAGAAACTATATCCATAAGTCTCAATGGCATGTTTGCCTAAACATGAGCTGAATGAAATGATATGAGTGAAAATGTCAGAGTCAATGGAGAAAAACACATGAGGCCTCAAACCTATACAAAGAACTACAGACAACTGAGCAAAGCTGGGACAGGTGATCTTCCACAGGGAAAAACACACAAACTTGTTGTCCAGTGCCGGATGATCAGCCCTGAGAACATACATGCAAATAACATTATATAGACTGAATAGGTTGTATTTAAGAATATATATGCTCATTCAAATAGATATGTACATATAATAATACTGAAAACAGAAGACATGAATTTGAAAAAAAGTAGGGATGTATATAAGAGAAGGTGTAGAGGAAGAAAAGAAAGGGAGAAAAGTAATTAAAGTATAATCTCAAAAATTAAAAAATTAGAAGGGGAGAAGTGAGCAGGTCTGTTTTTTAACAGGCCTATCGATGTCTTCCTATCTTTTATACTGATATATATTTCCTAAAATAGACCCATTTTAGCTTTAAAATGAACCTAATCAACAGCTATTTATTGTGGAAGAAAATAGTAATCATTGACACTACACTATGGTTAAGATCATTTGGCAGCATGAAGTATGCACCAATTAACTCATTTAAATCCCTCCCAGACGAGATTTTGTTCCTTCTATGAGGAAGGTTTACTTCTAAACAGAAGAATTACCTCCTGTAAGGTAATTGCTTTATAAAGTAGAGTTGTCAGAGATCACATGTAAAAGGTAAGTTGGAATGCCTTGGAAGAAGAAAGACTTTCATAGGTGGTATATATAGAAACACTGGGTCTTCTGATAGAGACAACAAAAGGCATAGAAAAGCGTTTTCATAAACTGCATATAATAAACTAATTCTGGGAGACTTAATAATTTATTCAAGCCCACACAGTTGAAAAAAAATGTTTTATCTGGCATTTAAGTCTAGCAGATAAAATCTGGAGGTTTTTATTTTTAACGATGGGACTAGGTTATAGGAGTTCAGAATCCAAACTGTTATGCCTTCTTACATTACTGTGCTCCCATGGTTATAAGATTCCAGTGTTTATAAATACTGAAATGAGTACCTTTCCAGTGAAACATACACTAGCCTTGTGAAGAACTTTGCCCTCATACAAATAAATAGTTTAGGGAAACTGGATTTCTGAGTGAAATTTATCTATTCTCTGCTTTCTTTCTTTCTTTCTTTCTTTCTTTCTTTCTTTCTCTCTCTCCATCTCCATCCTTCCTTCCATCCTTCCTTGCCTCTCTTTCTTTCTTTCTTTCTTTCTTTCTTTCTTTCTTTCTTTCTTTCT
>NW_021604636.1:12568955-12576301 GCF_004785775.1 Grammomys surdaster | reverse complement strand
TCTTTCTTTCTTTCTTTCTTTCTTTCTTTCTTTCTTTCTTTCTTTCTTTCTTTCTTTCTTTCTTTTTTCTTTTTATTGTATATTTTATGTATGTACATTTCAAATGTTATCCCCTTTCCAGGTTTCTCTTCCTGAATCTCTCCTATTTAATCCTCCCTCCCCCTGCTTCGGAGGATCTGACCCCTCCCACACACCCACTTCTACCTCACCTCCCTGGCATTACCCTACACTGGGAAATGGAGCCTTGACAGGACCAAGGGCCTTTCCTGCTATTAATGCCATACAATGTCATACTCTGGTACATATGTGGCTGGAGTCTTTGAGTGTATACCTTGTGTGTTCTTTTATGACTGGGTTACCTCACTAAGGATGAACAATTAGACAACAAAAGGAAGTCAAAGGTATACAAATTGGAAAAGAAGAAGTCAAAGTATCACTATTTGCAGATGATATGATAGTGACCCCAAAAATTCCACCAGAGAATTCCTAAACCTGATAAACAACTTCAACAAAGTGGCTGGATATAAGATTAACTCAAACAAATCAGTAGCCTTCATCTACTCAAAGGATAAATAGGCTGAGAAAGAAATTAGGGAAATGACACCCTTCACAATAGTCACAAATAATATAAAATACTTTAGTGTATATCTAACAAAGCAAGTGACAGATCTGTATGACAAGAACTTGAAGTCTCTGAAAAAAGAAATAGAAGAAGATCTTGTGTTTTTTTTTCTTTCAGTTTGTTTTTATGGTGTATAACGTTGATAGATTTTTTCATATGTTGAATCATTTCTGCATCCCTTGGATAAAGCCTACCTGATCATGGTAAATGGTGTTTCTTGGATTTGGTTTGCAAGTATTTTAAAATCAATGTTTGTAAGAGAAATTGTTCTGAAATTCTCTTTCATTGTAGAGGCTTTGTGTGATTTAGGTATCAAGCTGACTGTGGTCTCATAGAATGAGTTTGAGATTTGTTTTTATTAATTTTTTTTAAAATTTACAATACAGATGTCATCCTCTTTCCCCATTTCCCTTCCCTAGAACCCCCTATCCTATACCTACTCTTCCTTTATGCTTTTATATCATTTTGATTTCATGCATGTATTAAGGTCAGTTCTAGATTGAGGGTCTAGCAATACAATAGATGCAAATAGTCGAGGAACAAGCAATACAATAAACACAAATAGTCAAAGAAAAAACAAGACATTAAACCCAATTATTGGAACACTCCCATGATCACTGTTTCTAAAGACTTATCAGGTTGAACAAAGTATCTGAGCCTACTTCCCTATCCTAGCCCAAGGTCATTTTCATGTCTGAAGTCTACTTCCTTGTTCTAGCCTAAAATTTAGATTCCTGTCTGAAATTACTTCTTTGTTCTAGCCTAATATTTAGGTTCTTGCCTGAGATTATTTCTTTGTTGTAGCCTATGATTTAGATTCCTACCTGAAATTATTTCTTTGTTCTGGTCTAATGTCAGATTTCTGCTTCCTTTTTTTCTGTTTCTTTTTTGTGAAATAGTTTGAGAAGTATTGGTATTTGATCTTCTTTGAATGGCTGGTAGATTTCTGTGCTAAAACCATGCTAAAACCATCTGGCCGTTTTTTTGTTTTGTTTTTTGTTTGTTTGTTTGTTTGTTTTTGGTTGGGAGAGTTTTGCCTGATCTTAATTTAATTTTAGTAAGTTGGACCTTTAATGAAAATTATTCATTTCCTTTCAATTTTCTAATTTTATGTAATACAGACTTTTGAAGTAAGAACTAATGATTCTTTGAATTTCTTTGATGTCAGTTGTTATGTCTTCCTTTTTAGTTCTGATTTTGTTAACTTGGATACTGTCTTTTGGTTAGTTTGACTAAGGGGTTTGTCTATCTTGTTGATTTTCTCAAAGAACCACCTCTTACTTTCATGAATTCTTTGTATTGTTCTCTTTGATTCTAAATTTATTGATTTCATCCATGAGTTTGACTATTTCCTGATGTGTTACTCCTCTTGAGTGTGTTTACTTGTTTTAGTTTTAGAGTTTTAGACGTGCTTTTAAGTTACTAGTATGAGATTTCTCCGGTTTCTTTATGAATTCACTTAGTGGTATAAACTTTCTTCACAGGAATGCTTTCATTGTGTCCTGTAAGTTTGGGTATGGTGCACCTTCATTTTCACTGAATTCTAGAAAGTCTTTATTTTTCCTTTGATCCAGTGGCCATTGAGTAGACCATTCTTTTGGTTGCCATGAGTTTGTAGGCTTTCTGTTGTTTCTGTTGTTAAGTCCAGTTTTAATCCATGGTGGTCTGATAAAATACAACGAGTTTTTTTGATTTTCTTGTATCTGTTGAGACTTGCTTTGAGTATATGTTCAATTTTGGAGAAGGCTTTGTGAGGTGTTGAGAAGAAGGTTTGTGTTTGGGTGAGATATCCTATAGATTTCTCTGTTTAGTTTCTGTCCTGATTACCTGTCCTACGACAAAAATGGGGTGTTGAAGACTCTCACTATTAATGTGTGGCATTCAGTGTGTGATTTAAGCTCTAGTAAAGTTTTTTTTTTGTTTTTAAAAAAAACATGATTGCCCTTGTATTTGGAGTATAGATGTTCAGATTTGAGACGTCATCTTGTTGGACTGTTCATTTGATGAGCATGAGTACCCTTTCCTATCCCTATTAATTAATTTTGGTTGAAGGGCTACTTTATTAGATATTAGAATGGCTACTCCAGCTTTCATTTTGGATCCATTTGCTTGGAAAACCTTTTTCCAAATCTCTACTCTACACTGAAGTAATGTCTTTTTTTTTTTTTTTTTGTCCTGAGGTGTGTTTCGTTTTATTTATTTATTTTTTGTTTTGTTTTTTTTCGAGACAGTGTTTCTCTGTGTAGCCTTGGCTGTCCTGGAACTCACTCTGCAGACCAGGCTGGCCTCCAACTCAGAAATCCACCTGCCTCTGCCTCCCAAGTACTGGGATTAAAGGTGTGCGCCACCACTGCCCAGTGAACTGTGTCTCTTGTATGCAGCAGAAGGATGGATCCTGTTTTTGGATCTATTCTGTTAGCCTATAGACTTTTTTTTAATTGAGGAATTGAGTTCAATGATGTTGACAGATCTAATGATCAATGATTGTTTATTCCTGGTATTTTGGTGTTTGAGGCGGTAGTGTGTGTGTGTTTGTGTTTGTGTGTGTGTGTGTGTGTATGTGTGTGTGTATACATGTTCCCTTCTTTTAATTTTGCTGGTGTGGGGTTATTTATTTTGTCTCTGGTTTGGGGTGCTGTTAGCCTCCTTGGCTTGGTGTTTTCCTTCTACTATCTTCTGTAGGACTGGATTTGTGGATAAATATTGTTTATATTTGGGTTTGTTGTGGAATATCTTGGTTTCTTCACCTATGGTGATTAAACCACTCTGGATATCAGTCTGGCGGCTCCTCAGAAAATTGGACATACCATTACCTGAGGACCCAGCTATACCACTCCTGGGCATATACCCAGAAGATGCTCCAACATACAACAAGGACATATGCTCCACTATGTTCATATCAGCCTTATTTATAATAGTCAGAAGCTGGAAAGAACCCAGAGGTCCTTCAACAGAGGAATGGACACAAAAAAAATGTGGTACATTTATACAATGGAGTATTACTCAGCTATTAAAAATAATGAATTCAAGAAATTCTTAGGTAAATGGATGGAACTAGAAAATATCCTGAGTGAGGTAACCCAATCACAAAAGAACACACATAGTATTCACTCACTGATAATTAGATATTAGCCCAGAAGCTCACAGTACCCAAGATGCAACTCACAGACCACATGAAGCTCATGAAGAAGGAAGACCAAATGTGAGTGCTTCTGTCCTTCTTAGGAGTAACAAATACTCAAGGGAGCAAATATGGAGACAAAATGTGGGACAGAAACTGAAGGAGGGGCCATCTGGAGACTGTCCCACCTGGGTATCCATCCCATGTGCAGTCATCAAAGGTAGATGCTGATGTGGATGTCAGGAAGTGCATGCTGACAGGAGCCTGATATAGATGACTCCTTAGAAGTCTGCCAGAGTCTGACATATTCAGAGGCAGGCACTCACAGCTAACCATTGAACTGATCAAGAGGTTCCCAATGGAGGAGTTAGGGAGAAGGAGCTGAAGGAGCTGAAAGGGTTTGTGGCCTCATGAGTAGAGCAACAATACCAATCAGTCAGAGCTCCCAGGGTCTAAACCACCAGCCTGGAAGCAAGTAGGGAGGGACTCATGGCTCCAGCTGTATATATAGTGGAGGATGGCCTTGTTGGGCTTAGATGAGAGAGGAGATCCTTGGTCCTGAGAAGGCTGGATGCCCCAGTGTGGGGGAATTCCAAGGTGGGGAGGTTAGAGTGGGTGGGTGGGTGGGGGCATACCCAAATAGAAGCAGGAGGAGGGGGGATAGGATAGGGGGTTCCTGGGTGGGGATGGGGGTAGAAATAGGGTAAGGGGATAACATCTGAAATGTAAATAAAATATCCAATAAAAAAAGGAAAAACAAACCAATTTATATTTTCCTTTCATGGCTATACTTTTAGAGTGATCATATTTGAGAAATCTGTGCCTAATTTAAGATTCCTAAATATTTATAGATTTTGTATTATTTTGTTTTAAGGTAAGAATCTCACATAGTCTAGGCTGACTTCAAATTTTTAATGTAGCCATGGTTATTCTGGAACACCCAACCAATCCTTCTGCCTCTACCTCCCATGTCCTGGAGTTATGGATGTATATCACTGTACCTGGTGTGGTAGTTTGAAGGAGCAATATCCCTGTAAGTGCTGGTATGTGAAGAGCTGGTACCCAAGTTATTGGTGCTGTTTGGAAGGTTGCTGAACCTTTGGGAGGTGGAGCCTGCTGGAAGCCATATATCACTGGGGTGAGC
The DNA here is from genome assembly GCF_004785775.1 of Grammomys surdaster. Lineage (NCBI taxonomy): Eukaryota > Metazoa > Chordata > Mammalia > Rodentia > Muridae > Grammomys > Grammomys surdaster. The sequence goes on along the minus strand of NW_021604636.1, from coordinate 12,571,414 downwards.
ATTGAGTGTTTATAGTCCTGACCTATTTCCTGTTCTTGCTGTGTTGCATCCTTGTTTCATAGATGTTAGTTCACAGCTTCCTGTTTTCTCTGCCCTGCCTTCCTGCAGGCTCATCTTTCTGATGAACTCTTTCTTCTATCAGTAGCTTTTGGTTGTGGTTGTTTATTACAGCAACAGAGAAGTGAATCTATCTGGCTTCTCCAGAGTTTTATGCTGGAATTCTATATGTACAGTCTTTGTGAGAAGGCTTCTGAGGAATTCTGAGGTGGGCACATGACATGAATTATAGGCCAGTGTTGATGATCTCTGTTGGGGTATTCAACTGTGCCAATACTATTGCTATAGACCACATTATCTCTTTTTAATTGCTTAGACCATACACATAAGTTTTTTTTCTTGTTTGTTTGGTTTTGTTGTTGTTGTTTTTTTGTTTTTGTTTTTTTCCAAAACAGGGCTTCTTTGTGTATCCCAGCCTGTCCTGGACTTGTTTTGTAGACCAGGCTGGTCTTGAACTCATAGAGATCCACATGCCTCTGCCTCCTGAGTGCTACGATCAAAGGCATGCGCCACCACTGCCTAGCTTAGCATAACATTTTTAAAAAGCTTATTCCTGTCCATTTTGTGCTTGTCCTATGTCAATACTTCACTGTCTTGATGACTGTAGATTTAAGTTTCGAGATCAGAGATTATTAACTATTTAAATTTGAATTTGTTCTTTTTCTACACTGGCTTGACCATGTTGTTTCCTGTGTCTTTCTCTTTGAATGGACCAATCTCTGAAGTTTTAGTCTTAAAAAGGGCTTTTGGTATTTTGATAGAAATTATATTACATGATGAGTCTGGGCAGAATTATCATATTGATAGCAGCTAGACTTCAAATTCATGGACATGGTTGGTCTCAGATTTTTAAATTTTTCTTGGTTATATTATATATTTTTCAGTTGCAAATCTTATACATTGTGTTTATTTTATTTAGGGGTTTTATTGGGATGAAGAATTGCTTCATTAATTTCAATTTTCACATTTTTGACATTCACTGATGAACAGTACAGTTTTTTAAATATATTAGCATATATTAGTGAAAATGTTTTTTGCTCTAGCATTTTCATGCTTCCTATGAGCACATTCTGTCATAATCTCCCTGTTATCCATACTCTTCCCCTTCTTTCATTTCTCTGATTTTTCACATTTGAGGGGAAACATGTGCTGTCTGTGCACTGGATTATTGTTTTAATGTGTTGACTTCTGATTGTATCTGCTTTCTGGAACATGATGTGATCTTATCCTTCCTCACTGAATTATGATTCCTTTATGCATACCTTCATACACTCTTCATCCATTTACCTGCTTTGAAGCACCCAAGTGGACCCCATAACTTGACTATTGTGATTAAAGCCATGGTAAACCTAGATCCACTGGTATTTCTAATGCACACTGACTGTGATTATCCTTTTTACAAAGGGTACTAATATCTGTGACTTTGTCAGGATCACTGTTTTAAAACTTTCTTTGGTGGATTCTATACTTGTATTTTTTTGTGTTTTATATTTCCATATTTTATTGACTAAAGATTTCATGAAAGTAAAAAAAGAAATAAAAAAAAAGTTTTGCTTGGTATAGTAGTCTGGGCTGACATCTCTGGTTTCTTAGGGTCTGCAAGATATCTGTCCAGGTCTTCCTGAGTTTTAGAATTTTTGTTGAGAATTTGGGTGCAATGCTGATAGGTTTGCCTTTATATGTTATTTGGCCTTTCCCCCTTGCGGTCTTTAATATTCTTTCTTTGTTCTGTACATTTAGTGTTTTGATTATTATGTGGCTGGAAGAATTTCTTTTCTGGCCTAATCTATTTGGTGCTTTGTAAGCTTCTTTTATGTTTATAGGTATCTGTTTCTTTAGGTTGGTGAAATTTTCTTCTATGACTTTGTTGAAAATATTTTCTGGGCCTAGGAGTTGAGAATCTTCTCTTGTCTTCTATTCTTATGTTTGGTCTTCTCATAGTGTTCCAGATTTCTTGGATATTTTGTATCAGGAATATTTTTAGATTTAACATTTTTTAAACTGTTGTATTGATATCTTCAGTCACATCTTCTATGCTTGAGACAGTCTCTCTTCCATCTTCTGTATTCTGTTAGTGACTCTATATCTGTAGTTCCTATTCTCTTACCTAGGTTTTCCATTTCTAGGATTCCCCAAGTTCATGTTTTCTTTATAGTGTCTATTTCCAGTTTCAGGTCTTGAACAGTTTTATGTATTTCCTTCCTAAGTTTGATTATATTTTCTTGTATTTCTTTTTTTTAAAACTTTCTTTCTTTCTTTCTTTCTTTCTTCCTTCCTTCCTTCCTTCCTTCCTTCCTTTCTTTCTTTCTTTCTTTCCTTCTTTCCTTCTCTCTTTCTCCCTCCCTCCCTCTTCCTCCTCTTCCTCCTCTTCCTCCTCTTCCTCCTCCTCCTTCCTTCCTCCC
>NW_021604636.1:12536454-12568855 GCF_004785775.1 Grammomys surdaster | reverse complement strand
CCTCCCTCCCTCCCTCCCTCCCTCCCTCCCTCTCTTTCTTTCTTTCTTTCTTTCTTTCTTTCTTTCTTTCTCCAACTTTTATTCCCCTCCCAGTCCACCGTCAGATTGTTCCACATCCCATACCTCCTCTCTGCCTCCCTGTCTCCACAAGGATGTCCCCTTCTACACCCCCCACCCCCACCAGAACTCTAAACTCCCTAAGGGCCTGTATTATTTTTATAAGATTGGACTTAAGGTCATCATCTTATGTTTTGACTATGTTAGGATATCCAGGACTCTGAAGTAGGTTAGTTGGTCTCTGGTGGTACCATATTGCCTTGGCTCTTGTTGATTGTGTTCTTATGCTGGCCTTTAGCCATCTGGTCGTCTCTGGTATTGTCTAGATGGCTGAAAGGTCTTCTTGGGGAGGCATGCAGAGCCTTGGGTCTGACAGTAGAGCTCAGGGAATAGCACACTGCTCACCTCTGCTGGCTTTGTCTCAGGTGGAACTGAATATTCCTAGGGTTCTCCAGTCCTCCTCAGGAAGGGAAGCAGAGCTGTGAACCTCACAATGGAGTTTAGGAAACAGAACTCAGTTTACTCTGCTGGCTGTGGTGTGGGTGGACCCAGCAGGCAGGAGCCATATCCCTTCTTGTGTGTATCAAAATTCATACTGAACAATGAGTTTGGGTTTCAAGGGAGGATTTATTTTGCATCTGCCTTCCTTGTCTTTGTCTGACAGTTGAACATGTACAAGTGCTACAATAAATGGATTTATTGCAGTATGATCTACTGTAAAAGGTTCAACCTTGGCATTTAGCTTATTCACAGATTTATGTAATTATTAACACAGTCTACTGGTCATTTTTATTCACCTTTTTTTTTAAACTTGTGCCAGTCATTTTCCTATCACCACTTACCACGCACCAACCCAACCATAGTAATCACTATAATCACGAATTCCTTTCTCTAGGCAGATTTGCATATGGTGGAAGTCCCATGTATGGAGTCATATAGTATATAGGCTTTTGTAGCTGGCTTTTTTTCCTTTTACACAGTATTTTCAAGGCTCTAGTAACTTGTCATACTAATATCAAAGATTTTTTCTTTTATTGAATATTTCCTGCTCTGAATATCATCTAGTAGTAGATATTTGGGTCATTTTTGTTTATGTTATGAATAATGTGGTAGTAAAAACTCGAGTACAAGTTTTTGTGTTCACATATGTTTCCATTTGTTTTAGGAATTTCTTTAAGAGGAATTACTGGTTTATATGATTCTAAATTTAAGCTTTTGAGGAAATTCCATAATTTTGTCAAACGATGCTTTATTAGGTCTAATTCCCAACAGCAACATGTTGAGGGTTCCAATGTCTACTTGTCCTCATCCCTGCCAACACTTGTCTCTTTGATCACAGCCAACCCTGTGGGTGTGAACTGGTATCCCATGGTGCACTTGAGTTGCAGTTTTCTGAAAGCCAATGATGCCCAGCAGGGTTTCATATGTTAATGATCTATTTGCATATCTTGTTAACAGAATCATCTATTCAGACCTTATCTCCCTTTTTTTATTGGATTGTCATTTTACCTCTAAGTTGTAAAAATTCTTTGTGTATCCTAGGTACAAGTCACTGCTCAGGACTGTAACTTGTGAGTATTTTGTCCTGAATACTCCTCACACTTCTTAGATGTTGGTTTCCAAGCATCTGAGTTGTAAATTTTGATAAAGAACAACTTATCTGTTTTTTCCCCTTCATTCCTTTTTTCATTTTTTTCTTTTTACAAATTCTATTTCTGACATACCTAAAAAGACTTTCTTGAAACCTCAAACAATCCCATGGGGGATTAGGAATAAAAAGCATGAATTTGGAAAGACATAGTTCAGAGAACAACAGTAGTATATCTGCTGAGTATTGGGATCATAGTGGCTTCTAAGAAGATCTGGGTCATGTTTTACTTTTCTAATTTGGGGGAGAAAATGTGGAGATTTTGTTCTAGTTCTGTGCATGTTGCATCATACTTTTCTTTCCATTTAGAAGATTTTTCTTCTTTCTCAATGTTTATACTGTGGACTTCTTCTTTATCCCACTTGGAGAAGGATGGAGTTCACAGAAGGGTTTATGAAGCAAGCCCCTTGGATGTAATCATTTGTAAAATTTGACCATTGTTTCTTTGTTTTTTTTTCTTTTTTTTTCTTTTTGCCTCTTTTCCACATTCCCTCCTCTCCTTGCTTTTCTCATCTGTGTGCACTGATACAGTTCATTTTGTACTAAATTTCCCTTTAATTTTTTTTAAATCTACCCCTACCCTTTGAGTATTTTATACTTTAGTACTGTACTCACAGCTACTCTCAAAGTTCTTCCTACTCTGACGTTCCCTGTGTCCCCTTCTCATGGAAATTCATGGCCTTTTGCAAATTAACTCTTTTCCCTCCCTCCTTTGTTTATATATCACACTTTCCATCCTTCTACTTATATGCTCTTTGATTCTTTTTTATGCCTGTACAAAGCTAGTGTTGGTTTCCTCTAGAGAAAAGATTTTATTAATTACTATTCTTTTCAGTTACTGAATAGAGGTGGTGATGTGACTTCCTTTTCACATTTTTTTTTTAATCAAAACCTTTTCCTCCTCATTTTGTCCTTTCTGATATTGTCTATTTGATGAGAAGTAGTTATCACATCTTTCTTTATACCCTTAAGCAAGGTTTTCTTTAGTTCCTCAAACATACTTATAATAGCAACTTTGAAGTTTGCAGTGTCCGATGCAGAAGACTTTCAAAGGCAGCTTTTGTTGTTTATCTAAGTTTCTTTTTCTCTATGTTGGTCATACTTCATTTATATGCACATAACAGAAGCTTTTATCAAACAATAGGAATTTAAAACAACATAGCCGTTTCTTATCAACTTGTTCCAAATATAATCAGTTCCCCTGAGAGTAGTTTCAGACATGTCTTATGACTTCCTATCTGATAAAATTCACATTAGTGCTGTTATAGATGTGGGAATAGAAAGAGACCACTTGTCTTGGGATAGAGTCACAAGTAAGGTTCTGGGATTGGACAGCAACCACTGATCTATTTATGTTAATTTTCCCATAGAAAGATTAGGATATTTAGCCGTTTCTATTTGTTTTATTTAAGTAGTCACATTGACTAAATATACTTTATCTTTTATCATTAATTTTTTTCTTAAAATTTTAATCTTACTATGCATCAAGATGAAGCTAGGTTAAGTTAACAATGTTAGTTTATATGACGATATAAGCCAAATTTGTACTAAGTAAATTAAAAAGAAAATATAATCACATGCATGTAGATAGTACATTATTATATAATATTGCATAAGATATATTTTAAAAACCATGATTTTAAACATTATTATATGTTCAGATTATATTTTATATAATTCTCATTGTGAAAAGAAAATGTATCATAGAGATCTTCATTAGACATATCTATCAATTTATGTATAATCAAGCATTAATTTGAAAAGTTACAGTTAATAGTTTTATATTAAGAATATTTTTTAAAATCATATAAATTTTTGTTACCTAGTATATAATGAGGTAAAAAGTTATATGAATGTATATTTGGAATATGTTTTGTGAGAAAATGTTTACCAAATCTATGTGTAGAATGTTAAAGGTTCATGAAACTGTTAGTATCCATAAAGATATCATTTTAATTGGTTTTAAGATGTTTAGAGTATTCCAGCTTATAAAATAGTACAGACTTGCTATAATACATGATCAGAATATGTAAATTTAGATTTGCAATTTCAATTTAATTGTGAATGCCAAAAGTAATTTTAGCATATAACAAAATTAGATTTAAAAAAGACATTATGTTAAAAGATCAGGACTGTATCCAGGTGCTTCTTCTAGATTATTCCTAAAAGGAATCATCTCTTTCTAATTCTTCTGTGAGGACATTTATGCAGACTTCAGAAATGCTCATCTGTAATGTCACTGAAAAGTGACTGCCCAGAGAAGCTAGACATTGCTCTCACTGTTTATGTTTTTGTAATTATATTTCTAAAACTGCATATGATATTCAGTATTCTACCTACTGTATTCCAAGATGGTGAGATAATATTTATATTGGGATTAATGAAGTTGCAAATTAAGATATTATGTTCTTTCATTTGAGCATGTCTTTTATTATGACTATTTGCTTACTCAAAACTCATACCTTACTTAAAACTAATGTTTAAAAGATATAAATTTTTACCATTATCTTTAAAGACATGCATATATGTGTATATGTGCGTGTGTGTGTATATACACATATTACCATTATTCAGCACAATTTGGAAACAAAAACATAGTTTTTTATTAAACTTTAACTACATTTACTCTAGCTAGAGTTACTCCAAGATTTGGGTGAACTCTTTGTGTTATCCAAATTTTAAAAAAGTCATCCATCGAGAGTAATAACAACATTCATAATGTTTTATACCTTAAGTAGTGATGCTTTTTATTTCATTAGTGTTTAAAATACTCATACTACAATTATCCATAATTAAACAATTAATTAAGCAATATTTGTATTTTACATATTAAAGGGATGACTCCTTCCAAAATCCCATTTTTTATTGTTTTAAAGTAAGTGCCATAGTTCATACAGTACAAATAAATTCAAGGAGAAACATAGCCAACCTAATTAAAAATATTTATAGATTTTAGCTATACTAAATATTTTTTTCTCATCTGTTATCTTCATGCAATTAAGCTAAATTGTGTTACTAATTATTTAATTCTAGGTAAGCCTATATCACATATAAATGTTATATCAGATGCAAAGGGAGGAAAAACAGTTACATTTGGATCCTGAAGACTCCGGGGGTTCTCACTTGCCTTTTCCAGATACTCCTCAGTCTTGAAGACCACTCTCCTGTCCACTACTCAGCCTTATCTATACCATATCCTAGGAATGAGCATAACTTAAAATATTTAATAAATAATATATGGCCTCAGATACACAAAATGTGATTCTTCACGAATAAACCTTTCTGTGAATGTGAATTATTGAAGAGATGCTGTCATGTAGAGACTGACTTACTGATAAGAATTGTAGTATTGTGGAGAGCTTTCAATGTTGCAGGTCCACAGGATAATTCCCATATCTTGGGCTAGTTTTAGCTCCCCAAACAGCCATTTCTTTCCCTCGTGGTCTGAATTAACATACTATAACTAACAGATAGAAATTGTTAAGAATCTGTTAGCTTAGTAGACCATTAGTTTCCACTAACCCAAAAGCTAAGAATGTCATCAACTAGCATCTTGGGCCTACAGAGAAGGTTCTTTCATCCTGCTGTAATTACCTTTCTGATGTATTCACCAATGTATTTTAAACTTGGCCTGATTTATCACTTTCTGTGTTCTGTAAAACTATACAACTTTATGAAACTACTTCCATGTTGAAACATGGAATTTGGGGTAACCTAAGTCTGTATTCCTGGGTCTTGGTCATTCAGAATTACTCCAGAATAAACTATCTCTTATTCCATTTAAGATGAGAGCTGTACGTTTTGTGTCAATACTTTTAGTTGGAATGGGGACAGGTGAGTGTCATGTAAGTCTAGACTAATAGCTAGAGAGAAGGAGTTGGCCTTTACTTTGTGTGTACAGGCAGAGAAGAGACCCCTTGCCTCTCAGCTGTTCTTACTACAACAGAATCATTGCAGTTAGAGTGCGGAATGACAGTGGGAAATGGTGTGGTGGTTGTCTGTCTCTCCTAATACTGTGACCCTCTCAATGAAGAACTCAGAGCTGAGGGATCTTAATATACTCTTGTCTACATCTTTCTAGGGAATAATTTTTTCCATCCTAAGCTAGGTTAAGTTAGAGGGAGAGGGAATGGGTTGATATTGTCCTTCTTAATGGTATTTTTACTTTTGTTCTTTGTAGTCTCATTCCAGAAATCATCTACTCATGGATTTAATCTAATTTTTAAGTTTATTTGAGCTGGACCCATAGAACAGTAACGTGTTATGTTATGTGGCTAATATAGTTTATTGAACAAATTAGTGAACCCAAAGTATCAACCAGTACAATCTAGGGTTAAATAAGTTTCCAAATGAGAGTATGCCTAAAAAGTAACAATGAAAGTGACATTTTAAAAACATCATTTGATATTATGGAGGGAAAAGGAAACATATTCCTTACAAACTGTAGATTTTTTTTTGCACAAAGACTACTAGTTTTCATGACCAGGAAGTGCTACACAACAATTTATCGGTTTTGAAGACTGCTGCTGTAAATGCTCCTTTAAATTAATTTATTGTGAAAGATGACTGGCTTAGAAGCTTCACATTCAGAACTAGATCCTTAAGGGGAAGCGGCTACTTAATGCTAACATTCTTTGAATTTTAGTTCCCTGGGGCATGCTTGAGAAAGCCACTGGGGATTTTATTAGCATAAGTGAAAGTGCTAAGTTGTATTGCTGCAAGCAACTGAGGGTAAAAAGTGCCTAGAGGAGAGGAGAGAGAAAGAATATTTTTTTGAATGGTAATGTAAGTCTAACAGGCAAGGAAATTACCTTCAAAGGGCAACATGTTCAAAGGCTCAACTGGGGTTGATGACTGAAGAGCTGAACTGGGCTATAAGGTATTAAGAGCTGAACTGGGCTATAAGGTATTAAGCTTTGGTTTAACACCTGGGAAGAACATGCTTCAAGAACTTAAAAAAAGTAAATTCTAGCAAAAGAGAGATGATGGAGAAGGGAGGGAGAAAGGAAGGGAAGAGGAGAAAGATGAGAAAAAGGGTGAGTTCTGATTCAGAGACATTGTAACTATCCTTCCTTCCTTCCTTCCTTCCTTCCTTCCTTCCTTCCTTCCTTCCTTCCTTCCTTCCTCCCTCACTTCTTCCCTCCCTCCCTCCTTCCCTCCTTCCTTCCTTTTCTCTTTTCTCTTTGTATGGAAATTGAAAAGACTGTTGAATGTAAATACGAGAAATAAATTAAATGGCATGGTCAAATCCCAAAGCTTTGTTTTGCTGAACTCATGACATTAGAAGTAATATAATTTAGAAATTCGGGAGTGCACCAGGCAGTGGTGGCACACGCCTTTAATTCCAGCACTTGGGAGGCAGAGGCAGGCGGATTTCTGAGTTCGAGGCCAGCCTGGTCCACAGAGTGAGTTCCAGGACAGCCAGGGCTACACAGAGAAACCCTGTCTCAAACAAACAAACAAACAATACAACAAACAAACAAACAAACAAAAAAGAAATGTGGGAGTAGAATATATTCTAGAGGACCACATAGATTTGGAAGGAATGGTTTTAATACGGGGATTCATTATCACTATCTAGGTTTGCAGCCTGTGAATCAATGGCTTAAGAAAGGATATAATTCATTTCCCCCCAAAATAACTGATGCTAACTGTTGACCATAAAGAACAGGACAATGAAGAAGAGCTTCAAAGATATGAACAGAGCTAATTTCAGCAATGGTAAAAGGCAACTTCAGTGACTAAAGATTAAAGCAATTGAGTTACCAAGAAGCCCCACAAGCAAACAAGGGTCATGGATAACTTATCTTTTCAGATGATAGTTGGTAGAATTTTCCGGACTACATTCCTACTCTTTTACAGTTCTTTCTTTTCATGATGTGCTTTTTAAGCATAAAGCAGATCAAATATATAGTTATCTATTGGTATCATTTATTTTAAAATATAGCTTAAATGTAAAGAAAAAAGGACAGATATAGACAGATATAGATAGGTAGGTAGGTAGGTATATGTATATATATATGTATATGTATGTGTATGTGTATGTGTATGTGTATGTATATATATATATGTGCATGTGTATGTGTATACAGATACATAGATACATAGACTGACTGACAATTTACAGTATTGGAAACTACATCTAGGACCTTGTACAGCCAATTACATCCTTATCCATGAAAGATTTTTCTATGGAATTCATGTACTTTCTTTATTTCCATCCATTCATTTGGAAGAACTTTGTGGCTCATGTTAAAAGGCATGTCTATTAACACCTAAGGCTAGACCCTAAGATAAACGATTATAACTTTATCTTGTCTTCTAAAGAAGGTAGCCTTGGCTTTTGTCTTTAATAACTTTTTTGCTGTGGTGTCGGAGAAGTAAAACCAAGCTAGACTTGTATATGAGAAAACTCCCCACATTGGATTGAAACTTTGAAAATCAGCCACAAGTGTTTGGGGGTCATCTATCTTCTAAACCACATAGGAAAGTCTTCCAGATGGAGACAGTCTGATATAGGAGATAGAAACATTTCTAAGATTCAGGGACTATATTATAAATATATTTGGTTGAAGTCTGTAGTACAATTCAGAATTGTATTATTCTGTGATGTCATTTAGAAAGCCCAAAAAGATCCATTAAAATGAAAAGAGAAGCTGGGCAGTGGTGGCACACACCTTTAGTCCCAGCACTCCAGAGCCAGAGGCAGGCATACCTGAGTTCAATGACCCAATATGGACTACAGAGTGAGTTCTAGGCCAGCCAGAGCTAGACAGATAAACCCTGACTCAAAAGAGAGAAGGGGGATAAGAAAAAATATGTATAAATTGTACTCCAGATAACTCTTAAAATTTTCTTGTATCATTAAAGGATGAAAGACTTTGTTTCTTACCTTCAAAGGGTTAAAAGGGTTTCAAGTTTTGTCCCCTGCCTTCAGCACATCTTTAAATGACAGGCACAGATGTTTGCCCACACATTTTAGCATTCTCACCCTGAGCATTCTTTGTCTGTGGCAGAATTTAAGTCATCACATGAGTGCTTACAAAATTTGCAGCCAAGTCCACTGTCCTTTGCCACCTCTAGCTCTTGTGTGGGTCACTTGATAATTAGATATTTGAAAAGCACCTTGAAATAAAAGCTATAAATAAACATGTTCTCCATTTTTAGAAAGCTCCATGAAAAGGAGGGTCATTGGAAAAATCCTTGGACAATTCTGCATAAAGGGGTAGAGTTTGCTCATCCAGAGTAGATCAGGGCAAGGGAATATGGTGTTGTGGAAATAGGCCCCCGTGGAGAGAATGGTGTTCTAGTCCTGGCTTTCACCCATCAGCTATGCAAGTCAATGAAATTCAAGTCAAGAGCACACGCGTAAAAAGGAAGAAGATGGGACTTAGTGCTCTAGAGAATGTTTTAGGAATAATGTGTAAAAAACATGAGGTTTGGTTATGTGCTGCATTCTGAGTTTCTGCCAAGTAGTTGGTCCCATTTGTCATCAGACAAACGGATCCTATGACAGTTTAGAAACCTCCAGAAATCCATTTTTGTCTTTTTGTTTTTTATTTTTTAAGTAATTGAACCTCTTACGTTTCCAAGTATTGATCTAAGAAAGTGGCTGGCACTAGTCTGCATAGATATTAATTCACTGTTTGCAATTTGTGATCCATTGTTATCTTTACCCATAAAGCCCAATGCTAATAGATAACCAAGAAAAGAAACTGTCTGTGGCTGGGAAGATGGTCATCAAGGCAGTAGGGATGACAGTGATCAAGGCAGTAGATAGTAGTGTCTGAACGATTTGAGTTTCTGACTCAAATGCCAGTTTCTAGTCTCGGTCCCTAGAAAAGAAAGATTTAATATATTTAATCTTTATTCCTTTATTTATAAAATGGAAATGATAGAACTTAACTTATAATTACTGAAACCAACATTTTAGTATAACATACATATAAGGAAGGTAGAAACTCAATTTTATGACACAATTAGAAAGATAAAACCTTACTTATAAAAACATGTAATTCATTCTCATGCTGAGATGAGTTTATAGATTGGAGATTATTTCCCTCCTGCCTTTCTCTCTCCATTTTTTAAAAATATTTTTGAGACAGAGTGTCTGACTATTAAGTCAGGCCAATCTGAAATCTTTTTATTCTCCTGCCTCAGCCTTCTGAATACTGAAATTACAGTTGTGTGCTACCATATGTGACAAAGTTTTATGCTTCTTAGATTTGAGAGATTTGAAAGGCAGTGTATAGAATGTAGTTTATGTATTTGATCATCAGAACAGAAGTAAAATTTCTCAGTTATCTAATTTAAATGAAAGTTTTATGAGTATTATAGCCCTAAAATATGCTTAAACATATTAATTCTTAAAATATGCATGTATTTACAAATTTTAATTACATTAACAATGGTCTCAAACCATGTTTCCCTGTTTAATCTCTCTCTCTCTCTCTCTCTATATATATATGTATATGTATATGTATATGTATATGTATATGTATATGTATATACACACACATGCATAGTTGAATTTCATTTCAGATTGCTGATTATATAATAGTAATAAATGTTAAAGTTTAAACATTAGCAGTTAAGCTGAGTTCTAAAAATATTTTTAATTGGATCATTGTGCAGCCACAGGTCCGTGACTCGCATATAATTTTGGCACTGAGGCTTCTAGAGTGTGTGACTACCAAGCACCTGGCAGAGATGGATCAGTTCCAAATCTAACTAGATGCTTGGTGGCAGATGGCTCCCAGCTCAGTTACTCTAAACTTGGAATGTGTAAAAAGTTAATGCTTAGAGCTGAGACTTGATCCTTTGTGGACATATGTGCACTGAAATGGGAAATCTGGCCACCAAGAACAGTATTCCGTACACAATCCATTGACTGGTCTGACCTTAACTTTTCAAATCCACCTCTCACAGTCTCTTGGTAGTCTGTGGATACAATTCAGCCTACTCCTATTTAGTTTATTTGCAAAACTTTTTATATGCAGCTTTATCTTCACATTGCCTTCAAATTCAGGTGGTCTGACTTACTCTGTAATCTGGATTTAGAAAACTGCTTTCAGGGACTTCTAGGAATTTGTTAATGTACAGTATAGCACAGCAAACAGGTCCTCTCCTAGTGTTTTTTTTCTATTTGCTTTTATAAACTAATTTTATTTTTCATTTTAAAACTATAGTGAACTTGATGATACTCTCTCTTCTTTTATCCATACGATTTTGACTTTATGCCAGCAGCAAGATGAATATAAACCACAAAATCATTAATCATGCTGGAATTACCCTAAAGAATAAACTAGTAACAGTTCATTTTGGAGATGAGAGACATACAGAGAGGAGTTGCCCAAGAGAAGTCTCCAAATAGACCCCTTGTCCTTCTGGATCATAAGGGATACTTGGTAAAACAAACAAACAAAAAATGAATCTGATTCCACTCTGCTGTGTTTATGACTTTGGGTTTTAGGGTATGATACTGATGGAACTTATTCATGAGCAAGTGACTGGCCATGCTTAGAGAAGACAGGAGTAATAGACAAAGAATCTGTTCAGGATTGAAACTCATCTTCAATGTGCCTTTTAAGCAACTACCACATACTACAGTTGATGACTTTAGATTCAAACCTTGTTTCTCTCTTGTTCAGATGTATACAAAGACCAAACAAAGAGGAGAAGAAGCAAAATGTCTTTGAAGGGGGAATTATTAAACTCCCTCACCAGGATATTAAGAACCATTAGAGAGGCTCCTCATCTTTTTTTTTTTTGAAACTTAATTCATCTCAGTTACGAGGGGCTATATGTACAGGTGCCTGCAGTGACTCAGCTAACTTTCGTAAGACAAAATTTAAAAGGAAAATGACTTCAGGAATTCTGGCAGCCAATGGATGGGATATATTAGAAAGCTGGGATACTGTTTCCTTGTATCCATGGGAAATCAGTTCCTTGTATCTTCACTGTTTTGTATCAGCGAACCTCAGAGTATATTGAACCCTTTTACTACAGGAAACATGTGACTGAGGAAGAATGGCACATGAGCAGAAGCTGGGAGCTCAGTGATTTGGCAAATCTTTTGGGGGCCAGGTAGCTTTATGGGTGCCAAATATAATGAAGCCAAAAGTGGCTTTGAGATCTGGTAAAACACCATTGACTAATATTATACAGGAAGAGCTGCATCTAGCATATACATTTCTGTGTTCTCAGATAAAATTTCAAGTTTGTCTTGATTAAGGTTGATATATGCAAAAGCACATTTTGGAAATCTCTAACAAAGAGACTGCTATTTTCCTCTTAAAAATCATTAAGAAAAACAGCAGAGATAATCCAGAAGCAGTCCGAATGCTTCACACTTCATAACTTAATTACTCCTTTGTGGGTGCTGAATGTTTCTTTGCAGTACCTGTGGTACCACTGGAAGTGATTTCTAATGAAGGGCCTGAGAGATAATATCTATCTTGAGTTAAACTAAGCCCTGACAGAAGACACACACTCTAAGAGCAGTACTGCGCTTCTCATTAGGTAACAGCTGCTGTCTGTCTTGCCACTTGAATGATTGTGTTGATAGATCTTTGTGGTGAGAAACGAATTTTAAAGGCAGAATAAAACAAAAAAAGCAATACAAGCATTCTCATATTTATTTTTTTCATGTTTTCATTTGGCAAGATTCTTATTTAGTTGTTTCAAGAAAGAAATTTGGATGACTGAAGTCAGAGCTAGTCTTGTCTGCAGCTACATGCAACAACACTCAGTGTGCACAGTCTATTCATTTCCCAAATGATAAACTGAGCTCTTCAGTGAAGTGTGGTAGTTAGAAACAGGTTGAATAACCATGCTGTCAAGTAGATGCCAATGCTTACTGAAACAGTTGGACATTCTGGATTTTTTTAAACATTAGGTTTTGTAAACATAGTGAGACTTTAGAAAATAATATTTGCCCAGCAGAATATCATTTCTGATTCTTTCAATTCCGTGCTTAAAAAGCAAAAATAACAGAAAACATACGTAGAAAAGGAACTGTTAGAGCAAACACTGAAATTTAGTTTCAGTATAAAAATTATTTTATTTTTTGAGATTAGAACATAATTATGTCTTTTCTTTCTCCACATTTCCCATATACTCATCTTCTTTCAAATTCATGTTCTATTTTTAATAATTGTTACATACATATGTGTATACATATATGTATATATGTATATTCCTAAGTACATGAGTATAACCCACTCAATCTGTATAGTGTTACATATATATACACCTTTTCAGTGTTGACTATCTGGTACTGAAGAGCCAGTTAGTGTAACAACCAGGTTAAAAGCCTCAGAATGTTTGCCACTGAAACATTCCTTAGAAAGAAGAGAAGACTGCTGTGGTAAGTTCCAGACAGATATGCATACATGAGACCTGAATCGTTAATCTTGGCCTTGCAAAAACTCAGACAGAGCCACATGCGTTGATTTTAAAGGACAGCTTTAGGATCTGAGTGTCATTAATGTGAAATCTATATTAATCTTATTCATAAGAACTGTGTGCTATTTAAATAGCAGTTACAATAGATACCGTATAGTAACATTTACTTTGATTCAGACAGTCTGCTGAGATGAAAGCCCATGTTGCTTGTGGCAGAGACTTTTTTTTTCTCACTTTCTGTTGTGGGACATCAGAACAACTGCACTTCTAGTTTTTTTTTCTACTATGGGAGATGTGGGCAACATATTGGAAACCAAAATGACATCAGAGCTAAAGTCATTAAAAACTACCATTTCTCATTCTTGCTCTCCCTTCTCCCACTGGGGCTGCCAAGTTGGCCTGTTTTAAGGGCGCCATTGTTCCACTATGAAGGAACTCTAAATCACAGCTCAGAAAGGCCAGAAGCAAAGTCCTTCAACACGTCTGTTTATGTGATGAACAAAACATTAACCTTTGTTTTCTTAAGCCCATGGAAATCGTTAGCCCGGTACACCCTGTTTTACCTCAGCTAATTCACTCAGTACATCATGCTATACTTTACATTTTTAGCTGTTATACAGTTTTATTTTTATTCGTACACATAAAGGATTAAAAAGAGAAGATGACTGAGGTAAACAATAAATGTTTGAGCTTTCTCTTCCCCCCTATGTGATAACTATTAGGCAACTTTGAATAACATTTATGTTCCACGCTGAATAACGTTTATGTTCCACTCCTTTATTCCTTATGTATGTCAATATCTTATTTATCTTTGAAATCTAGCTACAGTCCTAATAGTGTTCACTAAATCTTCTCTTAGAATGCTTCTCTTTCATAGCTCTAGCCCAGCGCACAACTGTTTTAAAAACTAATCCTAGGTCGGGGCCCTGAACACTGTTCAGCTGTGCGAGTGGATAAAGATTTAGTGTCTATTTGTCTGTTGCATGGAGGTAAAAACTTTTCTGGTTTCGATAGAAAGTAAAAGCTGTGCTGTGTTGTCAGTGCAGATGAGGCGAGGCGAGGCGCGGCATTAACTGTTCCAGCTGGTGTTTCTTAAATAGGACAAACTATTCTTGGAGTTTTGTGAAGTGCCTGCTTCATTCCACAAGAACTGGAAGTGACTGGTCTTCTCAGTGAACTCTATAGGTAGAAAATGCAACTTTTAAAGCTAACTAAGAAAGAGATGGAGACAGGCATTTGAAGAAGAAATGGTTTTCAGGCATTTGTTTCTATGAAAGCTAAGACAAGAGCTGTTACTGCCTTTTTTTTTTTTTAAACTGTTAACTCCCCCTATTGCCAAGCACACAACCTTATTTTAAATAGAAGTTATCTTCCTTTAATAATCTTTTGAAATTTTGATTGCAACTGAGCATTTAAAGTGATAAACTCAGCGTCCCACAGGTATTTAGCCAGGATTTGGGAAGATAATAAAACTGAAATTTCAAAGCCATATCTTTGCATGGGCTTCAAGCTCATTTTGGCAGATTGCTGGAATTCATTGTTTTTTTCCATTCTCTTGACAAGGCCATGAGCAAATTAGTGCAGTGCAAAGCGCTTTATGAGAATGGATGTTGTGTAGCGCTATCTAAGTTTTTATTCTGTCTTAAAATATGTTAACTTCTGTTTGGAAATAGATTATTTCAAGTTAAACATTTTTTTACTTCCAGTGCTTTGGTCAGATATTTGAATATTTTGTTGAGAATCACTATCTCATAATATAATTTAAAAGATGATCTTAAGAAACTCTTGGACTGTAGTTGGCCTCATGAGTCGCATTGGTGATTGAGTTCAGAAATGACAGTCTTCTTGTATAACTTACCTGGTTTCTCATGTCTTTATATATTTATAGGAAGAACTTTTTCATTGTGTTACTCAAAACTCAAAAATAGAAATAAATTTATCCACAATTGTTCATGGTATATAATTTTTAAAAGAATAAGTCTTGGAGGATACAAAAAACACTAAAAGGAAAGGCATAGCATGATCCAATATCATGCTATTAAGTACGCTTTTCTGAGTAAATACAGAAATTCACTGCAATTACTAGGTCCCAAGTGAGACCTACAGAAGACAGAGTTCATGAAAATAGCTAAAGCATGATGAGGAAGAAAAACAAGGAAAAATCTATTACTCTCCTGTTTATGTGATTCCTGATACTGATCATAATTTTATGGACAGTTTATTTTTACTAACAAATCTTAACTCTTCTGTATAACATTCCCGTACAAATTAGTTTTCTTAACTTAAATCACTAATGTCACAAATTTTGTTTTCTTTTCCTAAAAGGGAATCTATTTGCTTTTTGTGTTTTGTTTTCTAATTTATGTATATACCTATATGGATTTTTGTACCATGTACTTTCAGGAGAGCCTTTGTAAGCCAAAAGAGGGAATTAAGCCCCTTGGAACTGGAGATACAGGTGGGTTGTGAGCTGACATGTAGATGCTGAGAACTGAATCCAGGTCTTCTGCAAGAGTAGTTAGTGCTCCTAACCACTGAACTATCTCTCCGGCCCAATATTCTAATATGTTTCGTATGAAACATAGCTTAAATTGTTTATTTTAAAAATTATGTTACTATAAAAGGCACTAGAAACTTATAGTACTGCCTGCCAGGGGACAGCCCTGATGCTTCTTTCTTGGTTTCTCTTGAGGCAACAGAGGGGGTGGGGAATACGACTTGGTCTTGTGAGATATTTAGGGTTGCTGTTTAATAATTAAACATTTACCTATCTTAAGTGTAAGTCACTTTGCTACTGTAGCTGACCTGCCTGAGTTCCTTTGAGGACAGAAACTGCAGTCTCTGGCTTTTAGCACCTCATCCAGAAACAGCAGGGAATTAAGTAAAGGATTAATTGCTAGAGCCTTTCCCTCTTGTCCAAATCCTGTCACTCCATAGGGAGATGGTTGGAGCAATACACTTCTATTGAGCAAGGAGAAGAGAGCTATGTTCACAGAAGGAAAAGCTTTTACACAAGCAAATATGGGTAAACTCACATAAACTCATATACAGATTCATGCCTACATATTCATACATCTCCATTCAAACCAGTTGGGGCCAGCTCGCATACTTATCTTATAATTATATACTTAAATACACACATCCAACTAGTTCTACAGGTTCATGGAGAGTTAAAGACTATAACTGTTATCACTGAAGATTTGTATAGGTAAACCTAGTCACTATTTTATCTTCTGTCCTTGCACCTATAATAAATCGTTAGTTCCCTTCTTATGACTTCGATTAATTGTTTTACAATGTGCTGTAAGTTGTAGATGCCTGCTTATTATCTCAGAAGCAATTAACTTGTGGACTTGCAAAGTTCTCAGTGTAGTTTTGAGATCAGATAGGACTTAATAGCATTCCTATTATAAAAGATCTTAGTAATTACTAATATAATTTTAGGAATTCTTATAAAATCATCATTAGTAATTAAAAATAACCTATCATCTCTATTTGTCTACATAGCACCACTGCAAGACAGTACATCTTTGTTTTGCAGATATCTGCTCAAAAGTGTGGGCTATTATCTAGTGATTGTTATATATATTTAATAATAACAGGAAATCATATTAATAGCAGGAATCGTTCCTAAAATGAAATCATTCTAGACCTTGCTTAGAGAAGCAAAATCCGTTATTAACTTTGACAGTCCGTGGTGGAACCATCTCAGAAAGATTACCTGCTAGTTTTTAGCTTCTCCTTGATGGCTCCTGGGCAACTATCAGTTATTTTAAATAATTAGTGAAGTTGTAGTTTATTTTGTTCTAGTTTTAAGTAGTCTATAGTGAGTCTATAAAAATCATGGGTTAGTGACAAAATGTCACCCATAAATAATTATGCATATTCATAAGAAATTAGTATGTTCCTGATAGTCAACTACGTGTAAGAAAATCCTACAATTCAAGGGTGAGAGAATTCAAGATGAGAAACAGATGCAAATCTGTTTTCTAACTTATACCTAATGGGATTATGGGGATTAAAATGAATTGTAAACTGCTCCACTTCAATGACTTATAACTTGATAACTATCCTGAGGCAAATTCACAGATTCCAACCATAAGATATTTACTAAACTTGTTCTCTCTTTCTCCTTAGTTGCCTCACCTGAGGCTGTTTCAAAGAGCCATTTAAAAACAGGTTAGCGTGGTATTTGAAATAATGGATGTTTTTACTGAACACTTTATGCCAGATTTAATAGAAGACCATGGAAGACCAATGTCCAACTTGCTGAATCAGTGTCTTTTATTGTGGTTACTAATACGAGTATGAGTGAGGGGTTATTTCCAAAGAGCAGAGATAACTTAAAAGATTCTGTATCACTAAAAATCATACTCTGTCTATGTTGATTGTTTCTTATAAGAATAAAAGGAACCATGTTTCTAGTCTTTGGGTTGTTCAGAATGACCTCCAGACTTTACCTCTTCTGAATTTCAAGAAGAAAACTCAAGTAAGGACTGTGAATACAGGACAGATAAAATGTCTTTTAAATCAGAAGCAAAGTCTATGCATGATAATAAAGGTTAGTTTAGCAGACAGACTAGAGATACTCTAGAGAAAATAACATTCAAGCAGCAGCCAGAACTATGTGCTTGCTAGATATTCTGGTAATTTCTATTGATGTCAGCAGATTCTGCTGTATTACTTTCTGACTTTGTTTAGTCCTGCTGACCTACATACATATGTTACCTCTCATCTACACTCTGCCTCTTTTACCTTAGATGTGTTCTGTGCTGCATAGTAAAAGAACAGATTTGTCCAAACATGATAATACTTTAATTGTTCCTTTTATTGTCATCACTGTACTTACTGAGTACTTAGTTATGTGATTTCCCATGAGTAAAATATAATAACATACTGAATTCCTAGCCTTTGTATTACTGTGTAAGGCGGGAAATAGAAATATATAAATATAATTAAATATGTATTATTTAAGATGTACAAGATGTAGCAATGTAAAAAGTAGATTAAAATCATGCTCAGGCAAGGGAGTATATATTAAATTAGATAGTGATATTACAGTGATGTTGGAGTCAGACTTACAAAAGAGAGTAATCACGAGATAAGATTATTGGAAAAAAGTTTTTCAAAAAGAGAAAACAAGTGCAGATGTCTGACATAGCATCATTTTTTTAAAATCTTGGGTCATTTTAAAGTATTTTCCTGCTGTGTATGATCATCAATAGGGTAAGAGGCTGTAGCAAAACAAAGGGAAGAAATGAGCCAATGAGGTTAGAGAGGACTGTGCTCAGATGTTACAGGAGTTATAAATCCTAATAAAACTTGTCAGTTTCCACTTTTGCCTAGAACGGCTGGAGACTTTGTACCCATCAATTAATTTCATGTTTTATTTCAGTTCCTAGGTAGGATCATTTTGTGGTGCTTAATTCTCTAAGAAGGATAGAAGAAATTATGGGAAAAGGTGGTTTTCAATCTTCATGAGCTGGTGATTGGTTGGACAGATACTAAAATTGATTGGTGGTAATTTGTTTAATCTGAAGGTAAAATGTACCTGTCTTGCTGAGTGGTGATGAGTGCAGACCCTCCCATTCTAGGCTTTTAGAGGGACTTCAGCTTCTGTCAATCAATCAGAGCATCCTACATCCAAATTGCTGATAGCACCAGTTATACTTTAGCCACTTAAATACATCCAAAGGGACGTTTCTTTTTCTTGGGTCAGTTTTAAAACAGTGTTTGGATGTATGTGAATATTAATCAAAATTCCTATCTTTTGGTTAAAAATACTTTAGTCTGTTTTGTTAAATAGATTGCAGCTGAGGGGAAAGAGAACATAAGTAAAATCACGACTGAATTTTAATCCTTTCCTTTTAAGATGTAGAAAGAGCAGAAAGCAGGGCATGACGAGGAGGCTCTGAGAAGCTAACCTCCAACTCTGGAAACACAGGCACTGTAGTTCAGATCCACTATACCTCTAGGGAATGATCTGCTGTAGCATCACTGAAGGTTGTGGAATCCTAAGAAGATCAGTGGTGGGATGTCTTTAGGTCATTGCAAATATACCTTCCAGTAGGATAGTGGCACTGGGCCATTTCCTCCTCTTCCTTCCCTCTCTCTTTCCTTACATGAATTAAGCTTTTATTCTTATATATTTCCACCATGATATATGATGATGTCACTCCAGCATGGAAGAAACTGCTAAAATCCTCAACAAGTATAAGTTTTTCCACTTATAATTAATAATCTTTGTTATAGTGACAAAAAGTTTACTATTGCAACCACAGATGCATCATTATCTATCTCTATAGGGATTCTTGATGATCATAAAACATGTCTCATTCTGGCTTTGGATACGAACAGGTATATTCAATAAGCCAGCTCCCTAGAGTCACTCTTTTACCACAACTACAAGGAACAGATAGCTAAGCACTCAGAACTGACTTCTACATCTTGCTATCAGCAAATATTACACAGTCTACGGAAGTTCAAATAAAGTATGCATACTGTGTCTGGGTGTGGTGAATACAAAATGAATATGTAGATGTGCACACCCATGCAGAGGCCAGAGAAGAATCTTGGATATCTTCCTTTATCAGCCTTTTTATTTTTTGAGGCATGGTCTCTCTATATATTCTGAAGCTCACTGTTTCAGCTAAACTGATTAACTAGTGGGCTCCTAGGATCCATGTGTCTCTGCCTCAGCAATGCTGGTATTAGAAGCATACACAGCTACGCCCAGGTTTTTACCTTGGGTACTGGGATTCATATTCATGTTTTCACTTATACACAGCAAGCACTTTTGCCCACCAAGCTTTCTTTCCTGACAAGAACTTTAAACTTTATATCTAGCTGTAACCTCAGTCACCACAGCTAGTCCACCAAATTCAGAGAACTATCATGTCTAGTGAGAATGTCAGAACTTGAGTCAACCCTATCTGATCATGAGTTTCAAATTCTTCCTAAAGACTTACGGGATTTAGAAAACAAAACAATTCTCTATGCTTTTGGTGAGTTTGAGTATGCTGTGATGACATCAATCCATAAAATCAGTTACAGCTGACATGTTGGGCCAGGTAACGCTGAGCAGAAGAGTATTTTGGTGCCTAAATGGGAATGAGGCAAAATGTATTTGCTTGCAGGGACAGTTCCATCAAAAATATAAATTCTTATACAATTATTGTCTTCTCTATGAAGGCCTCATTCTTGCTGCCATTCTGAGACTAATGCTTGGCTAAGGGCAAAATAGACTACTTGTAACCCCTGGGAAATTTGACTGTCTTCATAATAAACCTTCTGTTTGTTCAAGGCCCACATGACTTAGGAGGAAATATCTTTTGTAACTACCACCAAGGGATAGTCTCAACCTGATTTTCCACTAGATGAATAGACCTAACTAGGAGGGTGTGTGTAGCAATTTGGGATGGGTTTTGGCCTCATTTTTGACATTTGAGTCCTAGGATTCCTGTTTTGCAACTCCTGGGCTTGTTGTATATATATAAAAAAAGGGCAGCTGCTCCAATCATGTGTTCTTAATCTTTTGAGAATATAATATAATCATATTATTACCCCTCCCTTTCTCTTTCTCCAAAGTCTACTTTCCTTGAAGCTCATGGTTCCTTTTCCTTTAATTGAATAGACACAGATCATATGCATTCCTAAGTATATAAAAAGAATCTGCTCCATCCGTATAGTGTGAATTGAATATATATGTTTGCAAGGCTGGCTATTTGATATTAAGTGACTGGTTGCTGTGCTCTTCCCTGGGAAGGACTATTTCCCCCCACTTCCAGCAGTCCTTTGCTGTCTATAGTTCTTTGTCAGAGTTGAGGCCTCAGGAACTTTTCCTCTTCTTCCATGTTAGTATATCTATTGTTGTTTTCCTTATTCAGATCATGTTTAGGCAATGACATTGGTGAGACTTTGTACAGTAGCTGTTTGTATCAGGCTCTGAACCCAGTGACATCACATCTAGGTGATCCCCACATCATTGCCAAGACAACTGCCATACATTCCCAGAATCTACCTGGCTACCTTCCACCTTTACCTGGGAGAGGCTATGTCACCACCCATATAAAACAAGCAGAACTCCCTGACCTCGATCTCTTCTTCCATCTTCTTCCTTTTCTTCTCCTCCCCCATCTTTGCCCTATCTCCTGAATAAACTCCACTTGGAATCATTTGGTATGGTGTGGTCTGTTCTAAGCCATGCGCAGACGTATATCAGTAGCTTCTAACAATTTTACATTATTACACAGACTCACAGAAAACTCCTTTTTCCTCTGGCTTTTGCAATGTTTACATCTCCTCTTCTGCAATGATCCCTGAGTCTTAGGTGAAAAAGCTGTGTTGTAGTTGTATCAACTAGGACTGGGTTCCAAAACACTTTACTTTGATTGGTTGTGGTTTTCTGTGATAGTTTCTATCAGTTTCAATGAGAAGCTTTCTTGATGAAGAATGAGAACTCCATTTACAGAGCTAGACACCAGAGAAGGATGTGTCTCTAATCATAGTTTGAATTCGTTCCTGTTAAATGACTTCTGACTGCCAACAACAATGTGATGCAAACCTTGTGTCCAATTTTACTTTCTCTCAACCTGAGAATCTCAATGTTTTCACCTGGAGGCTTCACCCTGAACCTGTCAGCTGGTTTTCTTGAGGACACTGTAGACTGAAGAAACTTCCAAAGCATCATAACCACTAGGAATGCCAGAGAAAGGGATTAACATTCTGAGTAGCAACTGTTCCACCATTCACTTTGTCTTAAGGACATTACTTGAAGTGTAGTCAGGCTGAAAGCCAAAGCAATGCCACAATTATAATTAGAATATGAATTTCAAAGTATCTGATGGGTTCAGACAAATTCACAAATAATTTTTTATTTGTGTTTACTACTTTTCAAAAATTGTATTTTATTCATATTACATAAAAATTTATTTGTATTTTTGTTTATATTTACTATTTTCTCAATAAAAAGTGAAATGGTAAAAATTGCAGATAGGTTGTCATGGTGAAAAAGTCACATGTGTGTCTCCATTTCCATTTCCCTTTCTAGAGACAACGATGATTAAGAGTTCTTGTTTATCCTTCCAGAGAGGAGAATATCTGTACACACACACGGGTACCAGTTTATGCAGGTGGGATCATTGGATACACACAGCTGTGTGTTGCCTTTTCCATCTTGTGTTATAAACAGTAATATACAAATATGGCAAATGTTACAGTTTATGTGTAATTTTGTACATTATTACAAGTACATATACCCAGAAATGTCAGGTCTGTGTTGTTGAATATTTTAATTAAATTAGCTCTCTTGATGTGGATTTGACATATGAGGATTTGTACAGTGAATGTATATATTTGGGCACATTTGGACATATGGACACACTTGTGCCCATCAACCACCATGACAAAGCGCTATGTAGATTTATCATCTCCCCAAAATTTCCTGTGTTCTTTTTTGGGATGTTTGCTAAGAACAGCACAGTGAGATTTATTCTCTTAATGTATTTCAAAATGCCGAGTGCTACATTGTCTACTACATGTCCTCTATTGTACACTAGATCCCAGAACTTAGTGATTGTTGTATAGTGGAACTTTATACTCATTTTTAACAGCTCTGTATTTTTGTATTTTGATGTTGTGATGAACATTACCAAGCTGCCTAGTAATATTGTCCTCTTTTTCAATGCTCAGAATAGGAAAGTGCTTGTTTCTATAATGTATGGCAAATATAACACTTTCAAACCCTTTGATCTGTGACATATATGAATTACAAAAATGTTTTGAGTATATGCTTGCTGATGAGGGAACATGGGTACCTTCTGATCTGCTTGTAAGCTCAGCATAATTCCTTTTGTGTTTATGTTAGGATTACTAACCAGCCTTTAAAGACAATGACAACATATAGCCTTTGGGATAAGGATTTATATTGTCATTGATATTACCAATAATACTTAGTAAATTTAATGTAAATATGGTTTTATTTCATTATAAAATACTGTTGAAAGCTGAGGATTCTTTCATACTTACATTATAGAAGGGAAGAAAATATAGTACATTTCCTCTTATATGTGCTTGATTAGTATGGCAGTAGGATAGTCTTTGCTTGGTAAATATTTTTCCCCTTTAAAACATTTATTCTTTTACTCCTTAAGTCAAAACATTCTTTGAAATAGATATACCAATAAACTGTTACAAACAACCAAATTTATTTTTGCCAGTGTGTTTAAAAGTCTCTTGCAGCATTATTTTAGTCTTATGAAGAAGCAAATTGGTCATAATTAACATTTAGAAGTATCTTTTGGTAAGCAAACATTTTCATTCAGTCTGTTCTCTGGCAACCACTTTCATTTGAGATGCTTGGCTTACAAACACATAATATGCACTAATTGTAGAAACCCAGAGCCTGGCATTCTTTCTTACTTTGATAGAAATGTGAGCTGCTTTGCATAGGATGTATTTATTAGCTATTTTGGTGACTCACATTGTCTGTGACTAATGTGGAAATGCTAAATGAGAGTTCACAAGACCATGAGAAGAACAGACTTTGCAATGTGCATATATTTAGGGTTGGTTCAAAGAAATCCGGTCCTATTCAAGGAAGCAAGCAGAGACAAACAAATGTAGAGACCAAAAGACGTCTTTGTGAAACCTGTGGCCATTTTTACCCCGTGCTGGTGTAAGGTACACCTGGGAATAAAATTCAGAATGTTACACATGGTAAGTAGGTTTTCTAGCATTGGGCTATATCTCAGGGTCAGCCAAGCTTATACTTCAACTGTTTTCCTACCAAGTGGCCTCAGAGAAAAATGAAATACAAGGAGATTAAAGTAAAATGAATAGCAAATTCCCAATATTTTAAAACAGTAATCAACAATGGAATATTTCTGGTCTAGGATTTTAGAGAATATATTAATGCCATACTCTAATCTAGTGGTTCTCAACCTTCCTAATGCTGTGATCCTTTAATGTGTTCCTCATGTTGTGGTAACCCCAAACCATAAAATTCATTTCTATGTCTTAACTGTAAAAAAGGTATCATTTCAGTTCTTCCTTTATGTTACAGAAGGCTGCCTTCTTATCAGGTTTGCCTCAGAGATTCTTTGTCAAGAGATTCTCTTGACAGATTTTCAAAAGCCCATTGAAGACTGTGGGTTGTCTATGAAAGAAGGTTCACATGGCAAGAGACCCAAGATTCCTGGGGTGCTGGGGACATAAGCTAATAGGAGTTGAATTGTTCCACAAGCCATGTGAGCTTGGATAGGACAGGAGGCTCAGGTAATACCTCTACTTGATAGGCATATGTGCTGGTTAGTTTTAACTGTAAACCTGACACAGCCTAGAATCCCTTATAAAAAAAGGAGTCTTAATGAAGAATTGTCTAGGTCAAATTGGACTGTGATCAATTCTATGGGAGATTGGTCTTTTAAAAATTAAACTTTACTAAAGTACTTGTAAATAAATAAAACATCACACAAGATATGAAAGAGAATAAAAAGCTAATTGTTTTCTAGTTCTAATTGTGTGTAGAGTGTGTGTGTGTGTGTATGTGTGTGTATATGTGTTGGGTAGATGAGGATATATTTGCTATCCAGAGTTTAAAAATTAACAGGATGATTTACAGCATTTTGAGTGGAAATTTCTTGCTGTATATAAGTCCACTGAACTATATAGACTTGAGTCTAGTGAATTTTGGTGTGAGTGACTGTCTGAGTTGTTAATTGATATTGAAAAATCCATCTCATTTGGGTAGCACTGTTTTTTCTAGGCAGGCAGCCCTGTCCAGAAAAACAGTATAAGAAAGAATAAGCTACCTGAGAGCAAGCAAGGATATGTTGGTTCTTTTGTTCTTGACCTTGGATATGGATTGACTAACTGCTTTGACTTTCCAAAAATGATGGCTTGAACCTTTGAGTTATAAGCCACATATGTTCCTATATGTCAGAGCAATATGTTGCTTTTTGGTCAGAGCAAGAGAAATAAAAATACCTTGTGGGATACTGAAATAAGGAATACAAAAAACCTCTGTTGAGATCCTGGAAACTATGACAGTAAATATCGATCTCTTTTAACTGATAAAATTCTGGGGATTGTGATGTTCCACATATAACTGTATGTCCTGCAATTAAGAAAACCAACTTCTGGAATGATGGGGGTTTGCTCAAAATGTTCACTGTCCTTCTTTGGGGGCCAATTTAGTTTGGCATTAAAAATATACTACACCATTCCAGGAGAACAATCCTACTTCTTTTCCTTGAACTCAGGAATGACCATCAGATTTCCTAAGCTTGTAGAACGACAGGAAAACGCATATATTTTGTAAGTCAGCTTGGCATTGACTGTACTTCTTTCCTTTCTCTCTGTGCCTGAAGTCAGTTAAAAAGGAAACAACAACAGCAGCTGCTTTTCTTCTTGTTAGTTAGAGCACAAATCTAGTTCTAGTGTTTCCCCCTGGAAGGAGCAATTCTGCCAAGCACACAAGGAGCAAATTGCACTGCAGTTTTTTTAAGGGGTAGATGAATTCCCTTGTGTAATTGTCCATGACTGATTGCTTCGCATAATATTTTGCTTCTGTGTCTTCCAGAAATGGGACCCAGCTAAGGCCAATCTAGAGATTGTTATACCCAGGGATACTGTCTGGTAAGTCCTTTAGAGATTAGAATAGAACCCAAGGAGGGATATTGGGCGAAGGATCATGTCAGCCTTACAAAAAAGGCTCTTGCTGGGGCTGAGATTTTGCTTTCTAGTCATTGAAGAAGGATTGAAAACAGCAAGTTCTGTGAGACAAAAGACTTACCTAAGACTACAACTGTCACAGCCAAATTCATTAGCAAGCTAAAACAATAAAAACAAAATCTTAACTGGTAATAAATATTCCTTTCTGAATAATATTCTAAGAACCCTCAGAATTGAACCATCATCAAGGACTTAGGAGGTTTGTAGACTATAAACATTTCTCTCATTGTAGAGATGAAAAGAATACAATCTATACTATTCAAATATTTAATGTGGTAGAAAAAGACAAGAGAGTAGGCGTCAAGCAAATGTTACTTTAAATTGATCATGTAGGGTAAGAAATTTCTAGAATTTATGCTACCAACTATTCTTAAGGTTTTTAGAAATATTTCAACATGCAGTAATGTAAGTCGGACTTTGTGAATTAATTTCTTTATTTTACCTAACTGTGTGTGTGTCTGTCTGTGTGTGTGTGTGTGTGTGTGTGATTCTTTTTTGAGACTGAGTCTCACTCTAATGGAACCCTGCCTAGACTGGAGCTTGCTATACCGACCATAGTGGCCTCAAGTCCATGTATATCTGTATGCCTATGCTTCCCAAGTGCTGATATCAAAAGTGTTCATTCCCACCCGTAGATTAAGATTGCCATTTTAAAATTAAGATCATCTTAACTCAGATGTCTTGGGTTTATACTTCTTACTTTGGTATTTTTAATACTTTTCTCTATGTATATTGAAGTATAATCAACAAATGAAAATCCTTTGTATGTAAGGTGAATATCACTATATTTAAAAATCTACTCTCTTAGCAATGTAAAGCAGCGGTTCTCAAACTGTGAGCCATGAACCCTTTCGGGATTGAATGATCCTGTCACAGGGATTGCATATCAGATATCCTGCACATCAGATATTTACATTATGATTCATAAAAGTAGCAAAATTATAGTTATGAAATATCCACAAAGTAATTTTATGGCTGATGTCATTACAACATATGGAATTACATTAGGAATGTTGAGGATCACTCACTTAAAGTACACATGTAGTTTATAATACTGTATTTACTCTGTCCCTTAGTTTCGTGTGATCTTCAATAAGTTCCTTAAAGTGTCTGTCACTGTTTCATTCTATAACACACACACACACACACAGACACACACACACATACACAGACACACACACTCACGCCTATGGTTGTTGAATTAATTAGTATGTCAATACATTATCTCAGTAAATCCAGCCTACCTATATGTGGTTGCCACTTGTGCTTCCAGTGAGAAAGCTTGGCCACATCACCGAAGAACTCCTACACACAAAGTTGGATCATACACTTTTAGTTTTTCTTTTCCTGTGCTTCCAGATTGGCTGCATCACACACTTGTTAGAAGAGCTGTAAAAATCACAGCTTTCTTTAAATCTTTTCCTTGTTATAGTCCCTCTACCAGCTGTTTGCTCTCTAGCAACAAAGCTGGAAACACAGTTTTAAAATCCAGTCATGTTAATGAAGAAGAAAAAGATTTTATTCTTTTTTGTTTTTGCTTCTTATGTACTCATTTCCTTCTTGGTATCAGCGCTTGTGAGGTGAGTGAGCATTTATGGATGGCTAGCAAGAAATGAAAGTGTTCTTATATGAATTTTGCCTTTTCCATTGACGACCATACCAAGTTACATGGTATAATAAAAATGCCTCCCAGAACAAAAGATTGACCTCGAGACCTGATTGGATTGGCAAGTAATTTGTGGAGGCTGATGAAAACTGGCCTGGAAATTTTGGGTGTGCAAAGAGTTGACCATGTAGTCTGTGGTGTTATCAAAGTTAGGTTCAATTTGAAAGAATCTTAATCTTAAGTGGTTTCTGATCCAGGTGGACAACATTTAGGACAAGAAGAGATTTAGGATTGCTATATTTTAGATTATATTTTAGATTTAGCAAATAGAGGTGGAAGACCCTACTTAAATACATTAAAAGATCTAAAATCATGGCTCACTCCTTGGAGGAATGGTCTCATTTAGGAGAGCAGGTGAGATCCCGATTGTCCAGAATAGAAGGTTAATCTGAATAAGGCCTAGGACTTGGCATAGATGGGGTGGGTAAGTTAGATACATAGGAAAAACACTGGTCCTGGACTGGACTATGCTGAACTCTCCAGAAGAAGATAATACTGTTGGTAACTTGAGTGAGGCTGAGAAAAATACTCAGTAGCTTAAACCTGTAATATACTGTTTTCTTGACCTTTGCAGAGTAAAGCTTTTTTAATTTTAAAGAGGTCAAATGCACAGCCTCTGCTATTATTAGCATATAGCTGTTTGCTGATGTGTAAAAATGGAAATTTGAAAAGAGTTGGTTCTTGATCTCATCAGCATGTGTAGTTTCACCTCTTTGTTTCTAGAAAAGAATTTATGCAAATGTTGTTATCCAAAATTGGGCTTGAATCCCATGTTTATTTCTAACTAACCAATTTTAATGCTCAAATACATTCAATTTAATTAGCTTCTCTGGATAATTACAACTATTATCTAATTTGCACAACCCTACTAATTGTATTTAGGGGTGGTTAAGAAGTCTATGGTTGAAACCTTATATCTAGCATGTATTATTTGAAGACTACATCATTATAATAAGGTTAAATATGATCTTTTTTAGCTAAAAAGAGATAATGGAATAGAATTAATTATCCCCAAAGTTTCCTATTCCATGATTTTTCTACATTTGTATAAGTTCCTTTTGGTTGATACTTGTATATATCAAAAAGACTATCTCTTTCATTAGAAGATAATTTGGTCATTCTGATAAGCTCTTAGAAACAGTGATCATGGGAGTGTTCACAGAATTTTTGTTTATTGCCTTGCTTGTTCTTTGACTATTTGTGTTTATTGTCTTACTTGTTCTTTGACTATTTGCATCTGTTATATTGCTAGTTCCTCAACCTAGAACTGACCTTAATACTTGCATGTAATTAAAATGGTATAAAAGCAAAAAAGGGGAGGAGGGTGAGATGAGGGGTTCTGGAGGAAAAATGCAGAAAGAGAATGACATCTGAAATGTAAATAAATGAAATATCCAATAAAAAAAGAAAAAAAAGAAGATCCAATTTCTTTTCTAAAATAATCTTTTTTTTTTAAAAGAAAATCATATGTTGTTGATATTTAAGGATTTTACTTTTTGTCAGGAGCATATGGAAATTTTAACCTGTATTTTCTGAGCCTTCTAATATAAATATGTATATTCAAAATATTCAAACACATGTGTTTCAATTGTCATCTGGAACAGGTGATTTTTTGACAATATATAGCAATATTTATAATTGGTTTAAACAACTGGATAAGAACCAAAGTATCATTTAGAAACAGAAAATCTCTCACAGTAAGCCAAGTAAGATTGCTAATAGCCAAATGATGCATTAGATGGATAAATACAGACTCACTGTCTTCCAAATGCATGTTGGCCATTAGCCCACTGAAATGACTGAAGTCAATGTTAGCTAACAAATGTTGCCTCATTTGAAATTCAGAAGGTAACCCATAACATTTATGTGACAGGCTAATTTTTATTTGGTGGTGAAATTACTATTGAAATCTATTTCCCTTCTCATACCCCTATGAATAGTCTTCCTTTGACTAATCTAATTCATTCATTTGTTCAACAGTAGTCATTTATCTGTGATGAACACAGTAAGGTCTCGAATTCAGGAAATAATTACTAAAGTATCAAGAGACCAAATTAGTTTTTATATTCTTTAAGTATTTATAGTTTACACTCTTATTAATATTCCAAAGCTGGTAGCTTTTCTTTTTCCTTCCTTGTGGGATTGTCTTTGTTCATTTGTTTACCTGGGCCATGCCATTTAAGGAAAAATAGGCTCCCAGTGAGTATAGAGATGAGTCATTTCTGCTTAGTTAGTCAGATGTACTATAAGATAAAAAGACTGATACTGATATTTGTCATTGTCATGGAAAACACTGGGTGGTTGTTTGACAGTTAACTGAACATATAGGTTGATTAAAGACTTACATATCACTTAGCAGTAAAAATTAATTAAAAAACACATATTGTATATAAAGTGAGGTTTTAGAAAACAATTACATGTAAGTGTTGTATCAGTCTAATTAACATCAAATAGGTATTTGCAAATGCAAAAACGATATTGAGATACTCTAATGAATAAATAATTCAAGCACTGACAAAATGTGGCATAATAGTAACTGTTATTTAAGCAAGAGAAACTATTTATAACAGTTTTAGTATGGGTTTAGTTTTCTTTTCTTTTTGTTTCTAAGGAAAATAGGCTTTTCCCCTGTAGTCTAAGATGGCTCAAAACACAAACCTGTATCTGCTATGGAGTGCAAGAATTATTTGCATGTGCCACTCTGCGCAGCTTTAGAGAAAACATGTTTATAAAACAAAACAAACAAAATAAAAGACAATAACCCAAAACTGCAAGGAACAATAAACCAAAAGCAGAACTAGGGATGTAGAACCGTTGGTAGGGCTATATAGTATGGAAGAGTCCCTGGCTTTAATATCCAGCATCTTAAAAATGAAGGATGCTGGCACATGCCTGTAAACCCACCATATGGGAGGTGGAGAAAGATCAGTTCAATAGCATCTTCAGCTATATAGTTAAGGGTAAATTTAGGCTACAAGTGACCTAACTCACATCTATTAGACCATGGCCTGCCTTCCATCCATTTGCCCCAAGCCCCATTGTGATGCCTAGTGTCCTAGATCCTCTTTGTCCTCAGTGATACCATATATGCTGACTGAAGGGCAAATGGCAATTCAGTTGAGTGAATCTCCAGATCCTGAAATACAGGGTCATTTTGCCTCAGCTCTAGTCTATCTCTTCTGGCAAGCTCATACCTTGTTTCCATTTCAGGTGGATCCTGGAATTTATCTTCACAAGATGAAGAAAATAAGGTGTTTAGAGAATCTTCACTGAGTCTCTTCCTCTGCAACAACCTTCTGCACTGGAACAATTTCATCCAGGCAGCTACATGCAACAAAAAGGGTGCAGTTTTCATATTTGCTATACCTCAATATGTCTAGGATGGCAGTCATTCAAGAGTGGTCTGGTCTCAACTGCCACACTTCCCCCACATTCCCTTGCAAAAAAGCCATATGTCTTCTCTCAAATGCTTACTCTTTCTCATGCCAACCTTTTTCATGTCTCCTTAACAATGAAGGCTATTCTTTTCATCATGAAAACAATTCTACAATCTAATTGATCACGCTGTAACAAATTGATACTTTTAAAAAACGTTTTGAGATTATACTATAATTGTATTTCTCCCTTCCCTTTCCCCCCTCCTAACCATTTCATGCATCTCTCTTCACTCTTCTTCAAATTTACGGCTTCTTTTTAGACCTACCTGACTAGACTATTTTCCCCCAAAACTGAGCCTGTTCAGATTTGCACATTCAATTATATAAGTTTCCTTACACCTTTTAGTTCTGCTATCCTTAGCCAGTTAGCAGCCACATGCCAATTGCCAATACTGCAGGTGTCATGGTAGGTATAATAATATCTAACGACAGATATCTATTGAGTTTTGGGCGATTATTTTTGTTAGTGTTGATAAATCACCTATTTTCCTCATCTCATTTCAGGATTCATCTGAAGTGGAGACAAGGTGTTTAGTTTGAGCTTGCCAGGAGAGATAGACTATGGTGGAAAAAAATGACCCCAAATCTCAGGATTTATGAGCATGCCACTTGCAATTCACTCAGCACATATGGCATCATTGAGGACAAGGTGGATCTAGGACAGTAGGCATCGCAATGAAGCCCTTGCCAAGTGAAAGGAGAACAGACTACGACCTAAAGTTATATAGGTGCTAGCCAGGTCATCAGGGACCAGGAGACAAGGGAAAAATGTCTTGTAAGAGCCAAATATATTCAAGGGCACTTGGTATGAATAAGGTACGTTTGTTTTTTGTGTTCCAAAAGAAGCCTACAGTAAAACATACAGTGTTTTAATGGACACTCTGAACAGAATAGGGAGAATGTAAGGTGGTCTGTATATATTCTTTGTATTTCTTAGATCTTGTTAATAGATGGTTCTTGGTTTTAATCTTGACTATTATTTACTAACTGAAGGATGAGGTAGATTATCTAAACCCTATGAGCTTCAGTTGGCGCCTCCAGAAAATGTGAGTCATGTATTGTATACTAAGTATACTAGGAACAAAGCAAATTATGTGTATAGAATGTAACGCAGAACCAAGGCTATATGAACAGCATGATGATGTTTTCTTTCCTTTAGGAAGACCAAAAACAAGTGTGTTCTCAAGATAGAAGTGTACCGTATGTCTGTCTTAACTCACTCAGATATCTGGCTGTCCTGGAGAGAGTTGTGAGTTACAGAATAGAGTTGTGGGGTGCCCAGGTCCAGCTAATCCTAGATGACTGACAAACTGCATTTGTCTGGATCTCTCAAGATCAGGTTATAAAGGTCTAGCTCTGGGAGAAGGACAAAATCAAGAGATGAGGAGATAAGTTTGGACTCCTTTAGAGAGAGAGAGAGAGAGAGAGAGAGAGAGAGAGAGAGAGAGAGAGAGA
>NW_021604636.1:12522412-12536444 GCF_004785775.1 Grammomys surdaster | reverse complement strand
AGAGAGAGAGAGAGAGAGAGAGAGAGAGAGAGAGAGAGAGAGAGAGAAAGACAGAGAGAGACAGAGAGAGACAGAGAGACAGAGAGACAGAGAGAGAGACAGAGAGACAGAGAGAGAGACAGAGAGAGACAGAGAGAGAGAGAGAGAGAGGGAGCATGCTAGGACATAGAAGAGGAAAGGCAAGTTCATTTGGAGGTGGATCCCTTGTGGCCCACTTACTCCTCCACCATAAAATTGTACAAACTCCCCTATATTCACAGAAGCACTCCCTAACAACTATGATACAGACCAACAAAGAGCTATGTCTGTTTTGCTAAAATATAAAGGAATCACTGCTCTTCAGTGGTAAACTTTTGGTTTTGCCATCTAGAGGTATGAATCTGGCTTACATGGGATGGGATCAAATATTGAAACACCAGTTTGTCTAGTTATTTCTGTCTCTGACTTAGAGCCACTTTTCTGCAATGTAAATTCAGGGCATGACTTTGACTTTAGTGGAGAAATAGCTTCATTGGGATATATGATTCATTTAACTGCAAAATTGAGTCATGACCTACGTTGCTCAAAACAATACAAGTTCATTGTTTCACAATTCTGAGGGCTATTGATGTAGATAGAGGGCTTACTTGCCTCTTCCTCATTTT
Source organism: Grammomys surdaster (assembly GCF_004785775.1). Classification (NCBI taxonomy): domain Eukaryota; kingdom Metazoa; phylum Chordata; class Mammalia; order Rodentia; family Muridae; genus Grammomys; species Grammomys surdaster. Next base: position 12,535,800 of record NW_021604636.1, on the reverse strand, counting down.
CGGTGTTATTGGCCAGGTGTTCTTGATACTACTTACTTGTGATTGCACCAATCTAGCTCCCTGATTTTGTCATCGTGGGTGTGTCTTCATGCCATCTCCTCTCTGTGTCTCTTATTTTATTAGTCTATTTCTGAAGTGATGTTACTTGTTAAGCTGTATTCTGTGTTATGAGAACATTTTAGGGGGAGAGGATCAAGGTAGTTCATGACAAAATAGTTCTTCATGTGTAAAATACATTTGCTCTATTGCAACATTTTCCAAATGTTTGATGATTATAGAATGAGCTTGTAAGTTCTAGTCTTCCCTAAACATTGTCATCTCAAAGTTCCAAACTTTATTATCTCAATCATTAAAATCAGTTATGGGTACATACAGAGTAATGCTTATCCTGAGGGGAAAATTACTCTCCATTGATGAACCTCTGAAACTAGACAAACTCTCTGCTTGTAAGATACAAAATTGGATCCAACAAATGATATATATTTATACTGGGCATGGTGGTTCATGCCTGATCAAGCAGTACAGGATGGAGGTTGGCTGAAGAGAAGGTCATCCAGGGAGATGAGAATCCGCCTACCACCTTTTAAGTCTCAAGGTTTGCTGACAGCCAATACCAGCCTATGCATGGATCGCGAAATCAGGAGGAGGAGAGCATTGGCACGAGGGAGCCATGGAGGCCAGTGTTGGTCTGATCGTGATTTCAGGCACTTCTAGAATTCCAAATACCAGCCCTGTCCCAGCTGCCTGCCCAGCCCACAGGGCTGGGAGTGGCCCACAGGCTATGCAGAATGCAAAGAAGACTTATTTTATTAAAAAAAATAATTTAAGCATTTTGGAGGCAAAGAGACAGAAGCAAGAGGATTGCTAACTCCAGGCTCATCTGAGCTACATAGTGAAACCCTGTCACAAGACAAAGCAAGACATTCCCATTTCATAAAAAGAAAGCTAGAAGGAATGAGAGGCAATGTATCACCAGCAAGTTGTAAACCTAGCATAAAAGATTCATAATGTTTTAAGCTTTGGCATCCTTATGGACCTGAAGTTCAGATCTTATTCTTGGATAGAGTCTGCCCATTTGCTCCTAAGTGATATCATCACCTATTGTTTTCAAGCATAGAAAATGAGAGTCCTATGCAATGTGTCTGTGTCTTTCAAGGCCTTGTTGATGGAGAAGCCCTGACAGTTCCTGAATCACATTAAGGGCCACTCTTTCTTTTTCTTATCTTATAATGCAAGCTAGTCAACATTGCTCCTACAGTTCCCAGGAACCTGACAGGCATCTTCTGTCTTGAAAAATTTCTGTCTCTTTCAGTCCCAGCTGGCAGTATTGCTGCTGATATGATTGGATTGCACTAACAACTCATATGCCTTATCTCATTAATGGAAGTTTGCCTGGTAATGCAATTGTTTTTCCTTTCAGGGCATGCTTTGTTAATTTTTTAATAATATATGTACATTAAAAATACACAGCTACTAGATTCTTTTCCTTAATAATCCATTATTCAATATATTCCTTTCTTCTTGTATTTTGGTATTAGTGAAAAGAACAAACAACACTTTGCCTTCAGTATTTTGCATGGATGTTTCTTCAAGTAAATATCTACTTTGGACACAAGCTATGCTTCATGTTCAATATAGCCAGGTTCTCTGACACTTAATAACAGTACAACCTTTTCCCAGGCCCCAGTATTATATCTGTCATTTATGTCTGAAGCTTGCCCAAGGTATCTTTATTGCATTTTAAACTTGGTTTTTAACGTTTCCTTTCATTTCATTTTCTTAGTTTTAGTTATTTATATTTTTGAGAATTTCACAAATGAGTATTGTAGAGAGCTGTTCTATGTGCCTGAAAGGTGTGGATAGATGGAGGTCTTCGGCTTCATGTTAGGAGCCTGGAGTCTGGGAGTGTGGCAAAATGCATGCCATCCCTAGCAGGGAAACTTGTGAGGTCTCCAATCTGCTGGGTCTCCGGCCATCTCTAGCCAGTGTTTGACCAGAAACCATGCTATCCTTTCATGGTCCTCCACCCAGGAAAGGTTACATATACACAAGTGTTTGTAGAATGCAGGTCTGGAACTAGACTTGTGAATTTGCAGATGAAAGATAGTTTTGAGGATGGAGAGAAAGAGAAGTAACTTACTCAGGAAAGGTGGCTCCTGCACACTCAGGATTTTTATTATAAAGGGATGTTGTATTTTGTTAAAAGTCCTTTCTGCATCTAATGAGATGACAATGTAGTTTTAATAATTATAAAATACTTAGTTGGCAAATTAGACCTTTTTGCCTTATTTATGTTGAACCCTGAATATCTGGGATAGAGTCTATTTGATCATGGTAGAAGAGCTTATTTTTTGATGTGTTGTTGGGTTCAGTTTACAAATGTTTTATTCAGAATGTTTGGGTCTGTGTTCATAAGGGATATTAGTCTTAATTTTTGTTGTTGTTGCTGTTTTGAGTCTTAGCATGGTATTGGAGTAGAGATAACAGTGGCTTCTTAAAAAGAATTAGGAAATATTGCTAAGTTTCTGTTTTGTAGACTAATTTGGGCAGTATTGGCATTCATACCTTGACAGTCAGGACATCTAACCCTAGGCTTCTTTTGGGTAGGGGGATTGGAATAATATTAGTTACTAGTTCTTTTTTACTAGAGGTGATGGGCCCATTTAAATTGCATATTTTATCCTGCTTTAATTTTTTAGATCACATGCATCAAGATATTCATCTCTTTTTATGTGTTACAGTTTGACAGAATACAGATTTTTAAAAAAGATGTCCTTATGATTCTCTGAATTTCCTTGGTGTCTCTCATAATGTCTCCTTTTTATCTATAATTTTATTAATTTAGATGTTCTTGTTTTCCATCTCTTGAGTATTTGGCTAATAGTTTGTCAATTTTGTAGAACCAATTCTTCATTTCATTGATTCTTTGTATTTTTTATTTGTTTCTACTTCATTTTCTTTGTATTTTTGTTTGTTTTTATTTTGTTGTCTTCAACACCATGTTTATTTCTTTTGATCTACTCTTTTGTATATTATTTTTCTTATTTATCTAAATCTTTCAAGTGTGCCATTAAGTTACTGAAATGAGATCTCTCTAGTTTTTTATGTATACATTTAGTGTTATGAACCTCTTAGGTACCACTTCATGGTGTACCATAGGTTTGTTTACATTGGGTTTTCAGTTTCATTGAATTCAAACGTGTTTAATTTGCTTCTTGATTTCTCTTTTGATCTAATTTTTATTCAGTAGTGAGTTGTTCATCTTGTATACGTTCTGTCACTTCCATTGTTGATATTGAGCTTTAATTCTTAGTGATCAGATAGGTTGTAAGGTGTTATTTAACTTTTCTTATATATATATGTATTTTGATATTTGGTTTGTCAAGAAAGTCATGGGCTTCTGAGAAGGATGTATATTCCTTTAGTGTTTCAGTGAAAGTTCTAGAAATATCTAAGTCCCTTTATGATTTATGATGATTTACAAGTTTTATAGTACTCCTCTTAGGTTTTGTTTGGGAGGCCTGTTATTGGTGGTAGTTGGGTATTAAAATCACCCACTATCACTGTATGAGGATCAATATGTGATTTTACCTGTAGTAGTGTTTTTTTTGGGGGAACTGGAGGCTTTGTGTTTCATTCATAAATGCTTAGAATTCTAATATACTCTTCATGGATTTTTCCTTTTACAACTATGTAGTATCATATCCCATCTCTTTTATTTAGTTTTGGTTTGAAGCTTGTTTTGTAAGATATTAAAATGGTTACATATTCTTGATTCTTAGTTATATTTGCTTAGAATACATTTTCCCCATTCTTTTACTCTAAGGTGATTTTTTCTTTCAGATTTTAGTTCCTTTGTTGTTCTGTATACAGTGTTTTGACTGTTTTACGTCATGGAGAATTTCTTCTATGATATGGTGTTCAATATGTTTCTCATATTTTGGTAGACATGTCATTTGTTAGATTGGGGGCCTTTCAGTAGTTTTGTTAAAAAATACTTGTGCATCTTTTATGTGAGGTATCTGTTTCTTCTACCTTGTCTTCATACCTGAATGTCTCTCACCCATGTCTTTTAATCTGTTGGTGAGGCTTCCCTCTGTGGTTATTTGATACCCCTAGTTTTTCATTTTTAGGTTTTTTCAGTTTGGGTTTTCTTTACTGAGTCTTGTTGTTGTCATTGTTGTTGTATTCTACTTTCATGCTTTGAATTGCTTCCCATATTTTACTCAACTGTTTGGGTTTTCATGATTTTCATTACGGCATTTATTGATATTCTCCTTAAGGAACTTGAACATTTGTAATTGCTATTTTGAAGACTTTTTCTTGTGCTTCTGGTAGACTACTTTTCTCGGGGCTTATCACAATGGAGTTATTGGATTTTAGAGGAGGTATAGTATATGTCTTGGTTGTTCATGACTTTTTATTATAATTTTTAGAGGGCAGGAACTGTAATTGGGATGTAAAGTGAATAGATAAATTAGTTAATGAAAATTTTTATACAATATATGTTGACCATGTTTTTTCCCTTACAGAGTTCTCCTAGATCCTTCTCATCTGCACACTTAACCATATTTGTATGTTTCCTCACAAAAAATATCATGAAAATCAAATAATAAAAAGTAAACAAACAGCAAACTCCACTATAAGACCAAAGATGCAAAAGTGAAACAAAAATCCCACAGAAAACACTATGGAATCAATTTTGTGTTGGTCAAATAATCTAGAGCATTGGGCATGTCTGTAATATGGTTGATTGGTCCAGTGACACTCCACTCGAGACAACTAAATTGCCTTTTTAAAAACCATATGGAACTGTACTACAGTAGAACCTTCCAAAATTATATACACATATGAAAGTAATCTAAATGGAATCACTATAGAATGGGGAAGGCAATCACTTAATTAGATATCCTATGCCACCAGATAAAACCTCCAGTGCCACCAGTGGGTTCCATACTGTTTAATTATTGGCAAAAGAGGTCCCATAGAAAACCACCCCTGAGAAATTCAAATATTACAGATTATTTCCAATGCCATTAGTTGTTTTCCAGAACTTGATGGTATGGCCTTATTTGTGAAGACAACATTTACTATGACTTTTGGGGGCAGGGTGCTTGGATCTAGGTATCTGGAGTTATGATATTAAAGGTGTTTACTGGTGTAGATATCTGGTCTCAGCTTTGTTGGATTAATGTTCGGTTCATTGTTTGATGTTGCCCACTCTGAGTCCTGGCCAAGTGTGGAGGCTGTTGGTCTCTGTAAGTAAGAGGAAGCACAAAGCAATGAATATTTGCTAAAAGTAAAGTCTGTTAGGAACCTGGGAATGAGATAAGGGCAATCTGGGATTTCACCAAGAGACTGAGTCCATAAGGGATGAAAGTAGGTTGGAAGAAAGGGATTATTTTAGAAAACAACACATTCTTAGGAATACAGGTTCAAGTGATATAAAAAAAATCTAATTAGAAAACCCAAATGCATTTTCCATAACTAAATAAAATTGAAAATATGCCTGGACATGGTAAGCACACTAATTCCAGCTTGGGAAAGACAGAGGTTTGGAGAATGTTCTAATGCTGATTTATATAACTTCCAGGCCACATTGGACTACATAGTTAGACTTTGATTCAAACAAAAAAAAACATGTAAATATAGACTAAAGATATATGTGTGCATATTGAATAGAAAACATATTAGTATTAAGATTTCAACCTTCAAGTTGTGAGAGAGCAGCAGTTCTCAATCTGTGGGTCACCACCCCTTTTGGGATCACATGTTAGATAGCCAGGATATCACATATTACCATTACAATTCATAACAGTAGCAAAATTACAGTTATGAAGCAGCAACAGAATAATTTTATGGATGGGGGGTCACTCAAACATGAGTAACTTATTATAAAACGGTCACAGCATTAAGAAGGTTGAGAGTCACTGTGCTACAGTCAGTATAACTAAAGATAGAATATCATTTTATAAAGATAAGTTTTATGTACATTTTAAAATGAGGACTAATTTTCTATTTATTTGATAATTTCTCTAGGCCAGAGTTCTTTTAGATGTTCTCTAAATTAATCACCTAACTTCTTTCTTTGTCTTTCTTTATTAAAAATATATACCAGCTACAGCATCATGACAACTTTCCATTTTCTATCATTAAGTTTCTGAAGGAGTTTTTTGCCAGGAATTTTATAGACACTCAATTTCCAGTAAGCAAAAAGCAGGCTGACCTCTCTGATCTCTAAAATCTTACACAGGTATAAATGTCATGCATCAATCAAATATAAATAGAAAATAGCTGCTTCACTGAATAAGTATAATATCTAAGATTAAACCTAGGAACTCTTGTTGAAAATTCAATTCCTGATAAATAGAAAAGCAATAGAACAATTTCTCTGTCTTCATGTTTAATTTTATCATTTTACTATTCTTATCTTTAAGATGTTAATTTCCTCAAAGTGAATTGAAAATGTAAATTTTAGGTGTAATTTCTCTTTTACTAAATTATGAGAAAATTCAAGTTTACTTCCTCCTGGAAATTTATAAATAATTTGTAATATAAAATGAAGGAGTTATTGGCAGTAGTATTGTGCTTTAAATACCTTTAAAATATTTAAAATCAGTATTAGATCAAATTATACAAGCATTTAGGCGATTTCAAGAGCAAGTCAGGTAAAAATTGTAAAATGAGCTAAAACTCAACCCTACTGAGTTGTGTAGGTGTTGTGTTCAGCAGTGGAAACTTGCTGTCAATATTTGGAGAGCAATGAATAGTCTTGTCAACAGCCTTGGTTGTCTAAGTTATAACCTAATCTTGGTAAGATTCATTTGGTGACAAGAGTTTGGACTTTTTCTTCCTCATTATTTGGTGATTTCATTCAGCTCTTCTTCATATAAGTATATATTTTGTGAAGGTTCTTCTATATTACATTTCCATACTACCTCAAGTGGTCTCTAACTTTCACTCTCTCCCATACATCTTCCCTAGTCTCTCTTTCCCATCCCTCCTACTAGATCCTCCCATTCTAATATCCCCACCCATTCATAACAATCTATTCCACTTTCCTTTCCTAACAAGATCTATCTGTATCCTGTAGTCTCTTATTCTATGACTAACTTTGTGGTTCAACCTATTGTGGCTTGGTTATAATTTTAACAAAATTACAACATTAACAGCTAATATCCACATATAAGGAAATATATACCATATTTATCATTCTGGAACTGGAATTTGAAGTGGAAATTTCTGGCTTCTTTGTAAAGACAGTTGTATGGATGGTGGTTTGCTGGGGCAATCATGGAAAGGAATGTTTAACTGAAGCAGACACAGGTGAAAGGATGTTTTGAAAAAGCAAGAACTGAAAGAATTCATGATGAAGAATTCTTCACTAATGACGTGCATGTATTTGGTGCACCTTACATTGCATAGTTGAGCTCTATTTGTCAGGATGCCATAGATAGAAATTCACCAAAAATCTTCTGGTGGTATGCTGGAGTTTCTTGCCACTTCTACTGACTCTGCTGACTGGAGATGAATGGCAGAGTGATATCAGCTAAGGCACATGCATATGCTTAGGCAAGATACCTGGTGAGGCAAGACCCATGGAGGACACATGATGTTTGGAAGAAGTATGAATAATACTCAAAGGACTGTGAGAGGGGCTTGCTTGTAGAGCTAGCTGTGAAATGCTTGTTGGTCTCAAGTCTTCACTGACCTTTGCTTTGCTGAGAGAGGCACAGCCAAGAACTTCTCCTGGAATCCCTGTGGCCCTGGTTCCTCCAGCTGACTTGTGTGATTCAGCTGAGGCCTGGCTGTTCCTGCTAAATCATGCCACTGCTACTGCTGTCCTGACTCGGTCCAAACTGTATTGCTGGTGTATTCATGAAACATATGTGAGTGGTTGGAGCTGCTGCTGTTGAACTGTGAGGTGAACTGCTGATTTCTTGATAACACAGATGGGATTTGCTCCAAAGAACAATTTCTAATCAGGTTCACTTCTGGTATTTTCTTTCTTTTCTACTGCCTCTGATTGGTGGTGGGCTAGATGGAAGGTCAACACATTTAAGAACCATCATTAAAAGTTTTTTTTTTTAATTAAAGATATAGGATACCTCACTCAGGATGAATTTTTTGTTGTTGTTGTTCCATCAATAGATGGAGTGTAAATATACCTGGAAATTTCATTATTTTAACAGCTGAGTAATACTCCACTGTGTAAATGAACCACAGTTTCTTTATCCAATTTCATTTTGAGGAACATCTAGGTTGTTTTTCTTTCCAGTTTCTGGCTATTCTGAATAGAGCAGCAATGAACATCATTGGGCAAATGTCTCCATGAGCTGTAGGCTGAAGCATCTTTTGGTGTATACCCAAGAGCTGAATAGATGGAGCTTGGCATGGATTGACTACCATCTTCCTGAGAAACTGTCACAGTGATTACCATAGAGGTTGTACTACGGTTGTACCATGGCAAAAGTTTGCACTTTTGCCAGCAAAGGATAGGTTTTCTCCCTACTCCATATCCTTATGTTTTTGATCTTAGCCATTTTGACAGGTGTAAAATGGAATCTCAAAGTAGGTTTGATTTGTATTTCCTTAATGACAAAGGATGTTGAGCATTTCCTTAATTGTTTTTTTTTTTTGAGGATCCTCTGACTCTGTATTACATTTTAAAAATAGTTATTTGTTTTCTTGATATCTATTTTTTTTAATTTTTTTAAAAATAGATTTTAGATTTTAGCCCTCTATCATACGTGTGGATGGCAAAAATCTTTTCCTATTCTGTTGGTTGCTGTTTTTCCAAATGGCAGTGTTCTTTACAAAGACTCCTAAGCTTTATGAAGTCCCACTTGTTAACTGTTGATCATAGTGCCTGTGATAACAGTGCTCTGTTTTAAAACTTGTAGTTTGTGCCAATGAGTTCAAGGCTATTCTACACTTTTTTTTTCTATCAGGTTCAGTGTATCTGGTTTTATGTTGAGGTCTAATATCCATTTGGAGTTATGTTTTGTGCAGGATATTAATATGAATCTATTTTGGATTCTTCTATATATGTAGCCACCCAGATTGACCAGTACCATTTGTTGAAGATGCTATCTTTTCTTCTTTCTTTTACAGTGTGTATTTCAGAATTCTTTCTCTACTTTTAAAAAAGGAGTCTATAGATGTGTATATTTATGTTTGGGTTTTCAATTTGATTCCACTGATCAATGTATCTGTTCCTGTGCAAATACCATGTTATTTTTATCACTATAGCTTGGCAATATAATTTGAGGTCTAGGATGGTGATACTTCTGGAATTTATTATTATTATTACTAATATAATATTGATAGTCATATTACTATTACACTATAGTATATTACTATTATACTAATAGTATAATTGCTATTATTTATTATTATTATTATTATTATTATTATTATTCAGGATTGTTTCAGCTATCTTGGTGTGTGTGTGTGTGTTTCAACATGAAAATGAAAATTGTCCTTTGGAGATCTGTGAGGAACTGTATTGGAGTTTTGATGGGGATTTCATTGAATCTGTAGGTTGCTTTTAATATGATCACCATTTTTATTGTATTAATCCTACTGATTCATGAGCATGAGAGGTCTTTCCACTTTCTCATATCTTCTTCAATTTTTTTCTTCCATGTCTTAAAATTTTCATAATGAAAGTCTTTCACTTGCTTGGTTTGTTTCCCCAAAATATTTTATATTAAGTGAGGTTATTACAAAATGTGGTGTTTCTCTGATTATTTTCACAGTCTGTTTATAATTTGTATATAAGTAGGCTACTGGTGTGTGTTTTTGGTGTTAATTTCATATTCTGCTACTGTCCTTAAAGTTTTCATCAGTGGGGGAACTTTAAAAGTTTCCTGGTGGGATTTTTAGAGTCACTTATATATACTACCATATCATTTTCCAATAAAGATACTTTGACTTTTTCCTTTCTAATTTGTTTGTCCTTGATCTTCCTTACTTGCTTCATTGCTCTAAGTCTTCAAGTACCATATTAAGTAGATGTGGACAGAGTGGACAACCTTGTCTTCCTGATTTTAGTGAATTTGCTTAGGATTTCTCTCCTTTTAAGTTGATGTTGGCTATGGATTTGCTATAAACTGCATTAGTTATGTTGAAGTATGTACTTATATCCCCAGTCTCTCCAGAACTTTATCACAAAGCAATGTTGGATTGTGTCAGAAGCACTTTATTCATCTAGTGAAATAATCATATGGTTTTTCTATTTCAGTTTAGTTATATGATGATTAACTGTTATCAATTTAAGTATGTTGAAACATCCTTGAATCTCTGAGGTAAAGCTTACCTAATCATGGTGGATGATCCTTTGAATATTTTCCTTTATTTGGTTTCTATATGTTTTTCACTGACAATTTTGTACCTATGTTCATGAGGGAATTTTGTCTGTAATTCTTTTTCCATGTTGGGTCTTTATATGGTATGGGTATCAAGGTAGCTGTGACCTCCAAAAATTGGTTGAGCAATGTCCTTTCTGTTTCTACTTTGTAGAATAATTTTATGAACACGGACTCTTCTTTGAAAATCTAGTGGAACTCTGTGCTAAAACTGTTTCTGGGTCTTTTTTTGTTGGGAGAGACTTTTAATTACTGTTTTTGTTTTACTAAGGTTTATAGCACTGTTTAAATTGCTCAGCAGATCTTGATTAACTTTGATAACTGGTACATATTGAAAATATTATCCATTTATTTTCCAATTTGATGAAGTATAGTTTTTAAAGTAATTCATTATTATTCTATAGATTTCCTTGGTATCTGTTGTTATGTCCCCCTATTTCCAATTTTGTTAATTTGAATATTATCTCTCAGCTTCTTAGTTAATATAGATAAGGGCTTGTTCAGCTTCTTGCTTTTCCCAAAGAAGTAACTCTTTCTTCCATTGATTCTTTGGTTTTCTGTTTGTTTGTTTCTCTTTTATTGATTTACAAACCTGAGTTTGATTATTTCTCACCTTCTAGTCCTTTTGGGTGTGACTTCTTTTTACTTTTCTTTCTAGAGCTTTCAGGTGTACTGTTACATTACCAATATGAGATCTTTCATTTGTTTTAATGTAGATACTGAGTAGTATGTAGTTACTTCTTAGAACAGCCTTTGCTGTATCCCATAAGCTTAGGTATGCTGCGTTTTCATTTTCCTTCAACTTTAGAAAGTCTTAAATTCTTCCTTAATTTCTGTCTTGACCCATTTCTCATTCAGTAGTGAATTGTTAAGCTTCCATGTATTTGTAAGCCTTTTGTTATTTCTGTTGTTGTTGATATCTAGTCTTAATCCAAGGTGGTCAGATAGGATGTACAATGTTGCTTCAATTTTCTTGTAGACTTACTTTTTTCTCCACTTATGTGGCCAATTTGAAGAAATTTCCATGAGCTGCTTAACAGTAGGTATATTACTTTGTGCTTAGATGAAATGTTCTGTAATTTGCTGTTAGGTTCTTTTCATTTATAATGACAGCTAGCTCAGCACTTCTTTGTTTAGCTTTAGTTTGGATGACTGTCTATTGATGACAGTAGGGTATGTTGAGTTTTCCCACAATCAATGTGTGAGGTTCAGCATGTGATTTAAGCTATAGTACTGTTTTGTTACATAACTGTGGATGAGATTGGGGATTGCATTTGAAAGAGAAGAAGGAGAGTGAAGATATGAAGTTTGCCCACCAGCTTTGCTGGCCTTTTTGATTCTCTGGCAGGCTTTGGTGGTGGGTCCCCAGAGAATGCCTACTGGAGTTGAGGGCTTGAATAACCTGATGAGTGTGTGGGGGAGATTGGAGGGAAAGACCCATGTAACTCATTGGAGATGGGTACAGGGATGGGGTGAAGTTGAACTAGTTGGGCTGCTAAGGAGCTAAGCAAGAGAATGTGGATTTAATTTGGAGAAGAGGAGGGAGAGGTCTATCTTGGCAGTTAGACTACCTGTTTCCCCGACTGGCCTGGATTTTGTGTTTCAGGGGAATCCCTGTTGGTATTAAGGGATGGGATAATGAGATGAATATGGAGTTGGAAGTTTGGAGAAAAGGTCTCTATATAATTTGTTGGAAATTGGGGTTGGGGGGGACTATAGTAGGTGATCTGCTCCGGATCTGGGGATAGGACTTATAAATTGAATTTGGGGGCTGGAAGGAGACATAAAGATCTGAAATCAGCCTACCCTCTCCTTTGGCTGGTGTAGGCTTAGATTTTTAAACCTACTTTTAAAAGGATTGTCAAATGCTTCAACCCACTCCCCACCCCCACCCCCACCTAGCCCACATGCAAAGGTAGGAGAGAAAAGACGGTAAATAGAACAAGGGGATGTCTATTTGATTAGAAGTAGTTCTTTGGGAGTGATTCCAATCTCTGTTGTCAGGAAATCAATAGTACAGTTCAAAAGTGTCACCAAACACAAATCAGCAGTGGCAACACAATCCAGTAGAAGCCACCAGGCCACTGCAGAATTAGCACAAGTCATCAGGAACTACCAGGACCAGCTAGAATGCCAGGGGTTCTCTGCTGTGCCTCTCTCAACAAAGTAAAGGTAGGAGTCCAAAGAATATTTGCACAGTTAGATATGCAAGCACCCCCATTACTGTCCATTGAGTCCTATTCATACTCTGTCCAAACATCACATGTTCTTTCATGGGTCTTGCCTCAGCAAAACATCATGTGAATCTGCTTCAGCAAAACAATATGTGAGCCTGCATCACATGATACAACCAGAAATTGCTACTTCAGGCTGGACTGGCTTCTAGTTCCCAGGGAATGTCTGCTGGACTTGGAGACTTATATAAAGTGATGCCTGAGAGAAAGGAAGGTTGGGGAAGAATGCGTAAGTGATGTGATGGAGATGGAAGGCAGCTTACCTACCTGCTTTGTGGCTGGAGCCACCCTTTACCTCCTAATTGTCCTGCAGACTTTATCCTATGAGGTCTATGGGCATGCTTTTCTTTTAAACTGAACGTTACTGAAGCAAGACTATGGTAGTCGAAGATTTTACCTTTCTCAGGAAGCACTGGATAATACCTAACATTGAGGAATGTATTTGTGTGACTAGATACCTTCAAATGGTACCATCATTGATCTAAACAAACTTGGCCACTGTCCATGAGAATGTTTATCAGAATTTTTCATGTTCCTTTTTAATGCCTGTGATGAAATAGAGCCTACAGTGCCTTCCATATAACACATCCTAGCCTTATTTTCAACCTGGTCTCTATCTCTCCCTTTCAAGAAACTATGAAGAACATTTTTCTAGTTAAAAATGGTATTGAGTGACTTCCCTTCCTCCCCTGCCTGGTCCTTTGGGCTGGGACAGACACAGAGTTGGGTCTGCTCCTGAGATACTGACTCCTGAGTCATCCTAGAGGAGCCACTGCACTCAGAG
>NW_021604636.1:12415661-12522402 GCF_004785775.1 Grammomys surdaster | reverse complement strand
TACTGACTCCTGAGTCATCCTAGAGGAGCCACTGCACTCAGAGCAGCCGAGGAGCCACTGCACTCAGAGCAGCAGACACCAAGGAGATTAGGATCATAAGACTACAGAGACATCTGGACTCTGAAGAGCTCTGCAACAAGCAAGATAACTGGAAATACAGACTCTAGTCTCACACAGTGAGGCAGGTAACACTAGAGTTAACCAGATGGTGAAAGGCAAGCGCAAGAACATAAGCAACAGAAACCAAAGTTTCTTGGCATCATCAGTACCCAGTTTTCCCAATGTAGCAAGCCCTGAACACCCTATCAGACCTGAAAAGCAGGATTCAGAATTAAAATCACTTCTCATGATGATGATAGAGGATTATAAAAAGGAAATAAGTAACTCCCTTAAAGAAATACAGGAGAGTACAAGTAAACAGATAGAAGCCCTTAAAGAGGAATCACAGAAATCCCTTAAAGAAATGCAAGAAAACACAAAGAAGGAATTAAACAAAAACATTCAGGATCTGAAAATGGAAATAGAAAAAATAAAGAAAGCTCAAAGGGAGACAACCATGGAAATAGAAAACCTAAGAAAGAGATCAGGAGTCATAGATGCAAGCATCACCAACTGAATACAAGAGATAGAAGAGAGAATCTCAAATGCAGAAGATACGGTGGAAAATACTGACACAGTTGTCAAAGAAAATGCAAAATCCAAAAACCTCCTAACTCAAAACATCCAGGAAATCCAGGACACAATGAGAAGACCAAACCTAAGGATAATAGGTATAGATGAGAATGAAGATTCCCAACGTAAAGGGACAGTAAATATCTTCAACAAAATTATTGAGGAAAACTTCCCTAACCTAAAGAACAAGATGCCCATAAACATACAAGAAGCCTACAGAACACCAAATAGAATAGACCAGAAAAGAAATACCTCCCGTCACATAATAATCAAAACATCAGATGCACAAAACAAAGAAAAAGTACTAAAAGCAGTAAGGGAAAAAGGTCAAGTAACATATAAAGGCAGACCTATAAGAATTACACCAGACTTCTCACCAGAGACTATAAAAGCCAGAAGAGCCTGGATGGACATCATACAGACCCTAAGAGAGCACAATTGCCAGCCCAGATTACTATACCCAGCAAAACTCTCAATCACTATAGATGGTGAAACCAAGATATTCCATGACAAAACCAAATTTGCACAATATCTTCCCACAAACCCAGCACTTCAAAGGATAATTGATGGAAAACGCCAACACAAGGAGGGAAACTACAACCTAGAAAAAGCAAGGAAGTAATCTTCCAACAACCCCAAAAGAAGATAACTATACAAACATAACTTTACCTCTAATAACAAAAATAACAGGAAGCCACAATCATTTTTCCTTAATATCTCTTAACGTCAATGGTCTCAATTCCCCAATAAAAAAATGCAGACTATGAGACTGGATACACAAACAAGACCCAGAATTTTGCTGCATACAAGAAACGCACCTCAGTAACAAAGACAGACACTACCTCACAATAAAAGGGTGAAAAACAATTTTCCAAGCCAATGGTCCCAAGAAACAAGCTTGAGTAGCCATTCTAATATCAAATAAAATCGACTTTCATCCAAAATTATTCAAAAAAGATAAGGAAGGACACTTCATACTCATCAAAGGAAAAATCTACCAAGGTGAACTCTCAATTCTGAACATCTATGCTCCAAATGCAAGGGCACCTACATACATAAAAGAAACTTTACTAAAGCTCAAAACACACATTACACCTCACACAATAATGGTGGGGGATTTCAACACCCCACTCTCAGCAATGGACAGATCATGGAAACAGAAACTAAACCGAGACACTTTGACATTAACAGAAGTTATGAACCAAATGGACTTAACAGACATCTATAGAACATTTCATCCTAAAACAAAAGAATATACCTTTTTCTCAGCACCTCATGGTACCTTCTCCAAAATACACCATATAATTGGTCACAAAACAGCCCTCTACAGATACAAAAAGATTGAAATAATCCCTTGCATCTTATTAGATCACCACAGACTAAGATTGGTCTTTAATAATGACAAAACCAATTGAAAACCCACGTGCACATGGAAACTGAACAACTCTCTACTCAATGAGTACTTGCTCAAGGAAGAAATAAAGAAAGAAATTAAAGACTTTTTAGAATTCAATGAAAATGAGGACACATCATACCAAAACTTGTGGGACTCCATGAAGGCAGTGCTAAGAGGAAAACTCATAGCTCTAAGTGCCTACAAAAAGAAACTGGAAAGAGCACACACTAACAAGTTGAGTGCACAACTAAAAGCTCTAGAACAAAAAGAAGCAAATACACCCAGGAGGAGTAGAAGGCAGGAAATAATCAAACTCAAGGCTGAAATCAACCAAATAGAAACAGAAAGAACAATACAAAATATCAATAAAACCAGGAGCTGGTTCTTTGAGAAAATCAACAAGATAGATAAACCGTTAGCCAGATTAACAAGAGGGCACAGAGACAATATCCAAATTAATAAAATCAGAACTGAAAAGGGAGACATAACAACAGAAACTGAAGAAATTAAGAATATCATCAGATTCTACTACAAATGCCTATACTCAACAAAACTGGAAAACCTGGATGAAATGGACAATTTCTTAGACAAATAACCCCCCCCAAAGTTAAACCAGGAGCAGATAAACCATCTAAATAGTCCCATAACCCCTCAGGAAATAGCAGCAGTCATTAAAAGTCTCCCCACTAAAAATAGCCCAGTACCAGATGGTTTTAGTGCTGAATTTTATCAGACCTTCAAGGAAGACCTAATACCAATTCTCTTCAAACTATTCCACAAAATAGAAACAGAAGGAACACTACCCAATTCGTTCTATGAAGCTACAATTACACTTATACCCAAACCCCACAAAGACCCGACAAAGAAGGAGAATTTCAGACCAATCTCCCTTATGAACATCGATGCAAAAATACTCAATAAAATTCTAGCAAACCGAATCCAAGAACACATCAAAACAATCATCCATCATGATCAAGTAGGTTTTATCCCAGGAATTCAGGGATGGTTCAATATTCGGAAATCCATCAATGTAATCCACTATATAAACAAACTTAAAGAAAAAAAACCACATGATCATCTCACTAGATGCTGAGAAAGCATTTGACAAAATTCAACATCTCTTCATGATAAAAGTCTTGGAAAGATCAGGAATTCAAGGCCCATACCTAAACATAGTAAAAGCAATTTACAGCAAACCAGTAGCCAATATCAAGCTAAATGGAGAGAAACTTGAAGCAATCCCACTAAGATCAGGGATTAGACAAGGCTGCCCACTCTCCCCCTACCTATTCAATATAGTACTGGAAGTCCTAGCCAGAGATATTAGACAACAAAAAGAAGTCAAAGGGATACAAATAGGAAAGGAAGAATCAAAATATCACTATTTGCAGATGATATGATAGTATACTTAATTGACCCCCAAACTTCCACCAGAGAACTCCTAAACCTGATAAACAACTTCAGCAAAGTGGCTGGCTATAAAATCAACTCAAACAAATCAGTAGCCTACCTCTACATGAAAGATAAACAGACTGAAAAAGAAATTAGGGAAATGACACCCTTCACAATAGTTGCAAATAATATGAAATACCTTGGTGTGAATCTAACCAAGCAAGTGAAAGACCTGTATGACAAGAACTTCAAGTCCCTGAAGAAAGAAATCGAAAAAGATCTCAGAAGATGGAAAGATCCCCCATGCTCATGGATTGGCAGGATTAATATAATAAAAATGGCCATCTTGCCAAAAGCAATCTACAGATTCAATGCAATCCCCATTAAAATCCCAACTCAATTCTTCACAGAGTTAGAAAAGGAAATTCTCAAATTCATATGGAATAACAAAAAACACAGGATAGCGAAAACTATTCTCAACAATAAAAGAACTTCTGGAGGAATCGCCATCCCTGACCTCAAGCTGTACTACAGAGCAACAGTGATAAAAACTACCTGGTATTGGTACAGAGACAGGCAGGAAGATCAATGGAATAGAATTGAAGACCCAGAAATGAACCCACACTCCTATGGTCACTTGATCTTTGACAAAGGAACTAAAACTGTCCAGTGGAAAAAGGACAGCATTTTCAACAAATGGTGCTGGTTCAACTGGAAGACAACATGTAGAAGAATGAAAATTGATCCATTCTTATCTCCTTGTACAAAGCTCAAGTCTAAGTGGATAAAGGACCTCCACATAAAACCAGATACACTGAAACTAATAGAAGAGAAGGTGGGGAAGAGCCTCGAATACTTGGGCACAGGGGAAAAGTTCCTGAACAGAACACCAATGGCATATGCTCTAAGATCAAGAATTGACAAATGGGACTTCATAAAATTGCAAAGTTTCTGTAAGGCAAAGGACACTGTCAATAGGACAAACGACAACCAACAAATTGGGAAAAGATCTTTACCAATCCTACATCTGATAGAGGGCTAATATTCAATATATACAAAGAACTCAAGAAATTAGACTCCAGACAACCAAATAACCCTATTAAAAAAATGGGGTATAGAGCTTAACAAAGAATTTCCAACGGAAGAAACTCGAATGGCCGAGAAGCACCTAAAGAAATGTTCAGTGTCCTTAGTCATCAGGGAAATGCAAATCAAAACATCCCTGAGATTCCATCTCACACCAGTCAGAATCGTTAAGATTAAAAACTCAGGTGATAGTAGATGCTGGTGAGGGTGTGGAGAAAGAGAAACACTCCTTCATTGTTGGTGGGACTGAAAGATGGTGCAACCACTTTGGAAATCAGTGTGGCGGTTCCTCAGAAAATTGGACATAGCATTACCTGAGGATCCAGCTATACCACTCCTAGGCTTATACCCAGAAGATGCTCGAACATATAACAAGGACATATGCTCAACTATATTCATAGCAGCCTTATTTATAATAGCCAGGAGCTGGAAAGAACCCAGATGTCCTTCAACTGAGGAATGGATTAAAATAATGTGGTATATTTACACAATGGAGTATTACTCAGCTATTAAAAACAATGAATCCGAGAGCTTCCTAGGTAAATGGATGGAACTAGAAATCATCATCCTGAGTGAAGTGAGGCAATCACAAAAGAACACACATGGTATTCATTCACTGATTATCGGATATTAGCCCAGAACCTTGAATTGCCCAAGATGCAACTCACATGAAGCTCATATAAAAGGAAGACCAAGTGGGGGTGATTCAGTTCTTCTTAGAAGGAGCAACAAAATACTCCAGGGAGCAAATATGGAGACAAAATGAGGGACAGAAACTGAAGGAGGGGCCATTTGAAGACCTTTCCACCTGAGTATCCATCCCATGTGCAGTCACCAAAGGTAGATGCTGATGTGGAAGTCAGGAAGTGCATGCCGATAAGGGCCTGATATGGATGTCTCCTCAGAGGCTTTCAAGAATCTGACATATTCAGAGGCAGATGCTCACAACTACCCATTGAACTGATCATGGGGTTCTCAATGGAGGAGTTAGAGTGAGGACTGAAGGAGCTGAAAGTGTTTGTGGCACCATGAGGAGAGCAACAATACCAACCAACCACAGCTCCCAGGGTCTAAACCACCAGCTTGGGAGCACTTAGGGAGGGATCCAGGGCTTCAGCTGAATATGTAAGAGTGGAGGGCCCTGCTGGGCATATGTGGAAGATGAGATCCTTGACCTCATGAAGCCTGGACGCCCCAGGGGGTGGGAATTTTGAGGTTTGGAAAGTGGGAGGGGGGGTAGGTAGGGGCTACATCCATAGAGAAGAAGGAGGAGGGGTAAGGGCATAGGGGGTTCCCGGGTGGGTGGGGGATGGGGTAAGGGGACGACATATGAAATTTAAATAAAATATCCAATAAAAAAGATAAAAAAATGGTATTGAGCATCTGCTTTGTATTATATCTATAATATTTTGATATTGATCTTCTGAGTCAATATCCTAGGATCTCTTGATCTGGCAAGCAGATTGTAATTGTTTTTAAGTATATTTTTCATAAGAATGCCTAATAGTACACAACCCAAATGTTGTTGATATTTTGACTGTGACTGATTGCTTCATGTTAAGAAAGAAAGAAAGAAAAAGAGAAAGAAAGAAAGGAAGGAAGAAATAAAATAATGGCTCTGGGCTACCAAAGAAAGCCATTGAGCATTTAGCATGATATATATGTGGGTCAACATAATAGTTCCACCTATGCCAATTCTGAGCATTGCAGAGGTATTGAGTCCATCCTGTTAACATCTAATTACTGTGATGTTATTGAATTTTCTGGTCTTGTCTTAAGCCATGCTGGATATGGAGACATTCTTCCAGCAAATAGAGAGTGCCTTTCTAGTTCTACTCCTAGCCCTCTTGCCCATCCTTCCTAATGGTGGTCATGTGTGAAAGACATGGATGGTAGTGCCTGAAAAATTTGAGAAGTCATTAACACTGGTTGCAATTACATTCTCAGGATGGTGTGAATGTAATTTAAAGAATTCAAAAGAAGAGACAGTGGGATGATATAAAGTAGAGGAGAGTAAGCTATCAGCTGTACATAATATACATTCTCATTTTCTTGCATCCACACAGTAAAATTTTATTTATGAATACTATCCTGGAAACACAGTAACAACTTTTGAATTATTGAAATAAAATGATTTGGGGGCTCATGATGATAATGCATAAGAAATAATATAATTGGTTTTAAATAAATAATGGTAGGAAGCTACAGATATAATGAGGTCTATGCTGTGCCAATATAATCAGGTTTTGAAGAGCATAATATCTGAGTAAACACAGCAGTAACACCATTTTTTTCATGATGGAATATATGAAGTTAAACATGAGCAAACCATATAACATGTAGCATTAAGGAAACATTACATTAACTTAATACAGTTGTTCCTGTATCACTATAATCAGATAGATACGCTAAAACAGAATCAGTTTTCTCATAGACAGACGTGACAAGAAGCAAACATAAATACTTCTTCACCCATGTTACTGAACATTCATTGGTAACCATGCCATACATGGACCTATAAAAAATATGCAATTACTTTTAGAGACAGCGTGTCCTACATAATATACATGTGGTTTCTTTTAGAGATAGGGTGTCCTAAGTAATACACAATTACTTTTAAAGACAGAGTGTCCCACATAGGTATTTGTCTTAACATCACCCACTGTAAGTGTAGTATTAGCTTAAAGAAACAGTTAAAAAGAATTTTTAAATTGATGTATAATTCTTGAGCTGCTCATATTCAGACTATCTTAGAATCTTGAAGAAATATTTTCTAATAGCAGGGAAGAAGTGTCACAGCAACAGGATAGATGGACTTGAGAATGAGAGTGAGGGCCATCAGGGAAAAATAAAAACCTTTCTTCTTCCATGTCTTTTTATATCAACTGCTACCAGAAGGTGTTAGCCATATTTAAGATGGGTCTTCCCTCCTCAAATGGCACAGTACAGCAAATCCCTCATGGGTGTGACCAGCTGGTTGAATTTTTGTTGATTTCAGATGTAAAGCTGACAATAAAGATTAGCCGTCACAGATGACAATATCATGGTACAGTGACAAAATATTGGTCACCTTTGTTTGAAAGGCAAGACAGCTAGGACTTTTGATTCCTGAGAACTTCCTGTGAAGGGTTGAGATATTTTGTCCTCTCAAAAATTCGTTTTGAAATTTCAAGGCCATGTTGTCTTTGGAAATTCATCAAATGTTGATTCTGTCTTCATTTAATGAAATTAAGTATTCCCATAAAAAAGTTTCAAAGAGGGAATTGTTCTCCTTTATACCCTTATCCTGTGCTATGTGAGGAGCCAGCATCCATTCCTTCTAGAAGATGTGGCAGCAAGGCACCATTTGGGAAGCAGAAAGCTGTGCTTAGCAGACATTGGAAACTACCAATACTCTGACATGAACATCCTAGTCTCTAGAACTGTGAGACATTAATCGTTTTTTAGTGAAGGTTTAGTCTCATACATTTTTCTGCAGCATTGGAATGGATAAAGGCAAATAGATATTCTACCATAAACAAAACAAACAACTAAAAGAAAAATGGAATCAAAATACTGACTGGAAGATGATATTTTCTCCTGTTAGTGGCACAATGGTGTTCCCTATGGTTCCACGGGGTTAGCTTAAAGTTTTCATTATGTTCTTTTTCATATTCCTTTTAGAGTGAACAGTTTTGTCTCCATCAATTAAAATATTTGCCATTTTC
This sequence comes from Grammomys surdaster, assembly GCF_004785775.1. NCBI lineage: Eukaryota > Metazoa > Chordata > Mammalia > Rodentia > Muridae > Grammomys > Grammomys surdaster. The sequence continues at coordinate 12,514,149 of NW_021604636.1, read as the reverse complement.
TTTATTAGACAGTATCACTTAATTTCATCTGGCCTACATCTGCTTATCACCACCTGTACATCTCAAAGGTGAGAATAATTTTGTTCTCTGAAGACTTTGCTGTGGCAAGCCCTGAAATGTGGTGTCCTTATCTCAGATCCTGCTACTTCGTGGGTCTCTTGTTATCTTCAGTTGTGTTAAATATTGATGCCTATCCCATATATATATAATGAAGGTAGAAAATGGGCTGCTCATCTAGTTTGCTCCCCAAAGGGAGAGCTGATAGAAAAAGAAAACCTAAGAGGTATATTGATCTGCACCCTAATTCCTTCCTTCCACAAGAGGCTCATTCCTTTGTAGGTGGTAATTACGGCTTGGAGTCATATTGATTATGTCTTTAAACTGATTAATGTGAACAGTTAGTAGAAAGCTTTTATGCAAAGTCTTCTTTGAGAGTATGCTTTTTCCAAAGCTACTTTATTTAGCATGTACAAAGCATGACTAATTCTGCAATCTCTGTATCTACCAACATTTTAAACTTGATTTATAATCTGCATATAACATTGAAAACTACAAAAAATCAGATCTTTCCCTAACGTACACTGACACCTATAAGCCACTATTTAAATGTTATTTCAAGCAGTAGTGTATTTCTTACAAGTTGGGTACGTGGTAGCAGACTGTGGACTCCAGGTGAGACTCTCCCAACACTTGATTTCCTGTGATACACAGATTATGAGTCATTGGAAGAATTAGAATCTGAAGTTTTAAATCCTAGTCTCCTTTTCAGATTATCTAAAAAGGCCAGATTTTACTAAAAATGTTATAATGTTAATTATTCAGGGTGACCTCTTTAATCTATATCTTTTCTTTTTGAAGATGCAGACTAAGCTTTCTTCTATGTGTTCTGCCCTATGTGCTTGCCCTCTTCACTTCTTTCCTCCACCTCCTCCAGCATTATTTCTATGTCCTTATATGTTTGCCCTTGAAATGGCAGAAAATCACAACAATGCAGAAAATAAAATCCCAGGAAGTCATGGATGTTAGCATAATGTTCTTGTGGATAAGATTGGTGGAAGAAATTTCTGAGTGCTAGGACTGTCATACATAAAATTGATGGCATAATAGAGAGAGGCCACCATGGTCCTTTGTGTTTGTGTCTTGTCTCTTGTCTTGATCTTCTCTAAGTATATTCACCTATGAGTTTAGTGTGAGAAAAATTTGCCTATACTCTTGCTTCAGTAGTACTATAATAAAATGGTTAAGACAAAGCATTTTTACTTTCATTGTAATCCAGAATGTTAAATCACTCTACCCCAGAATAGGTGTCAAGAATAAGGTGTTGATTTTTGAAAATGTATCACATGTAAATTAGAACTAGTTAAGACAATTTAAGATGCATATTCAAGAGATTTCTCCTTAATAATTTACCATACAGATACTATTGTAATATTAACCTTTGGAGTCCCAATCAGTAGTCTTACTTTGTGTTATTCTTATTGTATGGGTCATTATTGATCTCCCTTTTCAGAGTTCATTAGGCTCTGTATGGTTCAATGCAACTGTAGGAGTCTCCTGATGCACAGTTAAGGATGGTTTTGAGTATGATTTATGACCCAGAAAGGATATTACTCATATGCTTTTAGGAAGAATGGTCATACATTTGTTCATAGAACATTAAGGACTCATGATGTAGATTAATGCAGATGGCAATTCAACCTGACACAGTCTTGGTTGTTTTTATTCCTTCACCAAAGAGTGAGTTCATTTTGTCTTGATGTATCCATTTATTTGGGGCAATTTTTAGAGATGGAAACATTAGATAGAGTGCATATTTTTTCTTCATTTTTTTGATAGCTACCGATTGGGAGGGATATAACCAAAACCAACATCTTAATAATGACCTAAAATTGTTAGGCTATAAAGTAACCAATTTCTGAATATTTTATGTTAACCAGCAAGTAGGCTAATGACATTCTATATCTAATTTCTCTTCTATAGAATTATTATGGGTAGCTACTCCTCTCATACTAATTTTATAGACAGACACATTGAAATTTTGAACAGTGACTTTTCTTCTGGAAGTTGATACTGGTCAGTTGGGGCTCTGATGCAGGATGCCTGACTCCACTTACTACACACAAATTCTGTGTTCTGAAGCTACACAATTGGTTGAGACTGATTCCAATGTGGCATATTAAACTATTAACATCATTGGGAATCACCTCAGTTAAACACCATAATCATTTTTAATGTATAATTATATGAGTATTAAAATTGAATCATTTGAACAATACAAAAGTTTTCCACATACTATGTTGCTGTGTATGGTGCTATGTACAATTCTGAACTTGAACAGATTTTGACACTGCTGAAATCCCACTTACAAAGTTGCTTTTACAATTTTTTTATTTACATTTTAACTCTTCTCACATAATACTTACACAACAAATGCATAAGGATACAGCATGTAGGATGTACATCTGCAAAGAGAATGAAAAGGTGTAAGAGAATCAAAGACTGTTCTTGAGAGTCTGAGTGAATTGGGCATAGAGAAATGTATAAGATACCGAGTGACTGGCAATGTATGTGTGATGGAAAATCTGAGTATGAGCATGTAAGGGTGTAATCAAGACTAAACAAATGTGAAGCTGAGAACACGAAAAGGGAAAGGTATCAGTGAAAAGGATGAAAAAAAAACAGGAAGATAAGCAGGAGAATGAGAAAAGGGGAAGATAGGAAGCAGGTGATGGAGAGGAAGAGCGAGAAACATGAGAAATTATCTGTGAGAAATAATTAAAGATGGTGAAAGGGAGAAGCAAGATGAGTGTAAAAAGAGATATAAGAGTGTATGTGAATGAATTCTTTAAGTGTGTTTAAATGCGATCCAATGTGTGTCTCCTCACATTCTAGAGAGCAATCTTCCATAAGGCAGTTTTGTCAACAGAGAGATACTGGATATACCAAGCATACTCCAGAGTAGGCCTCAAGGTCAAGACTAGTTGGTCAGCAAGAAACTGACTCCATATTTTTTTGTGTGCTTGTTTCGGTTTGGAACTTTTTTTCCTTTGAAAGAAAGAACATGACATCATGTTGGATGAATAGGGTGGGAGGAGTACTGAGAGGAGTATGAATATGATCAAAATATATGAGAACTAAAAAAAGAAATTAATAAAAAGGATATCACTGCCATAAACTAAGCTGGGTTTGTGCCTATAAAGATGTGGGAATAGCTTTCTGTTGTCAAGGAACAATGTATGCCACAGCAAGCATAATACTTTGGGGAAATATATAAGCAGAAAAGTAATAAGATACTGAAGAGGTATGATGGCTAGCCTTGTCAACGTGACACAATCTAAAAATATTTGGAAAGGGAATCTCAGTGAGGGATGATCTGATTGGTTTGGCTGTGAGGGATTGTCTTTATTTAGTTAATTGATGTGGTAAGTCCCACCCTTTTGTAGGCAGCACCATTCCCAAGGCAGGTGGTCCTCAACTGTATAGGAGTGGAAAAATCAAGCTGAACAGCAGAAAAGCAGGCAAATGGGCAAACATGTATTTATGTTTCCCTGTCCTTGACTGTAGATGTGATATGATTAGGTGTTTGAAGTTCTTGCCTCAACTTCCCCACAGTGATTGACCATAACATAGACTCATAGGTTGGAAAAATCCACCTGTACCACAATTTGCTTTATGTTGGATGATGTTTTATCAACAGACATGAAACTAGAACATTAACTGGTACAAAAAATATAGCACTGTTGCTGTGAGAACCTAATCATGTAGCCTTTATGCCTCAAATTGTTTGTGTGGCAGGAATATGAAAGCATTTGATATATCGTGCTACAAAAGGCATTAAATGCTAGAAGCGCAGCTTAATGAGATGTTTTTGTGGACTTCTGGAAAGAAATAATGCTGAGAAAAACTTGGAAAGTTGAGACCCAAATGATTGGTTCTTTGAGAGAAACACAGCCTTTTATTAGGAATAAGACTTTCATTAGCAGCTTTTTGTGTGACTTTTATTTATTTGTATTTACTTATTTGCTAAGATTTGTGTGGACTGATCATTCTGTGATTTAAGAGATTATGACCACTGAATAAAAATTTTCTATGCTTTATGGGATGTTGTGGTAGTTATTTAAAATCGGCCACTTGTTAATCTGACTATCTAAGCTGCAGCAGCTCTGCCTAGCCCAGCCACCATGTTTCTTGGCCTGAGGCCACGGGTGCGCTGTAGCTAGAACCAGCCCACCAGAAACAATAGCCCTGCCACACACTAGATGCCAGTGTGAGAGATGGCTCTGCCAATCTTCCACACTGTCTCCCCAAGGCAGGGCATTGCTCAGACCATTCCACCATCCATGTGGGCTCAGTAAGAGAATTAGACTTTAATTCTCATAGATAAATCAAAGACTTTATATGTTTGATAATGATTAATAACAGGATGCCCATACAAAGAGAGTTGTATCCCAATTAGCTAACCTAATTATAAGTTTATAAGTTGTCTCCCATGAGTGCTCTCCATACCTGTGTGGTTCCCTATCCTTCTACATCACTGATCTCTCTAGCTCCTCCTCTTCCTTTTTTCTCTTCCTCTCCCAACACCTCCTCTTCCTCTCCTTACTCCTTCCACTTTAGCTCCTCCTATAATGGGACAACAGGAATGTTTCTTCATGGTCAGCACAAAAGAGTTGATATAGCTATAGCCCAAGAGGAGGTGAATTTAGTAATTTGTTGTCCATGCGGTACTAGTTTTGAAGGCATGAAAGATGCAAGGCCGAAGGGGCCATGATGAGCAGCTGAGACCTAGGACTATGTGACAGGGTTGGAATCACCATAGAGAGGCATTGAGATGCTAATACACAGAGTAGCAGAGGTGAAACCTTTGTTGTAAGGAAGACCTTAGGATACTGGCAATGTTAAGACCACAGATTGTTCCAAGGGAGAGCTGTAGGTATTGAGTGGACCTTGTCAAAACTAAAGAGAAAAGTTGTGTGTGCTGCAAGAAGCAGAGCTGGAGGAGTAGAGGAGCAGGCCCTTTGGAGCCCAGAAGATGAGCCCCAGCTGGTGAGCATTGAGTTATGAGATTGTTGTATTTGCTTTGCTAGGTTTTGTTTTTGTTTTGATCTAATCGTTTCTCATGATACTTTGATTCTTCCTATTTGAAAAAAAAAGTCAATCTGTGATACAATACATCGGAACCATATAAATTATTTTTAATGTTTTAGGATCCCACAGTCAAAAAAATTTATACACTTAAAGTTGGGTATATTTTATTTTGTGAAAAAAGTAGACTTTGGGAGAAAATAGCAGAGGCTTATGGCTTAAAAGTGGTGAATTCATCAGGAAGACAAGGGGTAATTTGTGATGGTGAGATTTAATTGTTACATTTACACAACCTAGGATTATCTAGTAATCTGTGTGTATGTCTGTAGGGAATTGTCTTGAATTAACTGATGTAGGAATACCCAGCCCATTGTGCGAAGAATCCTACCCTAGGCAAGGAGTCCTGGAGTATAAATCAAATAAGCAGGCAAGTTAACAAGCAAACAAAACATGTGTATATCAATTTCTTTCTATTCTTGACTACAGACAAGATGTTTGAAGTTCCTTTCATGTTTTTTCCACAAGGACAGATTATAACCTGGAATTATAAAATGAAGTAAATCCTTCCCCACCTCCTTAACTTGCTTTTTTGTCAGAGTATTTTATCACAACAACAGAAACTAAAACATCCAAATTTGAGTTTCTGTTACATATCTTTCTGCAATATAAACATGACATGAAAAGTATAGAAGGCTATAAGGACCAATTAAAATGTAGACAACATGAAACTGACAGGATATTGGAAAGAATATAAATGTGGTTAGCATTCGTTATTCAGGACACCATGTATTAGCTATTGACTGACACTGGATACTAGGCTACCCAGAGATACCTGATATATAACAGTACCTTGCAAATGTCACTTGTATATAAATGTGTCCCTGAGATCATATGTGTTTGTACTTACAAACCTGACTTTGTGTCTTTGCTTGTAGGCTTACATGTCTAACTTTATACAACCTAATGTCTAGCAGTCTTTGAGGTGAATTTTGTCCCAAGGTAATCACATCTATTTCATCTGCTTATGATTCCAGGAATTATCCTCCTCCTCTCAGCTCTCAGTGGCTTTTATTATTTGATTTTGGAATGTGAAAATTATATTATATGAATATGTAATACTTTTGCATTTAATAAGTATGAGTAAAACAAAACAGCTTAATATTGTCTTCTGTGTCCTGGCTTCAACAATAGTTCTACCATATGCAATCATATTTCATGATAATCAGATTAAATGAGAATCAAGAAAGAGTGATTCTTTTCTATAGTTAAGATGATGTCACAATGGCGAAAGAGATTTTGGTGATGGTGGCTACACCAACCCATACTCCTTTCATTTGATTATCTTGTGATCACTCTGCTTCCTTTTCTTAAACAAATGTATTTTAAGTTTGCTAGATGTGAAATTTAAAAATAATTGTTTTTGTGGTTTTGAATATTTTTGTTATTTAAATTTGTTCTTAGACAGGTTTGTACCTGCATGTAATGAATCCTGACAATTCTAACTCCCCACTCTCTCTTCATGACTACTCCTTTCTACTCCCTTTAGTCCCAATGAATATCATTCTCACATTCATGTCTATTGTTTTTGTCTAGTGACACACTGGGTTTAACCAGAACATCTGTGTGGCCATGGTTTTGAAGCTATCTGTTGAAGCATGATGGACTCAGCAATAGATATAACTGAAGGCAGTGGCTTCCAAAAATCTACTAATAGCCAACAGTTCGATAGAGTAAGACACTATTTGCCTGTCTCAATTCCATGAGTGATTGCTAACAGGATGTTTGTGTGTCAACTCAAAACAGGTAACTGTAGTTGTTGTGACTTCATGACAGTATTGGTTGGGTAGATGTGACTTCATGACAGTATTGGTTGGGTAGAGGATGGCATTAACCAGGACTTCACCCACCTACTGGCTATTTCGCCCACCTATAATTTTTGCTGGCCCTTCAAATGGTAATGTAAATGTCTTGATTAGGCTGAGCCTTTAACTGTTACTTAACTCTAGGATCTTGGGCAGCCTAAAAAAAAAAATCTCTGAATTCTCATTGGTCTCTGTAAAGAGTGTCTCAGATAATTAAGGTTAAGAGTAGCTTTTGTCTTTTGTTTATGAACAAAAACATAGCTCTTTATGAGGGAGGGAATCAATGCCTGGAACGGTAAACCCAGTTAGCATCCCATGTCTGAGGACATTATAGACCTTATAGGGAAATTTAACTACTGCTTAGCAAAATTAATATAACAGATTTTAAAATGAGGCTTGTACTGTATAAAGGAAGTACCTGATCAAGCCAGAGGGAAGATGCTCCATGCAATATTTTTTCATAGTTTCTGCTTCAAGTTCCTGTCCTACTGGTGTTCCTGCATGGACTTCCGTGAACAAGGAGATGGCGACCTGTAAGCTGAAATCAGCCTTTTCCTCCCTACACTGGTTTGAGTCAGTATTTTGACATTGCAACACAGAGGCAGACTAGGACATGGAAGTAGAGCAGGACAAAAGTGCCAGCCCCATAGGAAAACCTCTCACAAAGAGTGTGAACTGTTCGGTGAAGCCACTGAGAGAATAGTGAAGCTGACCTTTTCATTCCTGCAGAGTTTGGATTGCTTACCTTACCAAGGAAGCAGCACCTTCCCACCAGGAATGTTTGATATTGTAGAAATATTTAGAAACAGTATAGATTACACAACTAATGAAAGGTTACATCAGATATCTTGAAAGTGAGAAACATTAAGTTTGTGGGGCTATGTTCCCTGAAAATTACTGCAAGACAAGTGCATTTCTTTAATATAATCAGATAACATGGAGTGATTCTCTATGAATGTGTACAAATCTGTAAGTAAATTATGCTACTCATAGTATATTATCTTAAAGTTACAAAATCATTTTAAGACTATAAAGTTACTAAATATCCTGTATAAATTTTGCTTGTATTTAGGGGTATTTGGTTCAAAATGGAAAGTATGAACATTCTTTAAAATCTCAGAGTTTTAGTGGTACTTTGTTCATTTGGTGAGAGGATTAAATATAATAAAAATTCATTTAATTAATTTGGTTAATAAAACACAAAGAAATAATTTGGTTAATTAAAGAGTAAAGCAACTTTATTACCTGATATACAGTGTTAGTCTGAAATGTGTTACTTCATCATACAGTAAATACTTTGTGTGGCATATAACACCTAATACATTCTCAGTAAATATCACTAAAAGAACATATGCATCCAATGAGTAGAAACACACACATAATTAAAGGACTAGTTATGCAGTTATCTCAGGGAAAGAATGTGAAGATACAGGTTTTCTTGGTACATTGTCATCCCGTGCCCTGCTTCCTCCCTTGAGGGGTTCAGACACTGTCACACATGGGGCTGGAACAGATGAAGCTGAACTGAATGGGTGGGTTGTCAGGATCTCAGTCTGACTGAGTGAGTACGCAAGGCAGGGGTGGGGTGAGGTGGTGAAACAGTTGTTCTAGACAATATTCAATGAAACAGCTCTTCTTTATTTAGGTGGACAAGGCCTATATAAACCTTGCAGTGTGGGTAGGGATTTTTTTGGGGTGAGTGTACATTATTGGCTGTGGCTGAAGTGCTGGGAATGCTTTATTTACATAAAGAAGAATTCCAAATGCTAAAACCTATAATTTTGCTATGAGGCTACAGGACTACCTCAACTGTGGTACAAGTGGGCTTTATGTCCCAGGGCATGCAGGCCCTAAAACAGGGAGGGAGTAATCCTTACTCTTCCCTGTTTGGCCAAGGCTTGACCTCACTTTTGCTTCAAGCCCATTCTCCCCGGTAGCATTTGCCCCACAGTACATGAAGGAGTTTCCCAAGAGAACCCAGGAAGGAAGAAGGTCAGCACAGACAACTGTGTGTTTTTAGCTAGTCCTAGCCCTATCTGGTACTCCTTGGGGTCTAGAGGACACAAGGTACCACATAGCTCATTGTTCCCAGGAAAATGAACTGAACATTTTTGCTGAACATGGGTTTGGAAAGGTGTTAAATGCCAGGCACCAGGTAGTCCTTGTATTTAAGGACAAACTAATAGGCAAGACTATGGTTTCCAGAGTATGCAGTTAGCAGAAGAGGATACAGACTTTGGAAGATAGGTGTCATAGTTATAGTTTCCATTGTTGTGAGCAGACACCATGACTAAGGCAAGTCTTATAAAGGCAAACATTTAATTGGAGCTATCTTACAGTTTCAGATGTTCAGTCCATTATCATCACGGTGGGGAAACATGACAGCATGCAGGCAAACACGGTGCTGGAGAAGGAGCTGAGAGTTATATATCTCTATCCAAAGGCAGCCAGAAAGAGACTGTCTTCTGCAGACAGTCAGGAGAAAACTCTGTTCCACATTGTGTGGAGCTTGAACACTATACATGACTTCAAAGTCCTGTCTCCACAGTGGAACACTCCCTCTAACAAGGCCTCACCTCTTAATAGTGCCACTCCTATGGCCAAAGATTCAAACACTTGAATCTATGAGGGCCATACCTATCTAAATCAAGACTGTAAGTATCTGTGGTTGGTTCCGAGGGAACTGGAAGGACCCCAGGCACCTAACAGTGTTTGCTATAGCCCAAAGGGGCACAGCCAAGATTTTATGGTGGACTATTTGTTGCTGGAATGAGCTTTCCTTGTTGTATAACAGCTTCCTCTCAAGAGATTAAAACATTCCATCTTGTAGGAACACTTCTTAAGCAGGAATGTAAACAACTCAAAATAACTTCAGGAAGTTCCTGAACTTGACCATATTCACAGACCCCTCCCTTTTATTAAGCAATAAAAGCCCAAACTCCTCCACAGAACAGCTAAACTGTAAAGTAGACCAACTTCTGGGAAGAAGCAGACACTAGCCAAGCTACCTAGAAAAAGTTTAGATCAATTGAGACACCTGGAGAGGACTTTCTCCAGCCTGTTGATCTGCGGTCATGAGTGCTGGAGTGAGCTTTGGAGATGGAGCTGTCTGTTTTGGAGATTTGAGTTGTTTCTGCTCCTCTAAGTAACCCATCGTGTATATTTCTGTAAGTAACCACAATAAAACTCATTGGTTCACCAAGTTAGACTTAGGTATTGTTGGTACTTTGGCCTGTCCTGGCATCCTTGTCTAGAGTGAGATAGATATGTGTATTATATCTCCCCATGAAAAGTTTTGTCATACAACACCATGCATGGTAATGGAATCAAGTTAAATCCAAAAATAAAACTATATACCTAAACCAACATAATTTTTTACACAGAACGCAAAATATGTAAAGGTTGCAGCTCTGAAGGGAAAGGTATTCTAGCAGTCAGGAGAAAAGGAAAACCACCAAGTCACACTGTACAACAAACTTCACACAAGAGATTTGTTGGAAGAGACATAAGCGTATGGCTGCTTCTGCTCCAGCAAGAGGTAGTAAAGAACTGAGTGGAAAGCAAACTTACATAGGATTTCTTGGTGCAGAGTTTTCCAGGGTGGAGATTTCTGAGGTGGGGATTGGTGGGGTTTCAAGTCCTGAGCTTAGGGTGAGCTCAAGTATTGCTGGGTTTTCAAAACCTAGAAGTGAATGAAGATTTTTTGCCATACAAAACATACAATGGAGAAAATTCTCTTTGTAAACAGAATATTATAGTCTCTTTAATGAACAGAACTGCAGAGACTGGATATTTTCATGAAGAATAAAACTAGGTCCCAGTATCTGCCTCTGTACAAAAATCAATTTAAAATTAAACAAAATAATAATATAAGACTAAAAATCTCTAAGACTTCTAGAGGAAAGATTAAGGAAAACACTTTACTTCATGATGCAGGCATGGCAAAGGACTTCCTGTAAAAGTGATGCAGCTGTCTTTGAGTCATTTCTGCTTCTGTAAGTCATTCATCACCTATATTCCTACAATAGAGTTCATGGATTCACTAGTTGGACTTTGGTGGTATCCTTACTTTGGTATGTCATGGGATCCCTACCTGAGCTAAGTAGACATGTATTTTGTCTTCCGAGGTAAGGTTTTGTCACTGAACAGTCATTACAACCAGCTCATTTTCAAAAATGTAATAATGTTATTGTTCATTCAATAAATATTACAGAAAACATTCATGGAGCAAATAAAATAGCATAAGAAGTTTTTCATCTTAAACACCAGTTATATGTGCTCCTATATATGCTCCTATGATTCTTTTAACACTGAAAACACTAAGCATGCATTACTCAGCACACACAGATGCTTTGTAACCATTGTCATATTTGCATCCATCATTGTGTAAGGGACCTCCCAAATGGGTGTCAGTGGACTACCTAGCACACTCCTTTCTTGCTGGTCCAAGTTAGTCTCTACTCCTCTTGTTTCCCTACACAATACACTTCTGCCATATGTACATTCTTTTAGTACTGTGCATTCCTGTAGCATTTCTCAGACTCGAGGCTTCATCTCAGCTCCATCCTCTCAGTTCCCATGCAATCCCCTACACAAACTTTTTTCTGACCACATTGTTTTAAAATTTTACCACCCAACTTCTCTTCCTCTCAGATCCCAATTCTTTCCTATTTTGAACATGTATGTATTTCTTGCTTATTCGTCTCTTCACTGTTTCCCTCACTACAGTGGGAGACCATCCTTGTTAATTGCTATATTTGTAGATCCTACGAAGTACATACAGCACTGTCACAAAATAGGTAGCCAGTATTTGTCACAAGAATAAACTTTGTTACTACATAGTGTTGTAACACTATTTTTTAAAAACATTTCTAGAACTTTAGCTTCTCGAGAATGATTAATTTACTGGGAAGTGAAAATTTTAATGTTCAAAATATTTTATACTTTGGTGTGAAAATTAATATTAAAAATGTGGATGGCCATGCAGGGTTCCTTACACAGATATGAGAGATGCTACACCTGAGCCAATGCCTGCTTCTGCTCTTGCCATTACCCCTGCAGTTACCATGAAGGAGCCTCAGCCTCTTCTGCTGCTGTCTAACTCAAGCCTGAGCCTGATCACTGTCCTGTTATAAGAAGATCATCAAAGAGAATGGTCGTATCTTTGGTAAATATATTCTTGTACATCTGTAGTTTTTGTTATCAGAATCTTTTAAAAATACTTGAAGATCAACTCAAGATGGTTAGCATCCTTGGGACCTGGGAGCAGCAATTAGGGCAGGTCTTCCATCCCTTGGGAGACTTGGGCCAGTAGCCTGGCCAGCATCATGGAACTGCTGCTATTGCAGCTCAGTGCTCACTGCTTTACCAATAGAAGCTAAGAGAGCATAGGAACATGTCACAGACACCATGGACATACATGGTGAGCCAGGCTGATGGCCTCCAGGGGGCAGAGTGTTATATAGCAACCTGGAGTTCTTAAGGATCCTACTCCTGGATCCCTGCCCCATTGAAATGTCATCATGCTTCTGGGCCACAACAGGGTAGCTGAGATGAGTCTTAGCAATAGTCCAGTAGTTATATGCTGCTTCAGATATCACAACCCTTGAGTCCAACAAAAGATTCATTGCAATAAATATTTGCATGGAAAGCTATTTGGACAATAAACAAACAAACAAACAAACAAACAAATAAATACTCCTACCAATATGTGATATGGAGTTTGAACTTGTCATTTCCTGGTTAGTAACCAGGCAAGGCTTCCAGTGGAGGGATTGTTACACCAAACCAGCCACAAAAGCTTTGACCTACAACTTTTCCTTCCTACAAGATGTATAGGGGTGAACGTAGAACAAAACTTGAGGGAATGGTCAAACAAGGACTGGTGTAACTTGAGACCTATTTCATGAGAGGGTTCATTCCTATCACTGACTGGAGGGCCAGGAATAGGGAGTAAATAGAAAAATAAACACCCCAGAAAACAAAAACAAAAAACAAAAAAAATAGTCATTGAAATGATTTGTAATGATACTCTGCTATATTTGTAGAGCCTAGCATAATTATCACCAGAGATGCTTCATCCAGCAGCTGACAGGAGCAGATTCAGAGACTCACAGCCAAAAACTAAACAGAGATCAAGAAATCCCTTGGAAGAAGGGGAGGAAGGATCATAGAAGCCAGAGCAGTCAAGGACACCACAAAAACATGGCCCACAGAATCAACTAAGGAGGTCTCACGGGGGCTCACGGAGACTCAAGAGACAATTAGGGAGGCTGAATGGGTCTGAGCTAGGTCCTTTGCATAAATATTATGATTGTGTAGCTTAATCTTCTTTTGGGACTCCTAACAGTGGGAGAAGGGACAGTTCCTGATTCATTTGCTTGCTTTTGGGACTCGTTGCCTCATCCAGTCTTGATATGAGGGTATGTGCCTAGTCTTATTGTAAGTTGTTATGCCAAGTTTGGTTGATATCCCTGGGAAGCTTGTGTAAGGGGAGGTTCTGATGCTAAGGTCCTGTTCTCCAATTGTTTCTTGATTTGTCAGTAAAGAAAGCTGTGGGCCAACTGTTGGATGAAAGGTAGAGGCAGGACTTCTGGGTCCCAGGAAGAGGCAGAGGGATGTGAGGAAGGAGAGAGGAGTATTTGCCGTGTTTTGGAATGAGAAGAATGCAGCAGGCATGTGAGGTCTCAGGAGGAGCTGAAGCCTGTGGCCACTACTACAAGTGGGTGTTATGGATGTTTGGCAGGGGCCAGGAGGAGGGAGACCTGTAGGAGGACCAGCAGTCTCAATTAATTTGGACCCCCAATGTCTCTCAAACACTGGATCACCAAAAAGGCAACGTTAACCAGTTGATATGAGGTGCCCAACACATATACAGCAGAGGACTGCTGGGTCTGTTTTCAATCAAGGATGATGCACCTAAGCCTCAGGAGACTGGAGGTCCCAGGGAGTTAAAGGGTCAGGTGGGGTGGGGGTAGGGTGTGGGGACAACCTTGTGGAGACAGGGGGGTGGGTTGGAGTATGGGATGTGAAACAGTTGGAGGGTGGATGGAGGGTGATAAAATCAGGAATGTATAATAATAATAATAATAATAATAATAATAATAACAACAACAGATAAGGACATGCTTTACCAGGTGGAAGATAATAGTACCTAGCAATTGTGCTGAGAAGGAAAATTGTAAAAAAAAAATAAAAAGGAAAAGAAAAAGAAAAAAAACTGTGTGTGTATGTGTGTGTGTGTGTATGTATGTGTCTTTTATCCATGGATTCAAGGGAAGCTCGGAAGGGGCTGTTAGCACAGCCCACTTTCAGGAGCAAAGGCAGATAAAGCAAAAGGGAAGCCACCTGAGGCCTGGTGGCATGGCCAGTCCTCAAGCAAAGGTGGTAGCGTAAAACTACATGCAACAAACCTGCTCTTTTCCAAAGGAAAACAGAGGAAGAGTGGATGTAGGGGAGAGGAAATGTGGGGTAGGACTGGTAGGAGGGGAGAGTCATGGACTCTGTGGTTGTGAGGTAATATATGTGAGAGATAAGTAAATGAATCTACAAAAAATATTGTGTGATACGCTGAAGTTTGCAATGCTACTTTGATGAGAGAAGATTTGATGGAGAAGTAGGAAGGGTGGCAGAATGGAGCAGCTCTTAAAAGTAGAGACACACATGTGTGGGACCAGAGCTCAGTGGAAGGGGGAGCATATCATTACTAAGGAGTGCTGGTAAGGTGGTGAGCAGCAGCCTGGTGCTTGAGTAGTCTCTGCCCCTGTCTCATGATCACTCTGGCTTTGAGTCACAACAGGATGTCCAAATGGAGAATGGTTCATTTTCTGGCTTTGGCATCCTCAACAAAACTCCATGTAGATAGATGCACAAGGTCCATATTACAGCTAGGGTCCCTGCTGATACAGGCTGTATTGATGCCTATGGACCATTTCACTATCTGAGACTATATTGATATCAGGACTGACACAGGAGGTTGTGTTGATGTCTGTGGCTGTGTTTCAGACAGGTTTTACGAATGTCTGTGCTGCATGCACAAGAGGGGTTGCCCCTGATGAACATATACTCAGGTGATCTCATGTGAACCTTCTCTCCATTTTAACCTGTCAATAAAGGCTAGAGCCTATGATTGGGCAGTGGAAGGGAAAGGTGTGATGGGAGGTCTTTTAGAGTGAGGCCAGTTAGAAAGAGGAGAACAAGAAAGGCAAGGAGAGGCCCGATAAAGAGGAGGAGGAAGCCATGATGGAGCAGGACCATGTGGCTAGGAAAAACCACAAGTAGCAAAGGTTCTTATAGCTGAGGAATAAGTTATTATAGAGCTAGATCTGCCTAATATGGGCACATAGCTTATAATTATAGTAACTAGATTATATGTTTTTTACATGGGTATATTGGGGTGAGAAATTCCAGCAACATCAAACTCATTCTATGAAGCCGCAGTAACCCTAACACTTAAATCACACAAACACTCAACAAAGAGAACTTTAGACCAATTTCCCTTATGAACATTGATACAAAAATATATAATAAAATATTCACAAACTGAATCCAAGTACATGTCAAAGTCATCATCCAACATGATCAAGTAGGTATCATCACAAGGATGCAAGGTTGGCTCAATATATGGAAATCCATTAATGTAATCCATCTTATAAACAAACTGAAAGAAAAAAATCACATGATCATCTATCTCATTAGGTGATAAAAAAAAAACATTGACAAAATCCAGCACCCCTTCTTGTTAAAAAGTCTTGGAAAGATCAGGGATACAATGATCACAGAGTCAACTAACCTAGGCCCATGGAGGCTCACACAGATTGAACCACCAACCAAAGAGCATGCAGGGGCTGGACCTAAGTCCCCTACAGATTTGTAGCAGATGTAATGCTTAGTCTTCTTTTGGGTCTTCTAACAATTGAAGCAGAAGCTGTCTCTAACTTTGTTGCCTGCCATTGGATCCCCTTCCTCTAACTGGACTACCAGATTGGGTCTCAGTGGGAGAGGATGTGCTTAGGCCTACTGTTACTGGATGTTCCAGGGTGGGGTAGTAATCAAGGCGGGGGGCTTCTGGTTCTCTGAAAAGATGGGAAGGGAGGAGGGATTTGTAAGCATGAAACTGGGAGGAGAGAAGGAATTGGAGGGTAAAGGATGTAAAGTGAATGAAAGAAAAAAACGAAGGAGGAGGAAGAGAAGGAGCAGGAGGAAGAGGAGGAGGAGGAGGAGGAGGAGGAGGAGGAGGAGGAGGAGGAGGAGGAGGAGGAGGGTTTCTATTTTCTTTTCAGAGGCATGGGAAATAACTCCAGAGCACTTTCAACTGGAGGTTTCATATGAGAATGATATAATTGGAAGTGGTACTTGGTATCTGGGTATAAGATGAGTGCATTTGATTATTCTTCTGAATTCTTATTAAAAACCAATTTAACTTCCTTACTATAGAAATATGTTTCCTTGAATATAATTAAAGCTCAACGACATTGACATGCCATTTAATGATGACCTTTATTCAAATGAATAGCACCTTCAGTTACTTCAAAAATTGAAATTCACCATGCTTGTTTATATCTTCATGAAAAGAAAAATAAAATGTAGAGTCTCAAAGTTTTTCTTTAAATAAAGTAAAACAAAGTTAAATTAACCTAATTGGGAGAAAAGCCTGTGTGTTTCAGTGACAAATTCACTTCTAGAATTACTTTAAGTACTTGGTTTTACTATTTTTAAGTGCCTTTAGTCACATTACTGAGGGGACTTGGAAATGAGAATGTAGGCTACATCCTGAGAAAAATGCAAATTATATTTAATGATCAGAGTCACATTCAACACACTTTATCTATACAGTGATTCTATAGTGATCTGAATAGAATTTCTTGGTCTTCATTTTCATCAGGATAAACATTTGCTTTGGGAGACAATTTCTCCACTTAGCTGATTTTAAAATGAAACTTTACTTCATAAACTCTCTATGTTCCCCTCTCCCCCAATATTTCTTAGTTTATCTGATATTTGTGCTGCATTTTAATTTGGGTACAGGCTTTGAGAAACTAGAGATGGATTAATTCTAGATGGGTTTGCCAGAGGGGAAGGATGAAAGGAACATGGACCCAAACTGTATGAAGGTCTTGAAAGAGAAGAACAGATATTTCAGACTGGAGTCAAATATGAGATTGTCAGAGTGCCACACAAGAGCATTATGGTAGAGCAGAGACTATGGTAGGTAAGTGAGTAATCTAAATCTAAATTTTTGATTTAATGTTTTGGTGATGCCACCTTTGACCTGTATCACTGTAGGGACATGAGAAGCAATGAAGTCAAAGTAGAACCGAAAGTCATTGGATATGAAATGACTAGAATTGTAAGGGCTGTAATATGGGCTAGATTATTCATGTGAACATTGACATCTCTCAAGGCATGGTGGAACTTCAGAATGAAATAGAGAATCAAACAGAGGCATGATCAGATGGCAGACTATAACAGTGATGAGAGTTAGATGCTATGTGAGGAGTAGGGCTCTACACACGTTGATTCAGTCCTCATCTAAGCAATATAAGTGCATGTGGAAAAACATATGAAGAAATAAGTGAGCATGGTATAAGGGCACAGTGAGAGTATGGGAAGTGAGCAGAAGGCATAGGATCTTTTATGTTTAGGGATATACCCATTATATAACTATATAGCTGTAGTACATGGCTCTCTAACAGTTCTCAGGACCAAGTCTGTGCTCTTGGTTTTCAATTAATTCAGCTGCAAGGGAAGGCCTGGCATGGTGTTGGGCTTCAGCAGGTCAAGGCTGGCTGTAGGGAGCAGTATCTGGGCACTCTTGGTATAGACTTCAGGAGCAGGAAATTGCTCCAGTCAAACCTCCTTCCCTTCTCCTTGGCTAGAGTTATATTTTGGAGATCGGAGTGCGAGGGCAAATCATTCCACTTCTGATGAGAGGTTTATCCCAGCATCTAGCTCATAGTTGATGTCTATGTCCTTTTCCCACTGAATGTAGCTTAAGAGTTCTTTTTCTATATTTGTGCAAGTGTCTTCAAGAAACACATACTCTTGATAAAAGAAGAAAAATATTGATGGCAAAGCAATTTTATTAACAATTTTATTAATTGCTGTGTCAAGCATTGCTAATTGTAGAGAAATAAAGATAAATGTGGTAAGATTTCTTCTCTTAAGCAATTAGCACAGTACACAAAGGAGCTGTGATACAGGGTGGTTTGTGAACTATTCTACTTGTGATGGCTATTCTTGGTTGTCAACTTGACTGCATCTGGAATCAACTATAATCCAGAATGGATGGCATACCTGTGATCCAGATTTTGAGGCATAGTGGCCATGAAAAGCTTAGACCCAGGCAAAGAAGTATACACCTTTTATTTAAGGAGACTGAGGTAAGAAGATTTCTGAGTTCAAGGTCAGCCTGAGACAGAGCACGTTCCAAATCCAGGTGTGGTGGTACATACATTTAATCTGGGCCATACCTTTTGCTGGAAGCTTACGTAAGGACTGTGAAAGAAGGAAGATTCACTCTCCTGCTTGCATTTACTTGCCAGCACTTCTGTTGGAACTCACTTCTTCAGGATTCCAGCTTTTACAGAAGAATAACTGAAACAATTAGCCTTGTGGGACTGAGAAACTACTAGATTCTTGGACTTCCCAGTCCCAGCTGTCCATTGTTGGATTAGTTTCACTGTAGACTGAAAGTCATTCCAATAAATTTCCTTAATATAAAGAGACATTCCATAAGCTTTGTGACTCTAGAGAACTCTGACTAATACACTATTTTATGCTAAAGAGTACAGCAGAAATTTGATGTGTTACTCAGAAAATTCATTTTAAAGGCAAGCCAAATCTTTTTAGGGTGAATATACTTAAACTGAGGAAGCAACCGATTTTTGTCTGTTCTCATGACTAGGACAGTGCAGCTGCAAAGAAGATTCTTCTTTATTTTTATTTTTTACTGGATATTTTATTTATTTACACTTCAGATGTCATTCCCTTCCCTCATTTCCCCTCCCTAGAACCCCCTCTCCCACCCCCCCTCCTTTTTGCTTTTGTACCGTTTTAATTACATACATGTATTAAGGTCAGTTCTAGGTTGAGGGTCTAGCAATATAATAGATGCAAATAGTCAAGGAACAAGCAAGACAATAAACACAAATAGGCAAAGAACAAGCAAGGCATTAAACACAATTACATGAACACTTTTGTGATCACTGTTTCTAAGGGCTTATCAGTATGACCAAAATATCTGAGCCTAATTCCCTGTCCTAGCCCAAAGTCATTTCCATGTCTGAAACCTACTTCCTTGTTCTAGCCTCAAATTTAGATTCCTGCCTGAAATTACCTCTTTGTTCTAGCCTAAGATTTAGATTCCAACCTGAAGTGACTTCTTTGTTATAGTCTAATGCCAGATTCCTGCCTGAAGCCCATTTCCTTGTTCTTGGCCAATGTCAGATTCTTGCCAAACAGCCCCAAAGGTTTTCCACTGCAGAGAACCTTCTTTCGCATGGTTCTTCAGCTTCTTCCTTGTATATCATTAAAAAGTGAACAGATATTTAGAAAAATTAAATATTATATTTGTGTGTTCTTTTTTGTTAAAATCTTATCAAAATTTTAAGAGAGTTATAGCCTGCTAGGATGACAAGAATTTTTGAAAATCACACTTGTGTTTGATATATCCTTTCCCTTCCTAATCACAATCCTACATTAGTAGGGTTCTTGTTGCTGTGAAAAATTGCCAGAGAAAATCCAATTACAAAAGGAAAGATTGATTTTGGTTCATAGTCTCAGTCTATGGGTGTCTAGCTTCATTGCTTTTAGGCCTGGGCAAGGTGAAACATCACAGAAGAGAGAATACTTTTTTGGTGTTAAAGCTTCTCCCTCCATGGCAGCTAGAAAAGAGATGGGATAAAGGGGAAAGAAAAAAGGGATGTTTTTATTACAGAACTTCTTTCCCCAAGCTTCTTAAGTGAGGGATATATAAGTGGATTAGTCTAGTCCTTAAGATTCAACCAGCCTCTCAAAACCATATCTCTGGGCACTGTTGCATTTCAATAACAAGGATATCAGTGATCATGTAATTCCTGAACTTGGAAGACTGAGGCAGGAAGATTACAAAGAGGTCAAGGCCAGACAGCCTGGGATATGTAGTAATTCAAGCAGCCTACACTATAAGAGACTCTTAGAAACAAACAGAAAGGGGAAGTAAGAATTTAAGCCACTTGGGTTCCTACCTTGAAGTGAAGATTTCTGGTTTCTTTAGAGACTCAGTTGTGTCATGCGAGGTTTTTCTGGAAACTGTCTTATGAGAGGATGTTTTGCTGAAGTCGGCATATGAGAGGATGTTTCACTGAGAACAGACATGTATTTTTCTGGAAGCTGCCTGGAAAAAAGACATGTCATATTTTGTTGGAGCAGATGCTTGAGTGATGTTTGGAAAGGGTATAAGTATAACTCAACAGACAGTGGATGATGCTTTGACATTGGTTGGCCTTGTTTTCTTCACTGATCGTTGTTTGCCATGACTTCAAAGAGAGAAACGCACCAAGGAACTTGTCTTAATATTCAGGTGAACTTCTTACTTCTTACTGCTTCCGAGGACTGATGCAGATTGGCAGAGCGTCACGGTTTCTACTGGATGGAATGCTGTTGCCTATACATGAATGATGTTTGAAAGTGGGCCATGTGAATCCAACTGTTGATATCCTGACAGTGCAGATTGGAATCACCCCAAAGAACTATTTCTGAACAGCTCCACATCCCCCTTGGCTCTATTAACTTTTGATTTCCACTACCTCTGGTGTGTGGTAGTCTAGAAGGGAGATTAAAACATTTAAGGACCCTTATTAAAGTATGTTTTGAAAAACCTAAGCCCACACTCATACCTCACAAATACCTGTATATCTTTAGTCAATTAAGACAAAGACTAACTTACAGAACATGGTGCTGTATTTAGGCAAAGATACAAATACAATGACAGAGAAAGGAGAGCTTGGGTTTGCTATGGTGTTTAGACACTAGGGTTCATTGTTTAAAGTGGATATTTCTCCAAGATGATTGTATAATATGTTTAATTACAGGATCTAATGGTGCTGGAATAGTACAGAGAAGGAACTATGTGGTGGTAGTGGTCACTCAAAAGGGTCATTCTAAAGGGAACTTTGATTTTTAAATATTGAATGAGAAGTAAAACTGAAGAGCTGGTTAGATACAAGATTAGAAAGGACAAAGAAAATGCGTACCTGCAGGAAAAATCAGAAAGGTCAAACCTATTCATACCTTCAAGTACTGAGTGTATTAAGTCTGAAATTGTGATTCCGGGAGCAAGCTCAACAAAGCTCAAAAAACGTTTCATTTTACATGAGTTTCTGTACCTTCCTTAAAATATTTTTGCAATGGAATGTTGTAAGCCGTTAAGTTTGTCAGAATACCTTAACGAGTACTCACCTACTATTCTTAGTTTTCTCTTTTATCCCTTAAATATTCTGGAACATGTGTCTAAAGTATACAGACACATTTTATCCTCACATATTTAATACAATTCTCAGAAAATGTTAACAGTATTTCACACTGTCCATCGTTTACACTTCTGTCTTACCAGTGTCAAGTTGCTTGGTTTAAATCATGATCAAAGTAACGTCTAAACTATACAGATGGTTCATGTGTTTTTTGTGGCTTTCTTGATTTACAGATTACTCTTACCTGCACTGCCTTTCCCTGATTGAAGAAGAAACAGAGCATTTTTCTCAGAGTTTTCCACATTCTACTTTATGCTGATTGCCTTTGCATGTTGCGTTTTTTTTTTTTTTTATGAACTTCTCTGTCTCCTCCAGTGGCTGAATATCAGAATCATGATTAGATCGTGTTCTGTGCACAAGCATATATACATTTATAATATGTTTTCCCCTGTGGAATAAGCAGTCTCCTCAATAGTAACTGTGGCTTCTACCCTTAGGACCACGTGTCTTGTTGTATTCTTTATCTGTGATGGAAACAGCTGTTGATGAATTCCTGAGATTCCAAATTCATCACTAAGTGGAGGTTTTCTGATGCGATTGTTTCTTCTTTGTTCACCAGTTCCAAAGTTCTCTGTAAAGAAACTTCTCACCTCTTTTGGGCTATCCATGATAGGACTCAGATAGGAAAAGTATGATATAAGATCAATGCTAAGTTTATTACTCTCTTAAAAATGATGATTTACTTAAATAATATTCTCCGGTGGTGCTCAGTTCATTATATTATCGTGAATTCTTAGGTTTAAGATTTTTAAATGAAAAAAAAAGATTTTTAAGTGGAAATCAGTCTGGCAGTTCCAGAAAATTGGGCACAACATTACCTGAGGACCCAGCTATACCACTCCTGGGCATATATCCAAATGATGCTCCAACATATAACAAGGGCATATGCTCCACTATGTTCATAGCAGCCTTATTTATAATAGCCAGAAGCTGGAAAGAACCCATATGTCCTGCAACAGAGGAAAGGATACAGAAAATGTGGTACATTTATACAGTGGAGTACTACTTAGCTATTAAAAACAATGAATTCATGAAATTCTTAGGCAAATAGATGGAACTAGAAAATATCATCATGAGTGAGGTAACCCAGTCACAAAAGAACACACATGGTATGCACCCACTGACAAGTGGATATTAGTCCAAAAGGTGGGAATACACAAGATAACAATTCACTGACCTAAAGTTCAAGAAGGAGGAAGACCAAAGTGTGGATGCTTCAGACATTCTTAGAAGGGCGAACAAAATACTCAAGGGAGGAAGTACGGAGACAAAGTGTGGAGCAGAGACTGAAGGAAAGGCTATCCAGAGACTGCCCCACATGGGGATCCACTCCATATACAGACACCAAACACAGACACTATTGTGGATGCCAAGAAGTGCTTTCTGACAGGAACCTAATATAGGTATTTCCTGAGAGGCTCTACCAGAGCCTGACAAATAGAGTCAGATACTTGCAGCCAACCATTGGACTGAGCACAGGTCCTCAATGGAGGAGTTAGAGAAAGGAATGAGAGAGCTGAAGGAGTTTACAACCCATAGGAGAACAATATTAACCATCCAGACCCCCAAGAGCTCCCAGGGACTAAACCACCAACCAAAGAGTACACATGGAGGGACCCATTGCTCCAGCTGCATATGTAGCAAAGAATGGCCTTGTCAGACATCAATGGGAGGTGAGGCCCTTCGTCCTGTGAAGGCTCGATGCCCCAGTGTAGGAAAATACTTGGGCAAGAAGGCAGGGGTGGGTGGGTGGATGGAGGAACACCTTCATAGAAGCAGGGAGAGGGAAGACAGGATAGCGAGTTTCCGGAGGGGAAACCAGGAAAGGGGATAACATATGAAATGCAAATAAATAAAATATCCAATAAAAAAAGAAAGAAAAGGGAAACAATTCCAAGAATTCTCCAATACTTCTTATCTGATTTTCAGAATGTTAAGATGTAATTGCATATACCTTATTTTTCCTTTCGTTGTAGACACAGCCATAGTTTTTCCCTGAAATGTTTAAGAGTAAGCTACATAAGTGATACTATTGTATTTTAAAAAATAATCTAACTTTCCATTATGTTTTTTAAAAAGATTTTTAAACTGCATCAATTCTTTGAAATAATTACTAATATTAAGTTTATGATTTTGCTTTTATCATTCTGTGTTTTATTCAAATGCTTGGCTACATAAATAAAAGTTCCATACAACTTGTATTCTTTAGGGAACAGAAGAGGAGATATCCCCCAATTTTATGTTCATGGTTCTTTTCAAATAGCAGAGATTTTATCAAAGGATGGAAATGGCCAACCAACCATTCAGACACTATAAAAATGATATGCCAATGCATTTTTCTAAAATATAAAAGTTATAGATGAAAAAGAAAATATATTAGAATTAGTATTACTACTTAATACAAGTTTCATGTCCCTAGGCTAGCCTCTGGACTTTCTACATGACTGAAAAAGACTTTCAACTCCTGATCCTCATGTCTCCACTGTCTAAGTGCTAAGACTACAGGCAGGTGACACTATGCCTAGTTTATTTTCTTAAGTTATATATTTTTAGCATGTATTTTGCTGTAGTTCTCAATGAGTTTTAATAGTTCTGTAATGTTAAATAATGACCATTGCCACAATCAAGACTATAATTTTAATTGTTCATGAAACCTTTTGCAAACATTCAGATCAGTCATCTGCTTTTGTCAGATCTGTTTTGATTGATGTATGTTTTGGTAAATCTCCGACCCAAATAAGACCAGTCAAGGAAAACACAACTCAATATTAATGGATATAAATTGCACACCTAGATTGGGCAGATTCACCACTACACTACTCTATTCCCCAGCTACGAGACCCTTTATAACTTGAGGTTTTTCTAGGCCACATGCTTCTCCTCCATTGTCCTTCCACTTCCTGCTTCTCCTTTGACTTCCTACTCCTTCACCTTTCTCCCCAGTAGACTTCCTCTTCCATCGACTTCCTCTCCCTCTCTCCTCCCCTAAGCCTTTTTCTCCACCTCCCCTTCTACTGCCCAACCACTGGCTCTAGCCTTTATTTTACAAATATGTCAATCTAGGCATGTAGTTTACATCCATTAATACTGAGTTGTGTTTTCCTTGACCGGTCTTATTTGGGTTGGAGATTTACCGCGACATATGTACCCATAATTTTACCTTTTCCAGGAGAAAATATACAGAGTATAAGACATGAAACTGGAAATTGTTAGTGCTATTCATACCTTTTCTGGATGTATTCCTTTGATTGGCACAGGAATTTCTCAGACTTGTTGAGGATATTACATGTGGCTAAATCGCTCATCTTACTGCAGTGTAATATTACACTGTACAGCAGCAGCACACTTAGCTTATCTAGTTGAGCAATTAAACTAATATCAGGGCTTGGCAATTATGAGTAAAGTTTTGGTAAACACTTGAATATAATTTTTATATGGTCATTAGTTTTCGTTTTTCTTGGATACATACTGATGTATGTAACTATATTATGCAAGGTACATAATTAATTTTAAAATTAACTACCAAGCCATTTCCTAGAGTATTTGTATTTTACATTTCTACTAGCAAAATTAAGAGGGTTTCAGGTTCTTTACTCACACTTATAAGTCTTTTATAATCATAGTGTTATTTATTAGATTTATAAAGATACATTTTTATTTGAATTACAGGAGGATTTTTTCCCTAAAGTAAGTTTAGGTTTTATGTTAATATTGAAGATTCATTTTATAAATTTTTTTGTTTGCTTTATAGCATTTAAGATAAGGATAAAGGTTTATTTAATTTGGAATTTCTGTAAATTATAATAATTACAATAGTGTAGAATTTGACTGGTTATGATGTGTCTCTGGACTCAGATATATTCCATTGGCCTATGTGCCTATCTTGAGATTAGCAGTATCTTTTCCTTATTATTTCAGTTTAAGACAAATCTTGAGATAAGGCAGCAGCATTGGCTTTCCAACTTTAGTCTTATTTTTGAAGCTATTTTGACTCTTCCTGTTACCTACTATGGTTTAAGACATTTTAGTATGGAAGAAGTGATTTTAAGATCAGCTTTCAAGTCTTTGAAAAGAATATCACTGGGATAGTAAGAATTGCCTTGAATCTCTGCCAATTTGAAAAAAGTTGACACCTTATTGAATCATTTGATATTTAGTGCAGAGTTTCCATTTTTCTAGACCTACCTTAAATCTCTTAATGGTATTTTGCAATAATAAGATTTGAACATCTGAAGATGTTTAGTTTTAAATAAGCATTTCATGTCCTTTTATATTATTAAAATATGTATTTCTATATATTCTTGATACAAGAATATTAAATTTGCTTATTGACAGCATTAGCTACTTTCCTTTCTGCTGTGACAAAGTATTTGACAAATGCAACTTATGGAAGGAGAAGTTCATTTGGCTCACAGTGTATGGGTCCATCATGTCAGCAGAAACTTGAAGAGGTAACTGGCTATATTGCACCCATAGTCATGAAACAGAAAGTCTCAGCTAATTTTTCTGGTTTCCTGTAGTTCATTGTCTCAATCTATGGTACAATATTACCAATATTTAGGTTAGTCTTCCCACCTCAATGTTATTTAGAAGATACTTCACAGACATTCCTAAAAGCTAACTTGATCTAAATAATCTATCCCGTACCATGATCTGTGACTTGTCTTCTAGATGATTTAGAGCTTGTCAAGCTTATTAACAATCACTAACCTTACATGCTTCCATTTTCTCTCCTCTCCTCTCCTCTCCTCTCCTCTCCTCTCCTCTCCTCTCCTCTCCTCTCCTCTCCTCTCCTCTCCTCTCCTCCCCTCCCCTCCCCTCCCCTCCCCTCCCCTCCCCTCCTCTCTTTTTCTCTCTTCTCCTCTCTTCTCCCTACTTCCCTCCCTTCCTCCCTCCCTCCCTCCCTCCCTCCCTCCCTCCCTTCCTTCCTTCTTTCCTTTCTGATTGAGTCACAGTCTTATGTAGCCCAGGTGTGCTCTAAATTTTCTATGTAGCAGAGGATGACACTAAAGATCTAATTCTCCTGTCTTAACCTTCCAAGTGTTGGGATAGGCAGGCACACCACAATCAGCTTGCTGCTATGGTGGGCACTGAACCTAGGGCTTCCTGCATTCTTAGCAAAGACTCTTCCAAATGAGCTATGTACCCAATCCCTTTGTACTAGCATTCTTGAGACAAGATCTTTCTGTAGGCTAACTAGCATGAAACTGTGGAAGTGCTCTTGCCTCAGTTTTCTGAGTACTATATATAGATGTGGTACAGCTTGACTACGATTATTTGCTTTGTGAGTATGTGAGTATACCATCTGTAAATAGAAACAGCATTTTATTTTATTTTATTTTATTTTTGCTTTTAAATTGACATCCCTTTTTTACTTCTTTATGTCTCTGTCTATGCTTTCTAGTATAATACTGATCAGAAATACTAGCAGAAAATGTTTTTTTTGTTTGTTTTATGATCTTAAGAATCCTATTACTTGTAGCTATTTAACAGATGTTTATCAAGTGAAAGAAACTTTTCTCATTTGATGAGAAACTTCATTCTGAACGTGTGTTAAACTGAGTTGAATGTTTAGTCAATATTTTATTCCTATAATAAACCCTAACGGATTCTGATAATGATATCCATTTTATAACTACAAGGTAAGATTTTCTAATGTTTGGCTAACAGTTTAGTATCTGTTGTCATGAGTTGTACCCATAGATTGTAGTTTTAAGTGTGAAATCTGTCTGATTTTAGTTTCAAGATTATGTTTACTTAACAAATTGAGCTAAAATATTTTCAGAGATTTGTTTATGAACATTTAAATAGTTTTATAAGCTTAGTAGCTAATCTTGTATGAGCTTATGAAAGACTGCATAACTATGGCAAAGTGATAGTGGTTTTCCACATGTACATTATTGTGCTTAGTGAAATTATATTATGCACTTTTATTAAAGCAATTATCTTGACTTTTATTCCTAGTAGATACTTTATAAATGTTAACTATCAATAATCATATAATCACAATAAAAAATTTAATAATCTAGTGTGTGTCTGTGTATGTATGTATGTATGAATGTATGTCTGTATGTATTTGTATATGTATATATGCAAGTGTGCATATGTGTATATGTGTATATATGCATATGTGTACATGTGTATATGTGTGTATGTGTGTCTGATTGTAGGTATGTATGTGTGTGTGTGTATGTCTGTATGAGTGTATGTGTCCCTTGTTCTGGGGTTACTGACTGTAAAACCATAGCCTGACTAAATATAGTATTTTGAATCTGTTCTATTTAGAAATAATTTTATTTAGAACACCTTAGGGAAGATCAGACATAATGTATGTGTAGGCAATGAACTGTATGATCATATTTTATTCAAATAGAATTTTAAAAGTATGAAATAATTTTAGAAGAGCTCTTGAAATAACATAGAATAATCTTTTAAAAAGTATTCTGCAATGGCAACATTTTTATTTATAGCTATCATAGTGACAAGGTAGAATAAGGGTTTGCTATCTTCCCCTTAATATTAATCTTCACAAGAAAGGTAAAATAAAGGTATTTGTAACATCAGTTAAAGAATAAGAAGGTTATGAATTTGAGAGGGTTTTGGGAGCATGAGAAGAGTTGAAGCAGAGAGGAACCATGGTTGAAATTTTGTAAATATAGTACTCATGCATGGAATTCTCAAAAAAATTAAAATTTAAAGTAAAAAAGAGAAAAAGATCTTAAGAGCCTCAATATCTGGGACAACTGCTTGTCTGTGCTCTTGGTAATTTCTTAGTGACAACATAGGATGTGTCAAAAATATCATCATCTAGGTGTGTTAGTGGTCCAAAATCATGCAGCACTGTGGATGTTTCATTATTACTATGACCAAATACCTGAACAGAGAAGCTTAGCTCACAGAATCCGGGGTTGTACCCATAATTCTTTGCTCCATTGATTCTGGGCCTGAGGTGGAACATCATGAATACAGTATTAGAGGCTACTAATTTCACTGTGACACGACTACAGGTAGAAAGAAGAACCAAGGATCAGATATAATGTTTAGATTCATGTGCCTAGTGGCTGGTTTCCTTATTGACTTCTTGAAATTCTTACCATTTCCTTTATTAATACTTTCTCCTGGAGACGAAGTCTTCATCAGAGGAACCTATGGGGGATATTTCATATTCAATTCAAGCCAAAATAACCACCACCATGCACAATTAATCTGTTCATAGAGGATGAATCTGGTCTGGTTCCAGTTCTTATTAAATTTGTAATCACAAGTTGTATGACCAAGTGGCAGGGTGTAAAGTTTCATGAAACTAAGAGTTAAACACAGTGCATTAGGGTGAGATGGGATTTATCCTGTTGGTTTAAAATAGGCTGCTGTTGCTTAGAATCTGAACCACAGGAAAAGACATGGCTTGGATGTAACAGGTAACATTACAAAAGAAAAATTCCTTGCTTTTCCTTCTTCTATGTTTTCTGCATAAATAATTCTGGGAAAAAATAGGCAGAATTTACAGACATGCAGAGAAGGGCATTTTGAAACAGGATCTGTGGGAATCTGGGTGCTTCATCTCACACTTTATAATAAAACCCAGCACACTCAAGCACCTACTGAATATTCAGAAACTATCTGATATTTGATAGAAGTGTCTTTTTTTCCGCATAGCCATCATTTCTCACTATTCTACAAATTACTAGCCCAACCTTAAAGGGGGAAGATGGGTACTCTAAAATCTGACGCAAGAACATTGATTTTTAATCTCCTTATTCCAAGTCTGTATTGTCTAATTTTTTTTTATTATTCTCCATGGTCTTCCAAAGTACAACATTCTCTTCCCCCTGTGAACATTGCATCATTCTACTCACTAATTAAGTGAAAGGGGTGTAAAGATCAGAAGCCTCTACTTTAGGAAGATATTGTATACTAGCAAAAGATATAGAAAGCATTTAATGTTTTACTGGTATTTCCAGTATACATTACTTAAAATCAATGACAGGGTATTTGTCACTCAGCTGTTGTTACAATTTTAACTAGATAATTAACAAATTTAGAGTAATAGGAACAAAATTTCTTTTAGTGTAAAAATGATTTGCTTTCTTTTCAAAATTAAACAAAATAGAACCTGAAATCCAATCTCATTCGCTTAAAACTGAAGGAGACACGGTATGTTTTCTTTTATATAAATGTCAATAATCTACTATGATTAATTTACATGGTAGGCCAGCTACACAGAATAGAAGATATATTTTATTTATTTGTTTCAGTAAATTTCTCTTTAGTGTTATAAAAGAGACAAAAAATACATTATTACTTACTGAGTTATATCAAGTTGTTTTACTATTTCAGAAACTGGATTTCTGACTGAGAAAATTATTTTGTGGTTAAATATTCATAACTTTTTTATACATTCAGAGTCACTAAAATTCAAATGTTTGAATACCACCCAATTAAATGCACTAGAATAAGTCAATAGTTTTATGATATTACTAGGGCTCACTCTTCTCAAGAACTCTGAAGAGTTTATGATTTTGCAGAAATTGTAAGATGACAAATTAGTTTATCATATATGACCCTTGGGACTTTATTACTAGGCAAAACAGGAATCAAGAAGTTTATGTGTGTCTTGACTTAATCTCCACTCCTTCCTAAGTCCCATGGCACTTGTAATGAGTATGTAGCAGGTGACTTAAGCACAGTAAGTCTGCATGTGAATAATCACCCCCCCACACACACACACCTAGAGTCACAAAGAAACTGCTAGCAAAACCTTTCTGACATTTCCTATTCAGGAAGCCATGGTCTTTATTATCCTGGTCCAGAAAACAATTTCTTTCTATCTCAGCAGGAGATATTTCTTCTATCTTCCAAGGTTATCACGCAAACATCAGTGGAGAGATGGTTGAAAGATCTTCATCAATGCCATGAAGAATGGTCTTGGCACTGTGTTTATTATACTAGGACCCATAAAAGCCAATGAGTGGAGAAAGACATAAATTCTGTTGAAATTAAAGGAGGAAACACTAGTAGGAAAACTTATGTGGGGAATGACACAGATAAGCTTCTGGTCCCATCTGTATTAATAGCTGTATGCTTGTGATTAACTTTCTTCAGCTCTTTAAGCTTCAGTTTTTACATCTATGTAGGGCTCTGTCATGTCAGTCACATATTGTTCCACTGGAGATCTTCCTGCTCCCTTTTCCTGTTTTGATCTCTGAGTCTTGGGGAAAGGTGTGGTATAGATATCCTATTTAGAGCTGAGTACTCCACACTCTTATTTGGGCATGTCTCGCCAGCTGCGGGTCTCTCTATAAATCACCATTTGCTGAAAAACAAAACAAACAAACAAACAAACAAACAAACAAAAACCAAAAGCAGTTTCTCCGCTGAAAGATGAGAGATGCACTCATCTGTAAGGATAAGAATAAAAAGTATTTAGTATTATGAAATTAGTTTATGTTTTAAGTAAATTGGACTTCAAATAACAGTGTTTGAATATTTACCAATTAGACAGAATTGACACGTGAAAGCCATTTAATTAAAAACCACTAGATTAAAAAATGAATTACTAAAATTTGATAATTAAATGTCTGGTTACAAGGGTGTTCTGTGATGTTTTTGATCTCAACATATCTTTGAAAGTCACAGAAAGTTGTTAGGTGTCTGAATGGTGCCAAGCTTACCTTGATGAGCATATTTACATGATAGAATAAATATTATTCCTGTGTACCTTTTTTGTCTTACTATCTTCTTAGTACATGATCTGAAAATAACTTTAAAAAGTCCTGTGTTTTTAAAGTGTATTTATTTGTTTTTTAAAGTATTATTATTATTTTAACACAGAGTCTCATTATGTAGTTCTGGTTGACCTGAAACTCATTAAGGAAACAAAGATGGACATGAACTCACAGAGATCTGTTTGTCTTTGTCTCCAGACTGCTAGAATTAAAGGTAGGTAACACCACGTTTGGTTTTAATTGTTTAACATGATTTTTATTATAAAATATTTTTTAAAGGTTAAGGCAAAAAGTTTCTTTCACTTCTTTTGTTCTTTCATGCAAAATTTCTATTGTTTTATATATCTTCTAAAAGTAGACACTAAAATTAATCTTTTGTTATGTATTAGACATTTATCATATGAAAATATAAAAAAAAAGATACTTTTTTTTCACACAGTCAAATGATATGGCATTGTCTTAGTTAGGGTTTTACAGCTGTGAACAGACACCATGACCAAGGCTGCTCTTATAAAGAACAACATTTAATTGGGGCTGGCTTACAGGTTTAGAGATTCAGTCCATTATCATCAAGGTGGAAGCATGGTAGCATACAGGCAGGCATGGTTTAGGAGGAGATGAGAGTTCTTCATCTTCAGCTTAAGGCTGCTAGGAGAAGACTAGCTTCCAGGCTGCTAGGATGAGGGTCTTAAAGCCCATTCCCACAGTGACACATCTACTCCAACAAGGCCAAACTTCCTAATGGTACCATTCCCTGGGCCAAGCATATGCAAACCATCACAGGCATGGTATGTCACATTATCAAACAAATAATCTACATATTACTATTTTATTGTAGTTTATAAATATAACTGGGACTCTAAAGGTTTATCATTTGTTGAACATAATATAAAATTCAAGGTAAGAGGATTAAAAACTAGGGCTGGATAAACATGAATAGGCCAGCATAAACAGAAATATTACTGCAAAATCTGTATTGATCCTTTAGAAGACGCTAATAAACTTGACCCTGGTAAAACTGAGGTCAAGTTTCCTTTCCAAGGACACAAAGAAAAGCTCAGAATTCAAACTAGATCTTTTGGTGCTTTCTGTATGTCCATTATTTCACGAATCTCTTTGGAGATATAATTTGCTGTTGATATACATGAATTTCTATATGTCTGGAGAAACTTCGCATTGGAAAAATTTTCAAATGCAGTCTTCTCAGAATTCTGTTCATCCTGTGCGTATATAAGAATGTAAGCATTTCCTATGTACCACTTAATTATAGTTTTATTTTACATCTTACCTAACAGTCAATTTTTAGTTAAATGTTTGGAACTAGAAAAGATCATATTTACTAAGTTAATCCAGGCCCAGAAAGACAAATGTCACATGTTCTTTCTCATTTGAGGCTTCCAGATCCAAGTCTTCAGATGTGAGTACGTACCCTGGAATAACTACAGAAACTTGAAAAGTCAAAAGTAATAATTTTAGGGTTGGGACTTGGAAGGAAAAACAGAGGGGAATAGCAAGGTAAAAGTGATCTGAAGGGTGGAATAGAAGAAATGAAAAGGGGTGTTAATTAAAGGAGGGAGATATACAGAAAAAGTAGAGCAAAATAATAATAAGGATGTTCAAAATTTATGATCATCTATTTAAGGTGACCTATAACACACATAAGTCATTCTGAGTCTTTGGTTAAGCAAAAGGTTTTTTATGGTATTGTGACTTTTGTAATATGGTGTCTCTGTGTACTCCAGATTAGCTTGTAAATTATGATCCTTCTGCTTTAACCTACCAGCTGTTAGATTTTAGATTTGTACTATCATATCCAGCAGAAACTTTTTAATTTTGATAAAATTAAGTTTACTAATTTTCTTTTAAATGTTATGCCTTTCTGTAAACTGCATGAAAAAGTGTCCTGACTTAACAGTCACATTTCCTGCACTCTGGGTACTTTCATTTTTTGTTATTTACAAATTTCAAATATGGCCCTGCTCTCTCTGCCCTGTGGGACAAGCTAAGCTGCCCTGAGCAGCCTGCTATCCCTGGGAAACCTCCATTCTCCCACTGCCTTTCCCCCCACCTCCATCACATCAGAGACTTCTGAACAATAGAGAGTAGCTTCCCTTCCATGACCAATCTTCCCTCCTGGCTGAGCCCTGTGGGCCAAGTCAAGCTGCTCTGAGCACCCTGCTAACACTGGGAGGACTTCCACTTACATGCTAACTAACTATCCTCCACCTCCATCAGACTCCTGAACCATACAGTAAACTTCCCTTCCCCAAACAATCTTCCCTGCTGACTGAGCCTTCTGGACCAAGACAAGATGCCCTGAGAAGTCTGCTAGCCAAGGGAGACCTGTACCCTCCTACAAATTCTCCACCCACCTTCATTGGACCTGAAGCTTCTGAACTATACAGAATTGTAGGTCCAGAACCATACAGCCCAAGGATACTGATCTGAGGTCTGCCATACCAGGATCATCCAGGTTTGCCCCCTCCCAATACCTACTACAACAAGAACATCCAGGGGACAAAACCATCCAGACGGCTTACGGCCCTCAAAAGAACACAGCCAACAAAAGTCAGGGCAATATGATACCTCCTAAGCTCAGTTACCCCACTACAGCAAGCCCTGGCTATCCCAACACAACTGAAACATAAGAAAATGACCTTAAATCCAATCTTACACAGATGATAGGGGCCTTTGAAGAGGAAATGAATAAATCTCTTAAAGAAATACAAGAAAATATAATCAAACAGCTAGAGGTCTTTAAAGAGGCATCAAATAAATCCCTTAAAGATACACAGGAAAGTGCAATTAAACAAGTAAAAGAAATAAAGAAACTGTGCAAGACCTGAAAGCAAAAATAGAAGCAATAAATAAAACACAGACTGAGGAAATCTAGGAGATAGAAAACTTAGGGTAGAGAACAGGAACAACAAATGCAAAAATCACCAACAGAATATAGAATATGAAAGAGAGAATCTCAGGCATAGAAGAACTTGATACATCAGTCAAAGAATATGTTAAATCTAAAACATTTCTCTCATGAAACATCCAGGAAATATGAGACACCATGAAAAGACCTAACCTAAAAATGACAGGAATAGAGGAAAGTGAAGAGTCCCAGCTCCAAGGCCCAGAAACAAAATCATAGTAGAAAATGTTTTCAACCTAAAAGAAAGATGCCTATAAACATACAAGAAGCTTATAGAATACCAATTAGACTAGAACAGAAAAAAAATCCTCCTACCACATAAAAATCAAAATACCAAATCTACAGAACAAAGAAAGAATATTAAAAGTGGCAAGGGAAAAAGGACAGGTAACATACAAGGGCAGACTTATCAGAACTGTATTATCAACAAAGAGTCTCAAAGCTGGAAGGGCCTTGTCAAATATCTTGCAACCTTTAAAAAAATCACAGATGTCAACCTAGTATACCCAGCAAAACTCTCAGTCACCATAGATGAATAAAACAAGATATTTCAAGAGAAATACAAATTCAAACATCCAAAAATCCAGCCCCACAGAAAACTCTAGAATAGAAGCTCCAACCCAAGTAGAGTAACTGCATACATGAAAACACAAGAAATAAGTAATTCCAGCAAAAATAAGGAACATTCACACACACACACACACACACACACACACACACACACACACACACACCAACATGGCCAACACTGAAATAACAGGAAATAACAATCACTGATCATTAATATCTCTCTACATTAAAGAACTCAACTCACCAATAAAAAGACACAGGCTAACAGAATGTATGTGAAGGCAGGATCCATCATTTTGCTGCATACAAGAAACCCACCTCAGCAATAAAGATAGACATTACCTCAAAATAAAGTGTTGAAAAAAAGTTTTCCAAGCAAATGGACCCAAGAAACAAGCTGGAGTATCCATCCTAATATCTAGTACAATACTTTCAAACAAAAGTAATCAAAATAGAAAGGGAAGAACACTTCATGCTCATCAAAGGAAAAAATCTACCAAGATGATATCTTAATTATGAGCATCTATGTCCCAAATTCAAGGCTGCCTACATATGTAAAAGAAACATTACTAAAGTTTAAATCGCATATCGAACTCCAGATATTAATAGTGGGAGATTTCAACACCATAGTCTCACCAATTGACAGGACATCAAGACAACTAAACAGAAATAATGAAACTAATGGACATTATAAATCAAATGGACCTAACAAATATTTATAGAATATTTCACCCAACTACAAAAGAATATACATTCTTCTCAGCACCTCATGAATTCTTTTCCAAAACTGAGGATATAGTCAGTCACAAAGCAAGCCTCAAAAGATACAAGAAAATTGAAATAATATCTTGTATCTTAACAGACCTCTATGCATTAAAGCTGGACTTCAACAACAGAAACACTGGAAAGCCTACATTCTCAGGGAAATTGAACAACTCGCTACTCAATGATCTCTGGGTCAAGGAAGAAGAAAAGAAAGAAATTAAAGACTTTCTAGAATTCAATGTAAAGGAAGGAAAAATATACCCAAATTGATAGGACACAATGAAAGAAGTACTAAAGAAAAGTACATAGCATTGTCTCCATAAAGAAATTAAAAAGTACTCACATCAGCAATTTAAAAGTATACCTGAAAGCTCTAGAAAAAAAAAAAAGCAGAGGAAGCACACCAAAGAGAAGTAGAAGGCAGGAAATCAAAATTAGAATGAAGTCAATCAGTTAGAAACAAAGAAAACAATACAAAAATTAATAAAATGAAGAGCTGGTTCTTTGAGGAAATCAACAATGAAGACAAACCCTTAGCCGAACTCACCAAGAGACAAAGAAGCCACAGTCACCCTGATACCTAAACCACTCAAAAGTCTCAACAAAGAAAGATAACTTCAGACAGATTTTTCTTATGAACATTGGTGCAAAATTACTCAATAAAATACTCACAAACCAAATCCATGGACACATTAAAGACATCATTCATCAAGTCCAAATAAGCTTTAACCCAGTGATGCAGGTATGGTTCAATATATAAAAATCCATCAACATAATCCATCATATCAACAAAATGAAAGAAAATCATATGCTTATCTTAATAGATGCTGAAAAATCCTTTGATAAAATCCAACACCCCTTAATGTTAAAGGTATTAGAGAAATAAGTGATACAGGGCACATACCTAAGCATAATCAAAGCAAAATACAACAATGCACTAGTCAACATCAAACTAAATGGAGAGAAAGTTAAAGTATTTCCATTAAAGTGAGGGTCAAGACAAGGCTTTCTATTCTCTCCCTATCTATTCACTATAGTACTTTAAGTTCTAACCAGAGCAATAGGACAACTAAAGGATATCAAGGGAATACAAATTGGAAAGGAAGAAGTCAAGGTATCTCTGTTTGTGGATGATATGATAGTATATATGTCACCCCAAAATATCTTCCAGAGAACTACAGCTGATAAAAACCTTCAGCGCAGTGGCTGGATACAAAAGTAACTCAAAGAAATCAGTAGCCCTCCATTGTATAAATGATTATCTGGTCGAGAAAAATTAGGAAAACACCCTTTACAATAGCCGCAGATAATATAAAATATCTTGGTGTAACTCTAATCAAGCAAATGAAAGATCTGAATAACAAGAAATTCAAGTCCCTGAAGAAGATATCAGAAGATAGACAGATCTCCCAAGTTCATGGATAGGATTAATATAGTGAAAATGGCTATCTTACCAAAAGCAATCAACAGATTCAAGGCATTCTCATCAAAATTCTAATCAACTAATCAGGCTATATAATATATCAATTAGTAATAGCTTCTCCTGCTTTTTGTGAGATTACTTCTCTTTTGTCAATTAACTGTTGAGGAAAATTAGGATTTACATCTCTCTTGAGAATATTGAACAGAGACTTAAATTCTTTTGTGGAGAGCTTAAAATAGGATCTTAGCCAATTAGCAACTCCTAGAAACTTTTGAAAATAATTTAAAATAAGTAATCTCTCTCTCTCTCTCTCTCTCTCTCTCTCTCTCTCTCTCTCTCTCTCTCTCTCTCTCTCTCTCGGACCCTTTATCTGGGATGCTGCCTGAGTTAAAGCTACTGGGAGGCCCTCTTTCTCTCGGTTTTCTCTCTCATCAAAATTCTAACACAATATTTTATAGCTCTTGAAAGAGCAACTCGGAAGTTCCTGTGGAAAAACAAACAAACAAACAAAAAAACCAGGATAACCAATACAATCCTGAACAATAAAAAATTTTTTAACGCTGGTCAGTGGTGGCGTACGCCTTTAATCCCAGCACTTGAGAGGCAGAGACAGGCAGATTTCTGAGTTTGAGGCCAGCCTGGTCTACAGAGTGAGTTCCAGAATAGCCAGGGCTATACAGGGAAACCCTGTCTCGAAAAACCAAAAAAACAAACAAACAAACAAAAAAACTTTAGGAACAAACATCATCCCTGACCTCAAGCTGAAATAGCGCAATAGTGATAAAAACTGCGTGGTATTGGTGCAGAAACAGACATGATCAATGGTATAAAATCAAGACCCATAAATAAACCCTAAACCCACACATCTATGGGCACTTTATTTTTGATAAAGAAGCTAAAATCACACAATGGAAAAATAAAAGTATTTTCAACAATTGGCGTTGCTCTAACTGGATGTCTACATGTAGAAGAATGAAAAAAAATGCATATTTATCACCCTGCACAAAATTCAATGCCAAGTAGATCAAGGACATCAACATAAACCCAGATACACTAAATCTCATGGAGGAGAAAGTGGGAAATACCCTTGAACTCATTGATACAGGAGACAATTTCCTTAACAGAACACCATTCCCATTCTTAGTGTTCCAATTACTCTCCCATGTCTCCATGACTACTCCCATCCAACTTTCACATATTTGATGGGCTTTGTTTGTTTGTTTGTTTTCCACAGAGTCCACTCAACACTACAAGTATATACATGGATACAGGGGCATCTACTAGAGAATGCATAGATTTTTTTGTGGACCTATTCTTGAGAAGAATTGACTATCCGTCTCCAAGCACTCTTAAGTTTTCAGTAGCAACTTAGCTATCACTGGTTCTTTGAAACCACCTTCCATTTCCATGCTGAGGCTTTGGCTTGATTTTGTGCAGATCTTGTGCACACTGTAGCAAACTGTCCTGTTGTGTCCAGAAAACACTGTGTTACTATTGTCATCCACTGCCTTTGGGTTTATAATTCTAGTACTTTCAATCACACATAAATTTGTTATGATTAATTTCTTGTTAATTAAGAAAATTGCTGGAATTTTAATGGCATAATATTGCATCTACAGATCAACTTGGTCATACTACTATTTTAATGAAATAAAACCTTTCAATCCATGAATATATGGTGTCTTTGTACTTTAGTCTAGGTCTTCTTTTAAATTTTCCTACAAATGCTTTTTTCCTTATGTTTTAAGTGGCATATTCAACTTTTAATTTTGAAAATTACTTGTCAAATATAAAAATGCAATTACTTTGTCAGTATTTATTTTGTTTACTACAATCTGTCTGAAAGTACTTATTAGTGATAGTAGCTTTTTCTTTCTTTTTTTATTAGATATTTTATTATATTTCAGATATAATCCCCTTTCCCCATTTCCCTCCAACCCAGGAACCCCCTATCCTATCCTCCTGTTCTTAGATTCAGTTTGCCAGAATTTTATTGCATATTTTTGCATTGATATTCATAAGGGAGATTGGTCTGAAGTTCTCTTTCTTTGTTGGGTCTTTGTGTGGTTTAGGTATGAGCTTAATGGTGGCTTCATAAAATGAATTAGATAATGTTTCTTCTGTTT
Organism: Grammomys surdaster; assembly: GCF_004785775.1. Taxonomy (NCBI): domain Eukaryota; kingdom Metazoa; phylum Chordata; class Mammalia; order Rodentia; family Muridae; genus Grammomys; species Grammomys surdaster. The sequence goes on along the minus strand of NW_021604636.1, from coordinate 12,475,157 downwards.
CTATTTTGTAGAATAGTTTGAAGAGAATTAATATTAGGTCTTCCTTGAATGTCTGATAGAATTTTGCACTAAAACTATCTGGTCCTGTTTTTTGTTTGTTTTTCTGTTTGTTTTTTGTTTGTTTTGTTTGTGTTTTTTTTGTTTTTTTGTTTTGTTTTGCTTTTGTTTTTGTTTTTTGTTTGGTGGGGAGACTTTTAATGACTGCTGCTATTTCTTTAGGAGATATGGGACTCTTTAGACAGTTTATCTGCTCCTGATTTTACTTTGGTATCTGGTATCTGTCTAGAAAATTGTTCATTTCATTCATATTTTCCAATTTTGTTGAGTATAGGCTTTTGTAGTAGGATCTGATGATTTTTTGAATCTCCTCAGTTTCTGTTGTTATGTCTCCCTTTTCAGTTCTAATTTTATTAACTTGGATTCTATCTCTGTGCCCTCTGGTTAGTCTGGCTAAGGGTTTATCTATCTTGTTGATTTTCTCAAAGAACCAGCACCTGGTTTTGTTGATATTTTGTATAGTTCTTTTTGTTTCTACTTGGTTGATTTCAGCTCAGAGTTTGATTATTTCCTGCCATCTACTCCTCTTGGGTGTATTTGCTTCTTTTAGTTCTAGAGCTTTGAGATGTGCTGTCAAGTTGCTATTGTATCCTTTCTCCAGTTTCTTTTTGTAGACAGTTAGAGCTATGAGTTTCCTACTTAGCACTGGTTTCATTGTGTCCCATAAGTTTTGGTGTGACGAGCCTTCATTTTCATTAAATTCTAAAAAAGTCTTTAATTTCTTTCTTTATTTCTTCCTTGACCAAGTCATCTTTGAGTAGAGTGTTGTTCAGCTTCCAATGTGTATGTGGGCTTTCCATTGGTTTTGTTATTATTGAAGACCAGCCTTAGTCCATGGCGATCTGATAGGATGCAAGGGATTATTTCAATATTTTTGTATCTGTTGAGGTCTGCTTTGTGACCAATTATATGGTCTATTTTGGAGAAGGTACCATGAAGTGCTGAGAAAAAGGTATATTCTTTTGTTTTAGTATGAGATGTTCAAAAGACATCCATTAAATCCATTTGGTTCATAACTTCTTTTAATTTCACTGTGTCTCTGTTTAGTTTCTGTTTTCATTATCTGTCTATTGCTGAGAGTAGGGTGTTGCAATCCCCCACTATTATTGTGGGAGGTGCAATGTGTGCTTTGAGGTTTAGTAAAATTTCTTTTATGAATGTGTGTGCCTTTGCATTTGGAGCATAGATGTTCAGAATTGAGAGTTCATTTTATTAGATTTTTCCTTTGATGAGTATGAAGTGTCATTACTTTTTTGATTACTTTTGGTTTAAAGTTGATTTTATTTGAAATTAGAATGGCTACTCCATCTTGTTTCTTGGGACCATTTGCTTGGAAAATTGTTTTCCATCCTTTTATTCTGAGGTAATGTCTGTCTTTGTCGCTGAGGTGTGTTTCCTGTATGCAGCACAATTCTGAGTCCTGTTTAGGAATCCAGTTTGTTAGTCTACGTCTTTATATTGGGGAATTGAGTCCATTGATGTTAAGAAATATTAAGGAAAGGTGATTGTTTCTTCCTGTTATTTTTGTTATTAGAGGTAGAATTATGTTTGTGTACCTATCTTCTTTTGGGTTTGTTGGAAGATTACTATCTTGCTTTTTCTAGGTTGTAGTTTCCCCCCTTGTGTTGGAATTTTCTATCTATTATTCTTTGTAGGGCCGGATTTGTGGGAAGATATTGTGTAAGTTTGGTTTTGTCATGGAATATCTTGGTTTCTCCATCTGTAGTGATTGAGAGTTTTGCCGGGTATAGTAGTCTGGGCTGGCATTTGTGTTCCCTTAGGGTCTGTATGATATCAGTCCAGGATTTTCTGGCTTTTATAGTCTCTGGTGAGAAGTCTGGTGTAATTCTTATAGGTCTGCCTTTATATGTTATTTGACCTTTTTCCCTTACTGCTTTTAGTATTTTTTTTTTGTTATTTTGTGCATTTGATGTTTTGATTATTATGTAATGAGAGGAATTCCTTTTCTGGTCTAGTCTATTTAGAGTTCTGTAGGCTTCTTGTATGTTCATGGACATCTCTTTCTTTAGGATAGGAAAATTTTCCTCTATTTTTTCTATCTTTTGTTGAAGATATTTACTGGCCCTTTAAGTTGAGAATATTCATTCTCATCTATACCTATTATCCTTAGGTTGGGTCTTCTCACTGTGTTCTGGATTTCCTGGATGTGTTGAGTTAGGAGCTTTTTGCATTTTGCATTTTCTTTGACAGTTGTCAATGTTTTCCATGGTATCTTCTGCACATAAGATTCTCTTTTCTATCTTTTGTAATCTGTTGGTGATGACTCCTGATCTATTTCTTAGGTTTTCTATCTCCAGAGTAGTCTCCCTTTGTGATTTCTTTGTTTTTTTTCTACTTCCATTTTTATGTCCTGGACAGATTTGTTCAATTCTTTTTCCTGTTTTGTTGTGTTTTCTTGTAATTCTTTAAGAGATTTTTATGGTTCATCTTTAAAAGCTTCTAACTGTTTACCTGTATTCTTCTGTATTTCTTTAAGGGAGTTATTTATGTCCTTCCTAATGTCCTCTATCATCTTCATGAGAAGTGATTTTAATTGTGAATTCCACTTTTCTGGTGTGATGGGGTGTTCAGGACTTGGTATGGTGGGAGAACTGGGTTCTGATGATGTCAGGGTACTTTGGTTTCTGTTGCTTATGTTCTTGTGCTTGCCTTTTGCCATCTGGTTAACTCCAGTATTACCTGTACTCATGGTCTCTGACTGGAGCCTGTCTTTCCAGTTATCTTGCTTGTGTCACAACTCCTCAGAGTCCAGATGTCTCTGTCATCCTATGATCCTGTGCTCCTGAGTGGAAGAACTCCTTGGACTCAGGCTACCTCTGGGATCCTGAAATCCTGCTGCTCTGAGTGCAGTGGTTCCTCTAGCATGGCTCAGGATATGGTGTTTCCAGGGGAGCAGACCATCTAGGTATCTGCCCCAGCCAAAAGTACCAAGCAAGAGATGGAAGGGGAGTGATATTCTGGAGGGGTGGGGTTTGGGTGTCTGATGGGTCCTGAGTGCCCCAGGCTCCCAATTGTGGCTCTGGAGCATAGGGTTGCGAAACAGGATTCTTACGTGCTGCTTTGAGTGCAGTGGCTCCTCTAGGATGGCTCAGGCTATGGTGTCTTCATGGGAGCAGACCAACTAGGTGTCTGCCTCACCCATAAGGCTATAGTAGCTTTTTCTTGCTTTGCTTTTGTAGTACTCATTAAATTAGTCCCCATTTTTGCTGTTTTTGAAGAATAGAAACAGCTTCCTTTATATGTGCATGCATTTTGCTTGTCTTATTTATCATATCACACCATATTACATCTCTAGATCAATGTTGAATGAAAACATTACAGTACTTCCAATATTAAAAAGAATCATTCTATCTGTGTTATGGCTGGATTTGTTGTTACCTTGACTATATCTGAAATTAATTAAAATCCAAAAGTGATTGGGGACACATTTGTGGGTTTTGCTGGATTAGATCATTAATTAAGAAAATTAGGGAAGATTCACATTTAATCTCAGTCTTTGATGTGAGAAGGCACACTTTTAATTCAGATCTTTTAAGATGGGAAGACTTGGAATATACCTTCTTCTGGAAGCCCATGTAAAGAACATGGAAGAAAGAAGCATTTCTCTTTAGTCTACTTGCTCTTGTCCTTGCTAGCATGTCAATTCCTTCACTGGCATTAAAGTCTACTTTTTTGAGTTTCCATTGTATCCTGCAGACTACCTGAGCCATCCAGACCAATGGACTGAACAACTACTGAGTTCTTGGACTTTTTGTTCATATATAGCCATTTTTGGATTATCTTGACCACAGCCTGTAAGTCATTCTAAGATATCCCTTTTCTATATATTAAAGAGATTAATTCTATAAGTTCTATTACTCTAAGGAATCCTGGATAATAATACGGGCTGCCACCATTAAGTCAGAGCTTAGTTGTATTTTTCACTTTTTACCTTTATCTTTTGAGTGAAGATGTCATGGTGGAGCCAGATTGTCTTCAAATTTATGATCTTCTTGCTTCAGTGCTGTTAGCGCTAAATGGTTAGCACTTGTGGAATTTTTTGAAATGTGTTTTATTTCTTTTTTAATTAATCAAGGAGATTCCTATACTTCACACTTTTTTATTTCCTGTAAAGTTTCTTTTTAATTTTTTATTTTATTTGTTTAGATTTCAAATGTTGTCCCCTTTCTCAGTTTCCCTCTGCAACACCCCCAATCACACACTCCCACTTCACTGTTCTAGCATCCCCCTACACTGGGGCATTAAGCCTCCACAGGACCAAGGGCCTCCCCTCCCATTGATGCCAGATAAGGCAATCCTCTTCTACATATGTGTCTGGAGCTAAGGATCCCTCCATGTATGCTCTTTTGTTGGAGGTTTAGTTCCTGGGAGCTCTGGTTGGTTGATATTGTTGTTCTTCCTATGGGATTACAATCCCCTTTAGTTCCTTCAGTAGTTCTCCTAGCTCTTCCATTGGGGGGTCCCTGGGTTCAGTCCAATGGTTGGCTGTGAGTATCTGCATCTGTATTAGTCAGGTGCTGGCAGATACTCTCAGGGGACAGCCATACCAGGCTCCTGTCAGCAAGCCTTCTTAGCATCCGCAATAGTGTCTGAGTTTGGTGTTTGCAGATGGGATGGATCCCTAGGTGAGGCGGTCTCTTGGTGGCTTTTCCTTCAGTCTTTGCTCCATTTTTTTGTCACTGTATTTCCTTTAGACCAGAACAATTCTGGTTTAAAAATTTGAGATGGGTGAGTGGCCCCATCCTTCAACTGGGGGGTGTGACTACTGAAGGTAGTCTCTACAGGTTCTATCTCCCCTTTGTTGGCATTTCAGAATTTTTTTTTAATCAGGAATGAATATTGGATCAATTTTACTTCTTTTTCTGCATATAGAGATTATTATTCAAGTTTCCCTTTTAGTTTATTAAACATGATAAATTACATAGATTAATTAGCTAATATTAAAGTACTCTTTTATTCCTGACATTATTCCTACTATAACACATTATATCATGTTTTTCATACATTACTGGATTAAATATGCTAAAATTCTGAGAATTTGTGTCAGTGTTCATACAGAATATTGAGTCTATAAACTTCTTTTCTTGTCATAGATTTGCCTGAGTTTTGTTTTATAATAATTTGATGGTTTCTTAAAGTGATATGAAAAATATTCTTCTCTCATGTATACAATGTATTTGACTATATTTACCCTTTGTTATCTTCCTCTTCTCAGGTCTCCCTCCCCTCATATACAATCTCCCAGTTCATTTCTATTTTATTATTTATATTATAATCCATTGCATCTAATTACTGCTGTCCCTGTACTCATGGGTGTAGGGCCAGCTACTCGAACATGAATAACCTACTAGGGCCTCACCCCTCCAAAAAATTGATTCTTCTCTGTAGCCTTCAACTTTAATGGTCTTATGTTCCCTTTTCCTATCTACACTAGAATATTAATTATCTTGATCTTGTGATGGTCTTGTGCAAGCAATCACAGCTGTTATAAGTTCATGGGTGCAATGTCCTTGTCATGTCTGAAAGATGTTATTTCTCATCTGTTTTCCTGTTTTCTGGATCTTACAGCCTTTTTGTTTTCTCCTCCACAATGTTCCCCATGTTTTGAGAGGCATGGGTGTGATATATGTACCCCATTGATGTGAAGATGCCACAATAACTTACTCTCTGTGTTTTGCCCAGCTGTGGGTCTCTGTATCAACTTCCATTCTCTGCAAAATGAAGCTTCTTTGATAAGGTATGAGAGCTGCATTAATTTACGAGTATAAGTGTAATTACAAGGCAGTTTGATATGTCTATTTGGAAAATATTATTAGTAGGTTTTTCTTTGGAGCATATATCCTCTCACCTACTTATTCTTGGCTTGGTTTTCAGAAGTAGATATGGAGTAGTACCTAAATCTAACCAGAGAACTGTTTGTTATGGCTGTAATTTTCATGACACTATCACAAAAAAAAAATGGGCAGTATATGCTGAGTGAGTCATTATAACTGGAAGGACACACAACTGGATAAGAACATTGCTGGTTTTCCATCATCAACAGGCTGCGTTGCCTCTTCTGGCCATACCACACTGAAGGCATCTGATCTCACTTATTCATATCATTTATATCCATTTATTTATTTGACCTTTCCTAACCTCCTTCATGTTCACACACTTCCACTTCTCTTCATGTCTGAACTTTCTTCCTGCTACTATGCCACCTCCCTGTACTTTTCTCATTACTTTGAACATTGGGTAAGGGGCAGTCCATCAATTCCCAGGGCCTGCATGAACACATGAAAAACAAAACAAAACAAAATAAAACAAACAAAAAAACCCCCTCTAGATAGTAAGTCTAAGTGGATCATAATCTTTGTTTAGTGTTGACTCTTGTGATCAGATGTTATATTGCATGCTTTGGGATAACCATTCAATAGGATAATTAAGAGATAAAAATTTCAAAAAAAATTTAATCCAATTTAGCCTAAGATTTACCTTGAATTCACTAGTCCCTTTCTCTACATTTTCTTCTAGTTATTTGGAAGCATCTTAGGGTTTAACATGCTAGCCTGGTTATTACAAAACACAAAATTCAGTTTTGAGGCAGACATTTTGTTTAACATGTTCAAGCTTATTGGCAAGAATGAGTGACTTCTATTTGGAGCCCAGTCCATTTTTCTCTGTCATGCTAGGTACATAAGTCATTTTGTCACTGTGTTTAGGGTATTGTAACCACCAATACAAAGAAGGCTTAATCCATCATTTCCCAGCAGCACTGCTGTCTTGTGGATTTTAGAATTGCCTTTTCAACATTGCAGGTGATTTAAGTGCCAAAATGAGTACTGATTTCCTATCTTGTACCCACTTGTTGATATTATGAGCCCTCAATATCAAATAACCTACTCATAAAACCATATCTATTTTCACTATGATGATGCTTAGGTTTAGGGGAAAATGACTTTATTTTCTATGATCCATTCTTTTTTAGCTGTCAATTTTTAGCTGATGTTGAAAGTTCTAGGCAACAAATTCATTTTAGAATACATCATTTGCGGGCGGCATTGCCACTCTTTTCTGTAGTAAAGTACTCTGAGTTGAGAGATTGTTGGGTTTGGGGGAAAACCATAGCAATTCTTGTCTCTGTTACAGGCTTTGACTAAAGTTGAAAGCTCTGAATATGACACAATAGACAAATGTCTTCCTTAAGATTTATGTCCTGAATTTTGCTCTTTTTTTTTTTTTTTTTTTTATAAATAATTTATTTATTTTTGAACATGAAATGCTTTTTTATAGCATGTTTCACAAGGGGAGGGGGTAAGAGGGGCCAGATGGTGGAAAAGTACAAAATCTTCTTGGCCTGTGCCTTGAAACATGTCATGGTCTATACGGTACACTGCCTTGAATTATGATCTACCTGCTGTTCTTCAGAAGATATGGTACACTGCTTGAGTTATGGTCTCCCTGCTATTCTTAAGATGATATGGTTTTTTGATAACTTAAGAAAATCATTTGTTTCCTTGGATCCACAGTTTTCTTATTTCTAAAATTAAAACAATACACTGGCTTGTTCCAACTTTGATCTTGAAAATATCAAGTTAGGTCCCTAGTTAAATAGTAATGAAGATTTAACTCAGTGTTACCTATGTAATAAATAAGTACCAAATAAATTGATTAATTAATATTTTTACTATTAATCATATTAATTAATTAATTGTGGAATGGGATATCATAAATTCCTAGCATTCCCCTTAGTATCTTTTTGTCATTTAATGCAGCTATTGCTTGTCAGGGTTACAGTGAATATGTCAGCTTGTCATAAACATTAAATATGTGTTTCCATCACCTTTTATTTTAGATGGTTAGCTAACTGGAGAGCAGTTAAATTATTTCTCTATTCTTCTAATGTAAGTTAGAACATAGAGCCCTCATATTATGATAGTAAAATTGGCCATTTTTTATTAATTTTTATGTGTCAGCAATAAAGTCCACTGCAGTTTTCAAGTCATTTGGCAGCTGGTTTAAATCTCGTGAAGCAAAGTTTTAGGAACCCCACACTTCCATGTCCCATACTTCCATGGGCTTTGTCTTCAGAAGCTCATGGAAGATTGAAAAAGTCACCCCACATTGCTCTACATAATTACTGTTATTCAGGCATTTCTGGGAGGCAGATTCTGGAGTGTTACAAGAGTCTGCTGCCCAGAGAAAATGGATTTCCCAGGGTTTTATCCTATAAAAGGTTAGGGAACATTTCCTATTCTAGTTCTCTCTATCTTTACTGTCTCCAATAAGGGGAGAAAGATTGTAGTAATGTCGGTTTGGGAAATTTACAGAATGTTCGATGTTACATGGACAAACAGGATGTGAGAGTAATTACTAGATCACTTGGGAAACAGATATGAAAGCCAAAGCCCAGACACAGGATCAATTAAAAAAAACTATAATTAGATTATAGAATGGTTACCTCCCCCTCCCTCATTAAGAGGGCTGTAGCCCAAAAGCAATAGACTACACTGGAAGGACTACAAATTATAAGTGTGTGTGTGTGTGTGTGTATGTATGTATACTTCAGAAACTCTACATTCCAAAGGAGATCAAAGAAAATACAGAGATATTTTAAACTCAGGAAATCATTAAAAACGCAAATTCTAGCCAGATTTACAGGAATTCTCAAGCAAAGATATATATTTCAGTTTATATTTCTTATTCTTAGTACATGTCTGTCTTTTAACAAAAAATTACCAGCATGCCAAAAGGCAAGAAAAACAGTCTGAAAGAAAATTCAGTCTTCACAACTAGGTTTTAATGTGGTACCAATATGAAAATAAGAGAATATTTTTAATAACTATTAATATGCTAAATGCCATAAGAAGAGCCATAGAAACTGTATAATAATAGTTCAGCCATATAAGAAGAGATAACTAAAGGAAATATTAAGAATACGTTTGTAAACAAACAAATAATGCATTTATGGTTACAAGTAGACTTGATGTAGATTAAGGAAAAACATCAATTGGGTTGAAGATATGGCAATAACCTCAAGACTCAAAAAATAATGAAGACAAAATAGAACACAAAAAAATTTAAGGTCAATATCCAGTTCATGTTGACAAGGATGTGGAGCATGGGGAACATTACTTCATTACTGGTAGGAGTGCAAACTAGTACAGCCAGTTTGGAAATCAATATGGTGTTTTCTCAGAAAATTGGGAATCAATCTATGTCATGAACCAGCCATACCATTCCTGAACATATATCTAAAAGGACATTCCATGCTACCACAAGGACACCTGCTTAATTGTGCTCATAATAGCTTTATTTAAAATAGCCAGAACCTAGAAACAATTTCAGTGTCCCTCAGAAGAATGGATTTTTTAAAATGTGGCACTCAGCTGTTAAAAGAAGAGGCTTCGTAAAATTTGCTGGCAAATGGATGCAACTAGAGAAAAAGTCAATCTAAGTGGGGTAACTCAAACTCAGAAAGACAAACATGGTATGTTCCCATTTACAAGTAGATATTAGCTGTAAAGTAAAGGATAACCCTGCTACCATTCAAGAAGCAAGAGAGAAGCTAAAGAACAGGGAGGGCTTAAAGAGGAATGTAAGGACCTCACTGGGAAGGGGAAATGGAATAGATTTTGGAGGTTGACTAGGGGATAATGGGGAAGGGAACAGAAGGGATCGTGGGGAAGAAATGGAGAGAGAGAATACTGAAAGAGGACTGGAATTGGGGGACATTTCTGGGGTGAGGTAGAAACCTAGTGCAATGAAAACCTGATGGTATCTATAAAGGTGACGCTAGTGAAGACCCCTGGTATTAGAGGACACAGAGCCTGAAGTGGCCATTCTCTATATCCAGGCAAGGCCTCAAGTGGCAGGATTGGGATATACCAACCCAGCCACAAAATCTCCAACTTACATTCCTGCCTGCACAATGTTCTGGGACCGAAGTCTAGCATAATTGTCATCAGAGAGAACAGAGAGATTTCATCCAGCAACCGATGAAAGCAGAGGTAGAGCACCACAGCCAAATGCTAGGCAGAGCTTGGTAGTCTTGTGGAGGAGGGGAGGGCATAATGGAAGAGCCAGAAGGTTCAAGGATACCACAAAAACACGTCCCACAGAATGAACTGGCCAGGACTCAAAGTGGTTCACAGAGATCTTGGGGACTTTATGGGTCTGACCTATGCCCTCTTTATATAAGTTAGTTATCGTTATTTAGCTTGGTGTTCTTGTGGAATTCCTATCAATGGGAGGTGGGGTTGTCTCTGACTCTTTTTAGCCCCTTTCCTCCTACTGGGTTGCCTCATCCAGCCTTGATAGGAGAATCTGTGCCTGATCTTATTGGCCTATAGCTTGTTATGCCATATTTGGTTGATATCCCTCGAAGTCCTGCTCTTTTCTGAGGGAAAGTGAGTGGGGGTAGGATCAGGAGGAAGAGGGGCTAAAGAAGATATTCAGGCAGAAAAAGAAGAGATGTCAGAAACATGAACATGGATGCACATGTAGGAGAGAGAGACAGAGGGCAGGGAGGGGAATCTGCAATCTAGATGCAATATTTGCGAGAATAAAAAATAAAAAGGGAAAAATTAAGGTCAATATCAAGAAATGTAATGTATGTGTTACTAAAAACTAACTGATATCATAGACAATGAAATGGCTTGGTGGATGAAAACACTTGCTGCCAAGCCTGCCAATTCTAACCCACAATGGGGAGGGGAGGAGCTGGCTTCTGCAACTTGTCCTCTGCTCTCAACCCAGGTGCTTTGTGTGTGACCCCAGTCACCCCAAGTATGTAAATAAGAGTAAAAATACAATTTTTTAAAATGAGTATTTAAAGTAATAAATGAGAGATTTCTAAAATTAGCCATGCACAGCAAACTGCAGATTTAGCGGTCCAGTGAACCTACTGAGCAGGATAAACACAGTCCCAAACATAGCCATGAATGTCTTAGTCCAGTTTCGGGAAACGGAAGACAATGAAAACAGTTAGAAAGGACCAGAGCAGCTGGATTCTTACAACTTCTCAAGAAAAACTACTAAAGCAGACTTTGAATTATACGTTCTTCAAACATGGAAAGTGAAGAGAGAAATATGAAGTGTATTAAACACACACACACACACACACACACACACACACAAATCTAGAATGGCTAATGGGGTTCATTTGGCCTTCAGATGTAATCAAGAAGTGAAGATTTCTCCAGACAAAGACAAACTAAGGGACCACTTCACCAAAGAGCCTTTCTTGCAGAAAATGTTAAAAAAGAGAGAAAAGAATAAAAGAAAGGAAAGAAGGAAGGAAGGAAGGAAGGAAGGAAGGAAGAAAGAAAGGGAGAAAGAAAGAAAGAAAGAAAGAAAGAAAGAAAGAAAGAAGGAAGGAAGGAAGGAAGGAAGGAAGGAAGGAAGGAAGGAAGGAAGGAAGGAAAGAAGATATTCAGGCAGAAAAAGAAGAGATGTCAGAAACATGAACATGGATGCACAAAAACAGAGCAATAGAGAAAAAAATAAAATGCAGGCCTTTAGTTTTTATATTTTTAATAGGAAAGATCAGTGTCAATTTAAAACAAGTACGTTTTGAATGTATTGGATAAGTCAAATAAGTATCATAGGAAATTGTAAGAAAATGTGAAAATACTATTTTTATAAAAATATTGGGAGTACATTTGTGTGTAGAATCAAATAGAGAAATCCACTATTATAGGTGGATACTTTGACAATCCTTTGCCAGTTTATCAGTAATTAACATATGAAGCTGGAAGAAGATGGGAATTAGATGATCTAACTATCACTATCATTCAGTTTGATCTAACAGACATCATAGGATAATCTACCTAGCAACAACAGAACACAGATCTTTGTCAGGGCACAAGAGATTTTTCTAGACATAAAATGTGCTTTACTGGTTTAAAGGTAGGCAACATGAAAAGTATGTTTTCACACCACAATGTAATAAAGCTAAAGAATAATAAGATGGCTGGAAAATGTTTAAATCTCTTGAATTAAACAAAGGACTTACAAATTCACTGTTTAAAGGAAGGAGTCCAAAAATAAATTCTGTAACATTATTTAGCCAAATGCTAATTGATCCTCTATCAGTTAAAACTGTAATACAATATTGTAAAAGCTTTGGGGTACTATATAGCAGTGATTAGAGGAAAATGTATAACAGTAAATACATTTGTAAAACAGGGATCTAAAATTAGTAACTGCTTTAAAAACAGAGAAACACAAATGAGACCAATGTGAGTTTCAAGTAAGAAAGATTAAATAAATTTTTGAAATACTTGGATAAAAATCAGTAAAGTTCGAAGCAGGAAAAAAAAGTAAAATCTATGAAATTACAAATAAAATTGATAGAACATTAATTAGGCTAACCAGGAAAAAACAACAGGAGACAGAAATTATCAGTATAAAAGACAAGAGTTATCATTATTATATGATATTAGGTTCAATATACATAAAAAGATTGCAAAGCGATATTAAGAAAAATGTTTGAATTCAGTTTGATAAGTTAAACAACACTAAGTCTGTTAAACTATTGAAAGTCACATACAAGCAGAACTCATGCTGTGAGGAACTTTACTGTGACTGTGCTAAGGTACATGACCAATGCAACTTATAGAAGGATTAGTTTATTGGGGGTATGGTTTCAGAGGGATAAGAATTTATTGTGGCAGGACATCATAGCATCAGGAGCAGGAAGCTGGGGCCTCACACCAAGTGGAGAGAAGAAACTGGATAAGGTGAAGATATATATATAAAAAAAAAACCACACAAAACAAAAAACCCCCCAAAACAAAACAAAAACCCAATCCTCAGTGATATACTTCCTCCATTAGGACCACACCTCCAAAACGTCCCCAACCGTGCTACCAACTGATGACCAAGGACTCAAATATTTGAAACCCATATGTCAGACAACCTGAATAGCTCTTCACCAATTAAAGAAAATAACTGTTTCTTGAAAACATGCTGCCAGTTTTATTTCACTGTTAAAATCTGATAATAAGATCAGTGTGAGAGTGGAGGTTGAGGGAATGGACACTTTCTAACAGTTCTATGAGGCCAGAATTTCATTAATAGATAAATAAGAAAAAGATACCCTATGAGAAATGGTATAGACTAATATTTCTCATATGAGATTAGAAAATCAAATCCAGTTATGAAGAAGAAAAATGACAGGGCACACATAAATGATTCAAATGATATAATTTTCACAAATCTAGATGTGTAATTTATGGTTGGATTTCGTCTAGCTTGAGCCTGCACAAGTCTTATACATACTGTCAAAATTGCTCTGAGTTTATATGTGCAACTGCCCCATTGCTTCTAGACAACAATTTTTGCAGGGAGTATGGAATGCCTATTCCGTTTAGGGCTGAGTATTGTATAGTCTTTTATCAAACTAAAGGAGGAAAACTACATGACTACACAATTAATACAGAAAAAAAAGTATTTGACAAAATCGAACACAGAATTTATGTTAACTCAGGACATTAAAAATGGGAGGCGAGGAAGGACAACTTGATAAACAACTATAAAAACCTTCTGATAATGTAATCAATTTGGAGGTACATGACATATTAAACCTAAGACTAGTCATTCAAATATTCTCTCACTCTTCTTACTCAGTATTTTAGTGAACATTCTAGCTAATACAATACAACCAGAAAAAAAGAAAACAAAAACACAAATACTGGAAAGGAAAAATAAAAGTAGTATATTTGAAGATGATACAATTATATATATAGTAAATTTCTAAAATAACAAACAATTATAATAACAACATAGAATGTAATGACTATATGATTGTTATGCCAGAATAAAAGGCATTTGAAATTTAAAATATCTGTTGATAGTACTAAAAATTGAAATGTTTGGATATAAATTAAGTAAAATCTAGGATTAATATGGATAAAAGTAGAAGATACAAGTAATAGAAATCAAAAATGTGTATAAGCAATGTTCCATTTTCACAAATTAGTGGACTCAATAATTTTAGATATCATGAATTTTCATGTTGATCTATAGATTTGGCATAATCTAGATTAAAAAATCACAGCAGAAGTATTTCATAGATACCAACAAACTAATACTAAAATTTATTTGGGAAGGGAACAAGGGACATAGGCTTGTCTTCCTTAAGCATGAGTTTATGTAATGACTTGTTGCCAAATGTGACCGAAGAATAAAAGAGCATGTTTGCAGTAGAGAAGTCTGAGAAAGTAGGTCAGGCAAGTGAGGTGTCAAGAGTTGGCGAACCATTCTTGACATGATCTGATAAAAAATGTCATTTTGCCTCATGATCTTCCTTCCCCAGCTCCATAATTCTAGTCTAATCATAAGGAAAACATCAGAGGAATTCTAGTTCTTTATTAGCACCACTAGAAACTGCCCAAATCATAAATGATAAGAAAAGTCTTCAAAACTGTCACGGTTGAGGAAATCTATGGACTCATGACGACTGTGTGACATGCAGCATCATGAATAGACCCTGACACCAGAAAAGGAGGGTAAGTATATAAACTGAGACAATCTGAAGGAATTGTGGCTTCAGTTAACAACAATGTATAAGTACTAGTTACTCAATTGTAGCAATGTATTGAAATAATTAAACTGTGATAAAAAGAGGGGTCTTGGTGTGAAGCAATGAAGAATTCTGAGACAAATGTGGAGATAATAATCACAGACATGACTATCTAATCCTCCTTCAGCAGAGGGAATAATATGGACAGATCTTTCCCCCTTCCCCCTCAGGTTAGGAAATATTAGAGAAATTGAAGCCTGACTTGCCAGATCATTTCTGTTTTCTTTTTGAAGTAGGTCATGACATTTTCTGACATAAATTTGAAAATGTTGGATTATGTAGTTGAATAAAGTGATAAAGTTTGAAAAGTTCATCAAAGGAATTTTTGAGAATGAAATTTGCCAGAGGGAAATGTGAATAATAAAGTTTTGAATGGGCCATCAAACCTGAGTTCTCAAACCTACCATGGCATTAAATGATTACATAGGACTTTCTATGCTTTCCTGTTAGATGAATATGGGTGCAGAAGATGGTAGGGAATTTGTAGGGCCAACTTGGTATAAGGAAGGGTGCATGGTGGCTGCACTTGCAGGTTGGGGAATATTTGAAGCTGTAGGCTTTGAATGGAGATGAAAATCACCAAATAGAGGTAATGGAAACATGGAGATTTAGGAGAGTTGATCACATAATTGCAGCAGCCTCTTAGGATGATGCCAAGAATGGACAAAAATGTTATCGATTGTTAGACCTTGATACTAAGGTCTACAATGTTCAGACAGCTTTCTTTTGTTCTGCTCAAAATGGAGGACCCCTCAATTGACCCCAAATCAAGTGTATGCTCAAAAGCTGTTTTGGTTGAGTACTGCCTAAAAAAGTTGTTTCAGTGTCCTCGGAAAGAGCTGACATTGAAAAGCTGCAACACTAAAATCTTCAGAGGAGACTTCCTCTCCACCAGCATTCACTGCTTTACCAGAATTCTGCCAATCCACCCCTTCTGGACTTTGCTTCATCTTTTCCTGCCTGATGTGCTTCAACCAGATACCCTGAGGGAAGCAAGGACCTAGGAACTCAGCTCTGGTCCAGGTCCATCCTTCCCTGTCTGGTGTGCAGTAGCACTTGGACATCCCTGGGTAAGAAGAGAAAAACAGAACCATAATTAATGTAGGTGAGAGTTGGTATAGTGTATCTAATATAGATAGTTTATTACATTTTGTTCAGGTTTCTACATTCCCTCTTAAATATAGTAAAACCCATGCCCCCAAAGATATCATCTCTTGTGTTTAATGTAAACGTAGCTTTGTGTTATGT
Source organism: Grammomys surdaster (assembly GCF_004785775.1). Classification (NCBI taxonomy): domain Eukaryota; kingdom Metazoa; phylum Chordata; class Mammalia; order Rodentia; family Muridae; genus Grammomys; species Grammomys surdaster. Next base: position 12,459,262 of record NW_021604636.1, on the reverse strand, counting down.
GATATACCCGTATCCCAGTTATTCTATGAATTTAGTAGGATCTAAAGGTTATGATAAAAGATAGTTCTGATTTTGCAAAGATTTAAATAAAATAAGCTGATAACAAATTCTGCATGATCCATTTTCTACATATTATACTCTGACAGATTTATTAGGAAGTCCTGAAATAAATGTGCATATTTAGATGGCTCATGTAAAATAATTTGAAAACCTGAGAAATTTAAAATTCATTATTTCTAAACATAGCCTAAGCATAATTACGGCCAGTTATAAGATGACAAGATTTTCAACAGAGACTGCTCATTCAACTTGAAGTGGAGTTAGCTGTGATTTATATAATTCCTCACAATGTTCCCAGGCAATAATGTAAAACACAATACTGAGCTGTAGGACAGGACACTTATAGTTGCTGAAGAATGTAATGCAATAAGAAATAGAAGATTAGTATCCTTCTAGTTGAAATCTAGGCTAGGAAAAATAATCTCAGTTGTGTGCTTTAACTATTAAAATACTAGCTGTTCTTGAGTAAGTGACCTACAGGATTCTGTTCTAGACATGAAGAAAAAAATTTTTTACATTTCACTGAACATTGAAATTTCTTCCTTCTCTTCCCGCCTTCCCTCCTTCCTTCTTTCCTTCCTTCCTTCCTTCCTTCCTTCCTTCCTTCCTTCCTTCCTTCCTTCCTTTCTCTTTCCCTCCCTCCTTCCTTCCTCCCTCCCTCCCTCCCTCCCTCCCTCCCTCCCTCCCTCCCTCCCTCTGTTCCTTCCTTCCTTCCTTCCTTCCTTCCTTCCTTCCTTCCTTCCTTCCTTTCTCTTTCCCTCCCTCCTTCCTTCCTTCTTTCCTTCTTTCCTTCCTTCCTTTCTTATCAGTGTTTTGCCCATACATATTTCTCCTTTTTTTGTGTCTGGCACTCATAGAGGACAGAATAAGGCGTAAAATCCTCTGAAATTGTAGTAACAGATACTCACAAGTTACCACAAGGGTGCTGGGAATAAAGCCTAGTTCTCATATAAGAACAGCCAGTGCTTACTCTTGCCTGATGAATCATCTCTCTAACCCAATTATATAAATGCTTCTATGTCAAAAGCCTAAATGAGTTTGCAGATAAAATTAATTTATAAAGAACATGAAGTTGGGTGGATAGAAAGGGGAGCAGACTGGTTTGACAGTTAAATATAATCAAATCATACTTTAAGATGCTCTCAAGTATCTAATTTAAAAAGGAAGACGATCCTACAATTATCTTGAAACATAAACATGAGAAAAATCTCTGAATAATAATGTTCTAAAACTGTAAACCTTATTTTCATTTTTTTGATTACTTTGAATAACATTTCCTGTTCATGTGAACTGTAATACTTTATCAAGTAAAATAAAAAGGACACAAAAATTTAATATGCCTGCTTTGAGTAAAAGTTTTATGAAATCTCTTTAAAAATTTGTTTCAATTTTACATTCATAATCATATGTATTTAAATATAAATAGAAAGATTTGTGCTCTGACTAATGGTACATGGAAATGCATGATGTGTTATTAAACTGATAACAAAGAATCAGATGCTCTATAATAAGAGTCACGTTCTCAGACAAATTTGTATTTTGTGCAAAAATTCAGGTATTACACTTAAGCTTACATTACTGGAAGCTGATATCATTCAGTTACATGCTACCAATTACTTCTGTTTTCTATCATCCAGCCTAACAAAAATACACAATGCAGCATTTCATTATGTCAGACTTTCCTTTTACATTTCGATAAGAATGATCATCTTAATTAGCTTACAAATCTCACCTAATCTCAACTCACTACATTACACTAATGAATTCTTTTTTTAGGTAGAAAAATTGAGATCGATTTTTGAAAATATGTCAGAGATGTTTGTGTGAGAGGTGGTTAAGTATGCAGTAAATGCCTGTCCTTGATCACCTGGTATTTGATATTTGAAGCAAAACCCTACTTTGGCCACGATTTGGGGTCTGGCAGCTTTCTGAAATCTCTAAAGGATCTCAATGGACATTTTTGTTTTATTCTTGCATCTGAGTCTTCTGAGTTCATCTGCTATACAAAGTTAGCCCCATATTCTTTGTACCCTGTGAGGTTTCATTTATGGTGGTATACAGAATAGAAGGCGTGGCTTTCGTCCCTCTTCATCTTTCCACAAACAGGAACTTCAGTCTGAGAGTTATTCAGTTTTATATCAGAAAGGTCATCGCTCTTTCCCTCTTTCTTCTTTAAGACTTTAATCTTTCAGGCAAATAAGTGAACTGCCTTCAATCTTGTGGCTGGTGATATTTGCCTGGTCAGTCATCGGCAGGCTGAGCCACTTCCTTACAAGGAGCCAGGCAATTGTTATCATGCCAAAAGATCTTATTCTTGAGACCATATTTATTAACCTTCTGGGTAAATTCTTTATATAGTGTTTAATCAGCAGGTTTTTTTAAAGTGAAAGTAAATTACAGACCACTTATCTGAGGAAATCATCTTCCTTTTTTTTTTCAGTAGAAATCAATTGGATTTTCTGTAAATGATTGTTAGTTGAATGGGCCCATACAGGATACACTTAATTTAACCACTCATTTCCAGTAGTTCTCTCATTTCAAGTATGAATAGCATGTCTAGACTGGTGTACCATTTTCTTTCCACTGATGACTTAATAGTGCCCTGAAAAGCATGTATCTGGTGAGGGCCAGCCGCATAATTGTACCATACAATTTGTATCTTTCCTGATTGTCCTTGGTAATTAAATTTCTTGTCAAGTCCTTTGACCTCCACTTACAGCTCGCTGAGATGTCTGACAGAGAAATGCAATGTAGCATGGCAGTTAATAGAAGCAGAGGAGGAGCCATATTGAAAAGGTAAGAGAGCAGAAAAGTGCTGCCTAGCCCCTTCCCTTCCCTTAATAGGCTCTTTAGACTGGACACTCCGTGCCTTTGATGATAAAAGCCCAGTAAAACCACTTTCTCTGCTTGACAATGTTGGAGGGCTGTGGACTCTCTGAGAAATTTGATAGAGGCATTAAATATTTGATCAAATCAATTCTTTCTTTTTCTAGTAGCTTCTGAGTACACATTTTGTGCCTGTGTGGGTGGTGCCTGGGGAGGGATTGGCTTAAGCAGTAAGCTGTCAGGCTTGCTTATTTATTCCTAAGTGCCTTGGAATTGTATAGTTTGGAGGTAGAAATGGAGTCTATAAAATTTGAGAATGAATTGTTATTAAAAAGTCTTTCCTTGTAAGTTTATAATGTGTCTGTTTCTTTTTGAATTGACAGTCTGACCTGCTCAAAAATATAGAAGGATCAGTTACTAGCTGTGACATGGAGGACCCTCAAATAAATTACTGTATGTTATTTCTTTAATTTCTTCTCTGTGGCTCATAATAGCTGATAGATGGCAAAAGGATACCCAGTACTGCTGTAGTCACCTTATACAGAGCAATGACAAATCAGGACTTAAGTGTGTATGGATATATCAGAAAGCGATTGTGAAAACTAGGAATGTGTATGTCTTCCACCTGGCAAGATTACTGGCTACTCTCATAAACCCGTATTTTCTTCTAGTCTTCATTTTGTACTACACTGGAAAATAAACACTCTTTCTTCAGCTTGTGAGCATTGATTTTGGAGGGATTTTTATAAACATACATTGGATTCTATATGAATAGTTACAGACCTTATTTTATTATTGAGGAAGACTTTACCTTTTAAAATATTCCTGTCTGATTTTTGTTTTGTTTTTAGGATATCTAAATTTCTTTTAGATCTACACATGGGAACTTGTAATACTAACTGATGACTGATGATCCCGGTTAAAGTTCCTCTGTTATTTGAATGCTCTACCTCTCTGAATTCCTTCTTTGGTTTAAGCTGTGTTTTAGCTTTTTCACCTTTAGCTAATGGAGATGCTCCAGGAACGGAGACCCATGACACAGAGGCTGGAGTGGTGCCAGCAGACACATTAGGTTTCTTCTCCCACCCCAAACCAATCGTCTGAATTTTTTTAATGAGAATTTTGAAATTTGAACTCAGCCTAAAAACCAGAAACAAATTAGCTCTAGAGTATAGGAGTTACATTTTCCTTCCTTCCTTCCTTCCTTCCTTCCTTCCTTCCTTCCTTCCTTCCTTCCTCCCTCCCTCCCTCCCTCCCATCTCTCTCCCTCTCTCTCTCTGGAGTCATTTAGAGATAGCACAATGATGAGACAGGCTGTCAGAATGGAACAGGGCTCCCATCTGAACATCTGACCATGATCAAACTCATCTCTTGAGATGTTAGACTGCATTTGTATCTTTTTTTTTTCTGGAGAAAAAAATAAAATGTTTAATAATGGCTTTTATAGAAAGTTTAATGGGTATCAGAGTAGACTTTGGGAATTTCAAGCATGTACACAAATAATAACATAGATATTTTTCAGATATTCAAATGTGTTTCTTTTAAGTTATTCTATGAAATAAATAATTCAAGTGAATATAATTTTAGATATTAGCTCTATTGTTTTTTCTTATTGTTCATTTCTTATCTGGTTTATTTTTCTATAAGGGAGCCACAAAAATTTGGCTTATAATTATGTTGATTTAGACATTGAGAAAATTTTTGTAGCTATTTTCTTGTATTTACCAACAGATTTTTTTTCTAGATGGAAATTTTTTTTAATTACATTTAAAGAAAACTCAGAGGCCACACCAATAAGATTGGTAATCAATTATATCAGTGTCAGTAGTTATCCTTGTTACCCTGAGGTCCTTTCACCAGTTGCCTATGCCTTGTTTTCCATAGTGCTGAATGGCAGTATTCCATGGTTGAAAAAAAAATGCTAAACTGTGCTCTGATCCTTGTCAGTACTCAAGAAGGGTGTCAGAATAGCATTAACCTTGTATTCTAGGTCCAGTACCTGATTTTGTCATGAAATCAATTTCAGCGAAATACAAACTTATATTTTGATGGTTTTAGGAATGAATAGATTCCAGTAAAATCATTTCTGGTCAAGACAAGAATTGATCCCTCTCATTCATAGCATACAGTATGTGTTACAATGTAATGAAACCTAAATCTTAAAATCATATCTGAACAAAGTAAATGTTTTACAACTTAGAGTTCTCTGGTATTACTTAAAACTCTTTGAGAGCTTATTGTTAAGAGCTTCATTGCAAGCCTGGCAGTGGTGGCACACGCCTTTAATCCCAGCACTTGGGATGCAGAGGCAGGTGGATTTCTGAGTTCGAGTCCAGCCTGGTCTACAGAGTGAGTTCCAGGACAGCCAGGGCTATACAGAGAAACCCTGTCTCGAAAAACAAAAAACAAAACAAAACAAAGAGCTTCATTGCACTGGTCACATATATGGTTTTCCCTGGTGAGAGGACTTAGTTTTACCATTATCTGATAGAAATATTAATAAAACTTTCTTTTCAGTTTTATAACTTTATGAGACAATTAGCAGTTAATTCTCATTCACAGTGAATGTGCATTTAGGGGAATGGAAACAATAACACAGTTTTGGAACATATAGCATTCAGTTGGTGAATCTTTATTTTTATTGTGTTTTCTGACAACACATACATACGATATATAATGTTATATAGTTGGTCTACAATGGTGGACTCAGCTGAAACTTACGCATCCCTTAGAGCAAGTGTCTTGAGCTAAGACCCTGAGGGTTACATTTCTTAAATCTTGTTCCTATTTATGAATGTTGATTATTCCTTGCTTCTTTGAGGGTTAGAGAGGTACATTGTGGGACTGTTCTATGGGCCTCTTGGAAAAACAAACAAACAAACAAACAAACAAACAAACACACAAACAGTACATATCACTCCCCCTTCTCTTTGGCTAAACCTCTCAAACTGAAATTCTAGTTATTAGTTAAGGCTTCTTTAAAGGTCCAAGTAATCTTATACTATCTGCTTTATTTTTAAAATTGGATTCATCACAAGGAATTCTATATTGGAAAATGGCAATAGCAGTCAGGTGTCAGCTGTTCATTCTGAAATGATGAAGCTAAGTCTGTGTATAACACAAGAGGGGACTGGTTGGCCTATCCGCAGTCTTAGACTATAATTTCTTTTCTTAACCCTTTTAATCATCTGTGACTAGTAACAGCACATTGCCTTTCCTGGCATCAGTGACCACTTATCCTTTCCCTAAAAAGGCTACTTAGAGCATTGGCTTCCAGAGACTCTTTTTAGCTCAAGTTCCCCTACTTCCTTGGATTCTTGAATGTCTCTTTTAGTTACAGTCACTTCCAAGGTAGGAGTATCTGGTGGGTTCTTGTCATTTGTTACAGGGTCACTTGTTTCCTTGGATGTGCACAATAGTTTGTGGACAACAGATCACAGGAGTTACAGTCTGGAGATTAGAAATTATGGCTCTCAGATCACATAAAACTACATTTATGTTTTAAATATAGAATGTGAAATGTTAAATTTTTTGAACAAATTTACAAGTTTGAATATTTCATGTAAAATTTCAGGTCAATTTCTAATTCCTTGCTAAAGAAAAAGACATTACAGTTCTTAAATGGTCACTGTGTACCACCATGAGGGTGCCCATTGATTTCTCAAGGCAGTTCATATTCTTTCCTATTTTCCACAGTTCTACTCCCTGGGATTGTTCTTGAACTAGTTACCTTGGGTTGTTGTCTTTGGTCCCATATATATTCAATCCTACATAGGATTCTTGCCCAAACGTCAAGTTGAGGATATTTTACAGGATATCAAAAGGGAGGCCTTGTGAACTCAATTCAACCATTGAAACGTTCTCAATTTTATGTAAATTAGTGATGGAAGTTTTCTTTTAGCTCAATGACATCTATGTACCTGTTTATCCATGACTCATTCAGATGAAACTCACAGTTTAGATTTCATATTCTCAAACTATTATATTTGTTGAGTCAATATAAAGCCAACAAAGCTGGTGAGATTGTAGAGTTGCTTGTTCTAAATCCTGAATTTGAGCGCCAGCATTTATGTGATGGAATATGCTAAAAGGAGAAAATTAAATCCAAAGTTGTCCTTGAAGTCCACAAGTATACCTTCACTCCTGCATGTCTATACACACACACACACACACACACACACACACACTTGCACACACACACACACACTAAATAAAATAAAACTTCAAAGTAATATATTTTTTCCTTTGAGAATTTCATATGGTGTATTTTGGTAACATTCACTCTCTCCCCCAACTTCTCCTACATTCACCTCTACTTGCCTATTCACTAACATCTTGTATATGTTTTTTTAACTGACCTACTGATATTTGTACTGTTCAAATATTCTTGGATATAGAATCTGTTTCCTAGTATGTGATACCAGGCATGACACTGTTTAAGAAAACTGACTTTCTCCCAACAGTATCACTGTGTCCTAAATACAGTTTCCTTGTAGTCATTCACCACCTTTGGCTCTTAGAATCATTGTAACTCCTCTTCTAAGATGACCCTTGAATCTTGGATGGAGGAGGTACGATATGAATGTCCTATTTAGAACCTAGAACTCAACAGTCTCTTGTTTTCTGCATTATAAGAGATGTGGGTCTTTGTATTAATCACCATCTATTACAAGAAGAAATTTCTCTGATGAATAATGAGAGAGATAATTTATAGGCATAGTGATAAGTCATTAGGAGTGTTTATTAAGCAGAAAAGTAATAGTAAGTTCTTCCATAGGGCTGATGACTTGTCTAGTCACAGTTCTGTGGCCCCATTGACTGTTCCTTCTTATGGTATGGACTTTAAATCCAATCAGAAAATATTTGATGTCTCTAATCGCATTCTTGCCACTATTGTGCCAGTGGTCCTATCTTGCCTCAGGTCATTACTGTAGTTTTCAAGGTACATAGCTAAGAAAGATTGTTGACTATTTTTCTTTTCTGCTAACATGTGTAGATCTTTGAAAACTAACCAGTAAAGATGAAGCTTCCAGGCTGATATCAGTTTTATTTCTTCATGTCCTCTGATTTGAGTATGTGATGTCTTCAGCAATAGTGTCTTAGCATCAAGTTCTGGAGAATAACCAAAAGCACTGGCAATAACTTGTATTTGGGTATCTGTGTGGCCTCTAACTCAAAGAGTTAACACATTTATAGAACTGGACTTTTTGTTTGTCAGCCATTGGTGTCTAGAAAGGGCATTATTGCCCAATTTTAGAGTAATTCCATTAAACTCATCTCATATATGTGTGTAAGCTTCTTATAGAAGTAGGTTTCTATATGGTTTTTCAAACCATCTTTCATATTAGTTGCCTTTCCACATAATCCATTTCTATACAGTTTTCATAACACCTACCAAATTTATCCTTACTGTTCCATTACCCTCCTTTATATGACTACATTCTATGCTCCCCCTCACACTTCATGATAAAAACCCTACTCCTATCAAGTGAAGGCAAATAGCATATGTTATCCTATGTAGAAGTTTTCATAATTAGAGAGGTAGCAGAGTCCAGCTGTCAATTATGATTAGAATTGTGGAAGTCCCTAAGGCAACCAGTTCTGAAGCAGTCAGTACCATGTTTCACACTGAAAATACTTTAAGCAAAATAACATTTACTTTCACATTATATCAATTAAAATTGGATTTTATGGATTGTATTCATATATGTTCATATTATGTTCATATATGTTTAAGAATAGTTGCAAAGATTTATAAAATAACCTTACCCATAATGTCATGTTTATGAATTTTAAATTATTTTAATTTTCAAATCTTATTATTTCATTTTATTTTATATGTATAAGCATTTTTCCAGCATTTATATCTATGCATCATGTCTGTGCCTGGTGACTGTGAAACATTAGAAGAGGGTATAATAGACACTGGAACTGGAGTTACAGATGGTTGGTAGTGAGCCATCATTTGGGTGCTAAGAATTGAACCTAGGTCTTCTGTAAGAACAGCAGGTAATCATCACCTTTGAGCCAATTCTTCAGCCTGTTTGTACATAAGAGAGAGGGGGAGGGGAGAGGGGACAGGTGAGAGGAGAGAGGGGAGGAGAGAGAGGAGAGAGAGGAGAGGGGAGAGGGGACAGGTGAGAGGAGAGAGGGGAGGAGAGAGAGGAGAGAGAGGAGAGGGGAGAGGAGAGAGAGATAGGTATAAGGTCAAAGGATAGCTTTCAAGAGTTGGTAATCTCATTCCACCTTGGGATCTGAGATTTAGAAGCCAGGTAACCAGGAGTCAAGTGCTTTAATTTGCTAAGCCATCTTGCCAGCCTATGTGTTTGTATATTTAAAGCCACATTCCATTTGAAGATAATTTAAGTTATGTTTGGGAGAAAATTACTTTTCCTTTTGAAAGACCCATTGATTTAATGCTCATATTTGGAAACCTTCTATGTGTGGGATTGAAGTTTGGTTTACTGTGTTTGACAGGGTTGCATTACATCGGCTTTCTGGGTCTTTTTTTTGTTTGTTGTTTTTTTTTTTTTTTTTTGAAAGACCCATTGATTTAATGCTCATATTTGGAAACCTCCTATATGTGGGATTGAAGTTTGGTTTACTGTGTTTGACAGGGTTGTATTACATCGGCTTTCTGTCTGATTTTTTTTTTTTTTTTTTTGGTTTTTCGAGCCAGGGTTTCTCTGTGTAGTCCTGGCTGTCCTGGAACTCACTCTGTAGACCAGACTGGCCTCGAACTCAGAAATTTGCCTGCCTCTGCCTCCCAAGTGCTGGGATTAAAGGCGTGTGCCACCACCACCCGTCATTGGCTTGCTTTCCTTCCTTCCTTCCTTCCTTCCTTCCTTCCTTCCTTCCTTCCTTCCTTCCTTCCTTCCTTCCTTCTTTCTTTCTTTCTTTCTTTCTTTCTTTCTTTCTTTCTTTCTTTCTTTCTTTCTTATCTCTGCTGAGGAGAAAGAAAGGGACCAGATGAATAAGTTTCAGATGAGAGATGGACATAAGAGAATATCCCTGAGTGTGGAATTTTGGGTGATGTTGGGCTGCTGAGTTGAAGGCCAGAGTAGAGGTTGGAGATTTTAGGCTATGTGAATATAATCAGTGTTTTGGGTGCTTGATATCCTGGGTTTTTATTCTAATTACCAAATGGCTGTTGTGGTCTCATTTCTGTGCCTAGCAGAATACTGCACTGGTTGAGTAGATGACTTCAAAACATGTTAGACAGGTACACAGGGACAGTAGTGGTTTCTGGCTCTCTAGGAATAATTCTAAAAGACTGCTTTAAAGCTCTAAGAGCTCTTTCAGGAATCAGCCCGACATACAACTACGTGTCTGTCTTCATTCAGACTTCTAGGCTTCCGCTTCCTTTATTACATGTACTCTTGTGTTTCATAAGGAATAGCAATACATTTCCTCTTTCCATCTAATTTTGTAATTTTATTGGAACACAAAAATGCTCACTATCTCATAATTTACAACCCAAAAACTATTGTGTTTTAATTACATAAAACACTCTTATATATGAGTCTTTGTGATTTTCTGATGTTAATATGAGAACAATCGATAGTGTTGATATAATGTATGTAGAAATCTCATGTTTAATACTGATTTGTGATACTTGACCAAGTTAGAAGAAAGGAACTTCCCCCACACTGCTAGTGCATTTGTTCTTCTACTCTACAGTCTTATAGCCCTGGAAAGAAGCTTTGAAATAGAGAGAGAAGGTCACTTACAAGACGTTTTAGATAACTATGTTGCGATGTGTGTATGTCAGGAAAAGTCTCAATTATATGAAATTGAAAGATAATGGTTGATAAACTCTAGAATTTGATTTTGAAAGCTGATTTTTCAGTCTTTATGCAGGTAAAGTGAGGTCTGCATGTAGTTGCTCTCCAAGTTCTTATGTTGTAATTCTAGAGAAATGCTCCAAAGTATGATAGATGCTCTGAGCATTTGTAGCATGTCAGACATAGTAAGTACTGTTAGATGATGGTGAAAAAAAATCTGCTCCACAGTACAGAACTCCAAAGCCTGACTTTAGATAAGTTCCTACCATCCATTATCTTATTAGGTTGGGCATCAACATGGCTCATCAATATTCATTGTAGTAACATGTACATAAGACCCCATTCCATAGTAGACATTATGAGTAGAAACTCACAGTTTGATTTCAATAACCTTTAGGTTTATAGTTTTCAAAATCTACTTTAATAAGTGTACTTAAATACTTTAAACGCCTTTCTAGTCTATCACTCACCAGAGGTAGTAAAAGGAAAGGCTAATAGAGCAAAAGAGGACGTGAAGCTGTTTAGAAATAGTTCTTTGGGGGAATCAAATCTGTGCGGTCAGGATATCAGCAGTTCAGTTCACACAAATCAGCAATGATAGCTCATCCATGTGCAAACACCATTCATGAATCAGCAATGACAGTTCAATCCAGAAAAAACCATGAGGCTCTGCCAATCAGCCAGAGTCCGCAGAAGTGCCAAGAAGCCTTCAAACACCACCAGAAGTTTTTTGGTTCATTTCTCTCTATGAAGTCATGACAAACAATGACCAGCAAAGAGTGGCAAAGCAAACCATTACCACACAGTGTCAGTGAAGACTAGCATCAGCAAAGGCCATCAAAGCTCAGCAAAGAGTGGCAAGGTGAACCAATACCAATCATATACTGTCTATTGGGCTATATTTATACCCTTTCCAAAACATCACATGTTCACACAAGCATTGACTCTAGCAAAACATCACATGCCTTTTTTTTAGGCTGCCTCCAGGAAAACCAGGCGTCTCTTCTCAGCAAAACATTCTCGCATGTGTATGCTTCAGCGCAAACATTCTCTTCTAAGATAGTTCACAGAAAAAGATGATACAATTGAGTCCCCAAAGAAACCAGAAATTTACACTTCAATACCTAAACTCCCATGTGCTGCATAAAATGCCTACTTTTTAAGGCATGCATTTTAAAATTTTGCTTCCAAATGTAAGCCAAGCTACAGAAATGTAGTCTTGGTGGTTAAAAAGGAACTAAACACAAAAAAGGAAGTAGAGATTTGGTTAGGAAGAGATTTGGTTAGTAGAGATTGGTTAGGTAATAGGAAGGTTCTGCTTAAAGAGTTTGATGCTGAATGGTGCTTCTTTGTCTGTGATTATCTTTATGACTTTCATTAATTAAATTAATTCATTAAATTAATTAAATTAGTTCAGTGACTCTGTTTGCAGGAGGGACTGTTTGCTCTGCATTCTGAGCTTTACTGGAGTCCAGGGAATAGTCCTTGATGACCACTGCACTTGACGCCTGCTTTCACAGTGCCATACCCAGAAGAAAGCAATGTAGGTGGCTGCCATAGGCATTATAATTATGGTTTTAAAGTATAGGATTATGGTTGGTGGGAGACTATTTAGATACTTCTTAAGACAAAATTTGAAAGTTAAAATGGTCTTGCTCATAAAGGTCTCATGTTGGGGGAGGATTATATTAGTCTACTCCTGATTTTTATTGCCTGGCACAGGAAGGAAACTTTCTCATTTACTTTTCTCTACTGGAGACAATCAAATGCTACATTTATTGGTTAAATAAGTTTGTGTATGTTTGACTTTATATATTTCTGTCTTAATTTTACAGAATATTTAAAATTAAATCTCACCCTTTTGATATTTAGAATTCATTCCTGAAATGAATGACAGAAATTTCGGTTTAAATCTAATTTTAAAATTGTTTATTATAGCAAGCCTTCCACTAACACTCCTTAGGGATGTGCAGCAGAAGCATTTCATGTAATTGTCATAGATATTGAATGAGTTACAGCTTAGGCCACCGCCAGACTGCCATTATCAGAGACTTGACTTGATGGATGTTTGTGTTAGTCAGTAAGGACAGTCCACTAGAGTGGAGACAGTAGGTTTGGGGCTGTGATCCAGAAATTAACACCATCCTTGACCTGTCATTCTTGCTGCTTTGTTTCTCAATATTCTTTGACAAACTTGAACTTGCTTGAAATAAGCTGAATGAAGGAGAGTAAGTGAACAAAATCAGAGGGAACACTTTCGGAGGAGTCCTGTAGAGAATCCAGAGATGAGGCTGCCATGCAGAAGAAACTTGGGCCTCTGTTGATGTTGATGTTATGGTTAGCTGCTCCACACTGGCCTTGCTGAATCTCAGAGTTAAGAAAATCAGTTGGGTTTGGGGTGAATCTGAAGTTTTGTATCCTTCAGATTCTTTTTATTTTTATTCATTTTATATCATAATATCAGCCCTTCCTCCTTGCAGCACTTCCTCAAACAGATCCTCCCCCATTCCCCCTCTCTTCAACCTCTGAGAATGGGGAGTCCCCCTCCAGGTATTATCCTCCTACCCCCACTCCCCATATTGGTGCATATTTCACACTGAGGCCAGACAAGGCAGCCCAGTTAGGGGAACGGGATCCATAGGCAGGCAACAGGTTCAGGAACAGACCCTGCTCCCTTTGTCATGGGACCCACATGAAAAACAAGCTGCACATCTGCTACATATGTGCCGGAGTGGGTGGGAGAGGAGCTAGGTCCAGCTGCACTCTTAATTTTGAGACTTTTTCTCTGTCAAACTTCCTAGTTCTCCAGATACAACAGTCTTTCCTTCAATTTTTTCCTTCATTGCTCTTGTTTTTGATATTGGAATTTTTTTTTAACAAACCTCAAATCCTTAGTTCTACCAGGCAGGGGTGGCGCACACCTTTAATCCCAGCACTTGGGAGGCAGAGGCAGGTGGATTTCTGAGTTCGAGGCCAGCCTGGTCTACAGAGTGAGTTCCAGGACAGCCAGGGCTACACAAGAAACCCTGTCTCAAAAAAACAAAACAAAACAAAACAAAACAAAAAAAGGGTTCAAATCCTTAGCTCTAATTGTTCTCAACCCTTTATTCACTCTATACTTTGTTGCCTTTTGGGTGGTGTGCTTTGACAAAGTTGGCTAAATATGATTAAGACTGTGTTGTAAAGGTTGTTCAATGTCTTATTGACATCCCACCTGTAGACACCAAACACCATAGGAAGAACAATAATATTAACTAACCTGACCATCCAGAGCACCGAAGGACTAAACCACCAACCAAAAAGTATACATGGAGGGACTCATGGCTCCAGCTACATATGTAGCAGAGAATTGCCTTATCTGGTAACAATGGGAGGGGAGGCCCTTGGTCCTGTGGAGGCTTGATACCCCAGTGTAAGAGAATGGTAGAGTGGTGAGAAGGGAATCTGAGTGGGTGGATGGGGTGTACCCTCATAGAAGCAAAGAGGAGGGTGGATGGGATGGGAGTTTTGTGGAGGGGAAACCAGGAAGGGGGACATTTGAAATTTAAGTAAATAAAATAATCAGTAAAAAGAAAAGAGGAAAAATGAAGATTGTGGATCTGGGAATGTTGTTCAGCTGACAGTCCTTATGCCCAGCATTCAGGAAGCCCTGGACTGAATCCCCAGCATAGCACAAACCATCATGGTAGCACATATTTTAGCTTCCTGGAGATAAAAGTAGGAGATCCCAAGTCAAGGCCTACTTCCAGCTGTAACGTTTGAGGCTACACTGGTTTATGTGAGACCCTGTATAAAACAATGGCCTGGAGGGTTGTGGTGGTTTTAGACCACGGTGCCTAATGAATGAAACAGACAACTAGAGGGAGAAAGGATCAGTTTTGGCACAGATTTTTGGAGAGTTCAGCCTACAGTTGGTCATATCTGTTCTGGGCCATACTGAGGCAGAACATCCTGGGCAGCTATAAATAGTAAGCAACTATTTACTTCACACCAAACAAGGAGAGTGAAGGTGAAGGGTAGGAGGACCATACAGTCCCAAAGACACACGTACAGTGAACTATTTTCATGAACTAGACCTTGCCTTCTAAGCTTCTAGCAACTCTGGAAACAATGCCACAAGCTGTCTACCAACCATGAGCATATGAGCCTGTTGGGGACAGTCCATAATAAGAATATTAAAATAGCTGAAAGCAAGTTCAACAGATAACATGTTTTCTTTTTCTGTCTTTCTTTTTTCCTTCTTTCTTTCTTTCTTTCTTTCTTTCTTTCTTTCTTTCTTTCTTTCTTTCTTATCAGACACTGAAGGTAGATTCAAATTTCTGTGCATGTGTATGGGGCACTATAAAGAGAATCATAAGAGAAGACCACTTCCTTAAGAAGATAGGTGAATGAGGAGAGAAAGGCTACTGAGATGCATTAGAAATAAAAGAAGGGTGAGGGGGCAAGCACTGCTACTTAGAAGGTGATCAGCCACAGGGATATGTGGTGTCAGTGTGGAAGGAAATGAAGAACAAAGTACATATGATATTTCCATTTTAAAATCTCCATTACATAGCATACAAAAGTATGCTAACTTAAAATATTAAAATTAAAGACAACTAATAGATAATTCAATGAGAAAAAATGAAATAGGTGATTCAAAAACATTGGGAACGAATTTGTGCTATGAAACAAAATCTAGCAGAGAGGATGTGATGTTTCAAATGACTCAGTATGACACATGAGATGTAGTTGAGAGTATGAACAACAGACTTTTTCAAGCCAAAGAAAGAACTTCTAAACTGACCCTATCAATACAGATCTATAATATCACCTATTCTGGAAACAGGCAAGAGGACTGTTAGTTCAAGCCCAGCCTGGGCAGTTTGATGAAACCCTGTCTCAAAAAAAAAAAAAAAGAAAGAAAGAAAGAAAGAGAAAGAAAGAAAGGAAGAAAGAAAGAAAAGAAAAATCCAGGCATTTAGCTCAGTGACAGAGCACTATCTAGCATGTGCAGGGCAGTAGGAACAACCCTGAGGGGAAAAAAAAAGAGGGATGGGAAAAATGAATAAATATGCTGAATCATGAGACATGCATGTTTGAATTTTAGAACTCAAAGAGAGGGGGAAAGGCATGAGAAAAACCTAGCTAAGCAAGTAACTTCTGGAACTTCCCTTTTCTTAAGGAAATATGAATATTCATGCTCAGGAAGATATGTGATCTTGTATAAATTCTACCAGAAAAGATTCTTAATGATAATATTGTTATCAGTCAGTCATAAATACAATATAGAGAATTCTAAAATCTTTCTTTAGGAGAAAAATTCAACTTACTTTTTAAAGAAACTCCTATCGGACTAATGACAGATTTTCCAATAGGAATCTCAAGACATTTCAACAGAAATCTTATCAAAGTTATGGAAGAAAATGATGGTAAGTGAAGAAATTTCAGAAATGAAGGAAAACCAAACAATTTGCTCTTACAAAAGATGCTGAAGGGAGCTCTGCATCTTCAACTGTGACACATATAACCACCAGCAAATGAATAAGCAGAAGGATCAAGCCCAGGAGGAATGAAGACTTGCAACTGCATACAGTCCTAGCACACAGAAACAGAAGTAGCAGAATTATAAGTTTTATCCTGGCTACAGAACAAGATCAAGAGGAAGAGAACAATGATGACAAGAAAGACAAAGAAGACAGGACCAGGAGGACCAGGAAGACCAGGAAGACCAGGAAGACTTGGAGGACCATGAGGAAGAAATACTCAAAAGAAGAGGAAAACACAAGTCTTATCATCACAGAGCAGCATCAAAGATTAAGCATAAGATACAAAGATACAGAATAAGAGAAAATCAAATCAAATCAAAACAAAACAAGCAAGCAAGCAAACAAAAAATAGTTGGTATTCCAAGAGAAGAAATTAACGAAATAACAAACACACTATCTTTACTCTTGAATGCTAGCATTCAATACAATTATATTCTTTTACTTAAAAGACTGAACTAAATAACATTTCCAAACAATAAGTTACCCAAAGGAAATGAATTTGGTCAAAAAAACCCCACATGTAGTATGAAAGTGAAATATGGAAATATGAAACAAAACATAAGCTGTAGTAAGTTATATTGATAACCACAAAATATTAACTTTAAGGCAAGTTCTGTAAGAGACAGCATCACTGTGTAATTCTCAAGGAATTGTTTAAAAAGGAAAATAGAGCAATGGTAATATATATGCAATGGCGGAGCAATCTATTATTAGCAGTGTTAGCACTGGTGTTAGTATTAATATTATTAGCATTTATTATTATTATTTGAAATAATTTTAAATTTAAATTAATTTTGACCATTTTCTTCTCCTTTGTCAAATTCGTGTAGATCTTCCCTTCCTCTCTATCCGCCAAAGTTTAAGTTCTTTCTCAAAAAATTAAACAAAAACCCAATCCAACACAACAAAGCCTCTCAAAACCAAGAAAACAAAATAAAACACCACCCCAAATGAAACAATCCAAAAACACCACCAAACTGTGACCCAATAAAAGTGCGCAAGTGTGTGTGTGTATGTGCGTGTGCACACACACATACACACACACAAATGGAGAGTCCATTTTATATTGGTCAACTACTCGTGAACATGAGGCCTGTCCTGCAATGGTTGATAGACATATGATAGACATAGTGGTACTGCACTGGGGAAAATTTTTCTTCCCTCTCCCAGCCAGTACAAACGCCAGTACAGTCGTTAACCTTTACCCTAGTGGCTAGTTTTTAAATTCATTCACTTTTTAAACGTATAACAAAATAAGATATAAGATAAAATGAAAATGACCACATAGAAGTATGACAAAACAAAGCAATAGAAGGTAAAGAGCAGTAAGAGAAGACACAAGAATCAGAGGCCCATGATCATGATTTGTGCTCTTGCTGACTATAAAAAACAAAGAAGCTTTTTCCAGTGATATTGATAACCACAGTCTCTCAATTGAGAAAGGGAAACATAAAAGGTTTCCTATGACAACTCCCACCCCCACCTCACTCTCCAAAAGTACAACCTACACAGGAATCCAGTGATGAGAACTCTTAAAAATTCTGATGAGGATACTGAAGCATAGCGTTCCACAATAAATGGCTTCTGGCCAGGATGGTGTGTAGGCATGTATTTTTCTCAACCTACTTTAATAAGGGTTCAACCTCCCTTCTAGCCCACCACCCACCAGAGGTAGTGGGAAAGAAAGGTTACAGGGGATACAGGGGAGTGGATCTGTTTAGGGATAGTTCTTTGGGGTGATTCCAATCCACTAGTAAACATCAAACATGAATCAGTAGCTGCAGTGCAGTCTACTCAGCAGACATCACACATGAATCAGTAACAGCCTTTCAATCCAGAAGAGGCTCACTAACCCGCTGAATCCATGGAAGTGGCAAGAAGCTTCAAGAACCTCATTAGAAGTTCTTTGGATGAGTTTCACCAATGTAATCTAAGACAAACCAGTACATGTGTGTTGTCAGACTAGAGGCAGAGCAAGGCAAATCAATGCTCAAACTCCAGCTGTCTGTGGGTTCATTTTTACATTCTGTCTAAACATCATGAGTCCTTTCATGTGTTTGCTATAGCAAAATATCCTTCCACCTGTGTGCCCCAGCAAAACTTCATTTGACATAACTGATTTTCCAAAGAAACCAGACGTTTTCACTTCAGTGGAGTGAGGAGGGACTAACTTTTCTTTAAGGGGCTGGTCACTAGAAATTTGACCATGCTCCAGTGACTATATGAACAACACATACTAGATTTTTTTCAGTTTATTGTTGTTGATTTTGTTCATTTTGCTTTATCTTTCTTTGGAAAGGAGGAGGCCACATGGTAGGGAGAAGGACTTGGAAGTTAGCATGATCAGTTCATTTTGTGAAATTCCCTAATAATAAATATAGTGTGTTATAAAAAAGAGAAAAATAGAGACCCACTCAATAACATACTCAGGCATCCCATGAAAACACTAGATAGGAGGCTTGTGAAGACCCATGGAGGCCACTTTAGTCTCTTGAGTTCATATAAGCTTTGATTGTGTTGATTTAGAGGACTTTGCTCTCCTGAGTGTCTTTCATTCCCTCTGGCGCTTACACTCTTTCCACCTCCTTGTCCATGAGGTTTGCAGAGTTGGGGAAGGGAGATTAGAAATGGAAGATTTGTAGAATCCACTGGGGAAGAATCACAGATTTTCTCCTTTGAAGTTGGAAATGAGATTGTGGGGTTGGCTTTTAAGAATTAGAGGATAAGGGGGGAAATCTGCAGTCAGCCTGTTGTGGAGTATCCACCAAAGAAGATTGCTCAGACATGGATTTAAACCATTAGAAAGTCTTTATTGGCCATTCTGTGATAACACTGAATAATTGGGATACCAATGTAGCCCCAGGCCTTTCTCATAGTGAGGTTTTAAGCACAAAAATCATAATCTGGATTGACACAATTCAGTTAACATATCAGTTAGCCATATGTGGAACTACAGAAGCCAAAATGCAAGTTTAGTGCATTTAGAGACTTTCCCTAAACTATAGACTTTGACAAATTAGGTCTTCATTTGGATTTTGGTGAGTGGTGCTGTCTATATTCTGAGTTTTACAGCTTGATGATACTTCCATTATGGAGTCAGTTGTGCTAAAATCTGTGGCCAGTTAGAAGCTTATCTCCTTCTCTAAGTTGAGTGAAGCAATCAATTTTATAAAGCAAACATGATTAAGAAAAAGTTAGGATGCAATTAAGGGAATTTGATACCTGGATTTTAATGTATACATATAGAGACATAAAAGAACATGTGCTACAGTTAAAATGAATAAAATACCTAAATATAGGACCTTAAACTTTAAAACTGTACCAAATTATATGACAGTGGTGTGTTTTGAGTAAGTCCCCCAAAGTACCACCAACAAAGGTAGAAATGGTCATATGGGATTACTTTCAACTAGATGAATCTTCTGTATAACAACAGAACCAAAGAATGAAGTGAAGAGACAATCTACAGAATGGGAGAGGATATTTTCCAATATTTGTCTGACAAAAGATTGGTATTCAAAATCTTTATTAAAAAGAACAAATAGCCCAATTCAAGAGTTGACAATGATCTAAACAGATCTTTTGAATAAGAACAACAAATAGCTTACAAATAGATGAAAGGTCAAAATGACCAGGAGACATTGTCTCACTATAGTAAGGATAGTTATTATCAAAAAGACTAAAACAACAACAACAAAAATAACCCAACAAGAATGTAAAAAAATGGAGTTTGTGAACTGTTGGAAGGCATGGTTTTCACACACACACACACACACACACACACACACACCCTAAAAGCAGGTGTAATAAACCACTTTTCATGTTCTTTTAGATTTCTGGTATCTTTTTTCATTAACTATTGTTACATGTATATATTTTGTAGATATATACATATATATTTCTAATTGTAATTCCTACTCAGTTCGCATGTTACCCATAGGGATGTTTTCAGGGCTAATCATTTTGTATTGAATAACAAACTGGTGTGCTCTTCTCTGGAGAAAACTACCTCATTTCTTCAGCTATAAAAAAAAATATTCTTAAAAAATGATTTGGGCAGAGTAAAGACAAATGGTAGTCTAAAAAGAAAAACATTTTAATCTACAACAAAGAACAATACCTATGCTTCGTGAAAAACATTTAGTAAAACTCCACAGAAGCCAACCTTACTGACAAATAAGAGTGACTAATAGATAGAACGTTAAATTCAAATGATCTTTAAATATATAAAAATGTGCTCAAAAGTATTAATAATTTCAAAATTCAAATTTAAGCAATAAAGATACACAATTTGTTATTGATCATCAAGAAAATTTTAGAAGATAAATGATGGGTAGGGCAGTGGTTTAGTTAATGAAGTATTTGCTATGCAAAGACTCACATAATGAGCAGGGAATCATAACATGGTTTTGTAATCCAAATACTGAGGATTCAAAGCAGGAGGAGCTCTGGGCCTGGCTACCCAACCTAGCCAATCACTGAGTTTCAGGTTTGGTGTGAGACCTTGTCACAATCAAATAAGGTGTAGAGCAATATAGGAAGACATTTAACATCAGCTCTGGTCTGCACAGGTATCATACACACACACACACACACACACACACACACACACACACACACACATTCAGAGTGGTAAGATTCATCAGTATCTAATAGATTCAGTTATTTGATACGTTGGGAGCTGCAATATATTGATTTCAATTGACATAATCAATCAGAATTTTTAAAAATTTTAATACTTTAAGCTCCAATTTCTGGAATCTGCTTAAAAGAAATACTGGCATGTGTGCTAAAAGTATAAGGTCTACAATGACAAAACTAGAATAAGCTCAAACACATTAAGAAATCATGTATAGTTTTATCATACAATATCTCCATCCATTAAAAATAATAATGACACAATATATATTGAGAGCTGACAGAGATATCATAATAGCCCATTTTGTGTTCTTATAACAAGATGCTTTGGAGCAGATATCTCATAAAGAACAGGTGTTTTCTTTTTTCTGTTCTAGCAGGGAAGAAATCTCAAACCAAGTTGGTAGCATGTGGTGAGGACTTCCTGGCCATAGGCTCAAATCGAGGAAGGCCAACCAGTAAAATAAGACTAGGTCCGTCTGTCAAATCCCTTAAGGAAAAGCATCTAGTTCCATTCAAGGGATGGGTTTTTTTAATGCTCTAATCAATGTTAAAGTCCACAGTTATTAACTGGTAGAATCTGAGTTTTGGAAAAGACATGATGAAACTGTAGTAGAATTGTGACAGTGTCTAAAATGCATGTCTAAAATCAAAGAACAAGATGTAATGAAAGCATCAACTGCATTACCAGTTGTGTGCTTTTGCTGAAAGTCTCTGAGTAAGCACACACCAAATCATTACTGGTTAGGTTTTAAGACTCAGGGAATAGGGAAGAATACAAGAAGACTCTTTTTCAAATTCTTATTACTTGACTGATTTATAATTGTCATGCATTCACATCAATAATTCTTCATTTAAAAACCAAAAGAGCTTCCTGCAGTCACAGCTACATAGGAAGCTGAGGCTTCGATTCATTTTGAGACAAGTCTGAGCAACGTAATGAGGTCTCATCTCAAGCAGATAAAGAAGCAACACTAAAAACGATTAAAAGGCTAATTGCAGTAGAAAATGTATAATTTGTCTACTGGAGGCGATGGAAGGTGAATGCTAACAAGTGAAGCTTTGTTGGCCATGGTTTTTTATCACTATTGCTCAGAATGTAGTACAGCTTGAGGTCAGGGATGGTGATTACCCCAAAAGTTTTCTTACAGTTTTTGCTATCCTAGGTTTTTTTGTTATTCCAGATGATTTTGAGAATTGCTCTTTCTATCTCTGTGAAGAATTTAGCTGGAATTTTGCTGGGGATTGCACTGAATCTGTAGATTGCTTTCGGTAAGATGGCCATTTTTACTATATTAATCCTGCTGATCGATAAGCATGGGAGAACTGTCCCATTTTCTGAGCAGATCCAAAGTCTTCTTTAAGTATCTGTTGCTGTAGGGTGTTGTGTTCCTTTGGAGACTCTGTGTTATTTTGCCATTTTTCTATCTGAGACAGGTTGTCACTCCAGGGTGGCTTGGCATTCACCATGTAGACCAGGTTGTTCTTGCAATCATGGAAATCATTCTCCCTCTTCTTTCCAAGTGCTAGGAGTACAGATGTGAAACATCATGGGCAGCTATATTCCTTTTTAAAATTCTTTTGATATCTGCACATGTTGTAGACTGTTGTCTATACCAGTTTGTCAAGCTGCCTACACTATAGTTATAGATGCTGTCAATATAGATGCCTTTCCCTAGAGATACATCTTTGTGTGTCATTTTACTAGACTCCAGTGTCTTTGCTTACAGCTGTGAGAAACAGTGAAGTTTCTCTATACCTGCTTCTTCATGCTGATCAATTGTTGTTGCCATGGTGCAAGTCATTGTAATATATTCCTCTGAGGGCCAAGTGAAGGAAGCGAGATCTAGCAGCTCAAGTGCATGTGATATACACTGCAGTGGGAGGGGTGCGGGGTGTGGTAAAGTGCCTGTCTACAGCTACTCTGTAACAGAAAGGTGCTGAGAATGAAGTATGTAGAATGTTTCTTCTCACACTTCAGTGATTTCCACTATTAACTCTAGCACTGCAACATCTGTGGCAGAAGGAGCTTTGTGTTTCCTTTGCCAGTTCCAGCAGAAGTGGGACTGTGTGGTGCTACAGCAGAGTGATACACACAGTACACAACACAAAACACACAGCACACAGCAAACACACACACAACACACAGCAGCAGCACGGGCTAAAAAGCAGCTAGCTGTATGTGGAAGCAGCCCAAGGAAGGTCCAGCCTCCCTTGCCCAGTATTGATCTCAGGTTGAAAAGCAGCTTGTTGAGAGTAGGGAGGGGCATATTCATAGTTTCCCCAAAACAACATCAAATGTGACTAGAAAAAGAAGCATGTGTATGAAAGCTAGAAAGGAAATCAAAATTTTCTCCTACATTAATGATGTGTTTGTCTATTAACTAGCATAATTAGATAAAAGAGAAATAAGCATTTAAGCTAGGAAAAGGAGCTAAAATTTTCATTGTTGTTAAATATTCTAATTTTACCTAGAAGACACAGCAAAGGCCTAAATTATTACACAGTCTCAAAAATTTTATTTGCAATTAAACTATTAATGTGTGATAATACATAATGACAAATAACATGAAGAATTATCAAAACTAATGTAACAAAACCATTCAGAATCTATAGAAATAAAACTTTTGTGTTCTAAAATGGATATAGAAGATATTTGCTTTTAATTAATTCTCATTGTATGTGTGGTATCCTTTGTGTATCTACACTTATGTTTATGTACATAGATATTGTAAGTTTATTCTTTTGTGTTAATTCATACATAAAATGGTAACACAATACACTATACAGCGTATTGTAATTAATATATGTAATATATAATACAATAAAATATACAAATTATATGTTCGTATATTATAAAATCCTGAACAAAAATTACAAGATTATAGCCATAATTAGTATCAGTTGTTTCTGGGATGTCACTTGAATTTTAGGTCAAGTTATGTGCAGTGTTATTCTTTTTACTTATTAATTTTTTCTCATCAAAGTTTTCTTTTGATTAAATATTAATTTTAATAAATATATAAATACTTATTTCTTTTTATTGAGTTCAAGAATATACTAATCTTACTCTTCAATTTTAATTAAACTCTTAATTTGTATTTACAATGGTAGGCATCATTGTCACCTAGACAGAGAGAAGAAATCTTTATGATTTTACACACTGACCTTATTTATTCATATATTATTAGCTATATCCTCAAACACTAATGATAAAAAATTATTTAGACTCTGTGTCTTAGTCATGGGTAATATTGCTGTCATGAAACCAAAACTAGAAAAGCAAAAGCTAGATGACCAAAAGCAACTTATAGAGGGAAGGGTTCATTCAATTTACACTTCCACATTACTGTTCATCACCAAAGGAAGTTAGGACAGGAACTCAAGTAGGGCAGGAACCTGGAGACAGGAGCTGATACAGAGACCATGGTGGGTTGGAGTGCTGCTTACTAGCTTGCTCCTCATGGCTTGCCTAGGATGCTTTCTCATAGAACCCATGACAACAATCCCAGGGGTGGCTTAACCCACAGTAGACCTCATAAGCTTTTCCACATCTATCACTATTTAAGAAATTGCCTTGTTGGTGGCTTGGCGTCTGAGAGATCTCAGAGGTCTGAGTTAGTTGAGACTGCTGGTCTTTCTATGGGGTTACCCTCCTCCTCCTCAGCTTCTTCCAGCTACCTGATTCAAGGCCCCCAGCACATATATAGCAGAAGACAGCTTACACTACCACATTCAGACCCCTCCTTCCATCTAACCCTGATGTTTAATCTATTTTTCCTTCTCAGAGAGATTCAAGTGTCCCCTGTGGAAGAAATTTAATCCAGCAAGATGGCTGCTGTCAAGGAATTACATTCAAAGACCTTCTAGATCTGTGTAATCTGGTTGGATTGCAAACATGCCTGACACCTTTAATCCCTCTAGCTGGAATACAACATACCCTTAGTACATACCTTTAATCCCAAACAATGAATATACAGTTAGTTTTAGGATGAAGCAGCCATGTTTGAAAGTGATTTCTAATTGAGGGACAGACAAAGTGAATAATCAGAGAAAAATTTGACAGAATGAATCAGAGGATAAGATATGCCCAACTCTTAGTAGAATAGATAGGAAAGAGAGACAACTTGAGGAGGAAGTAGTTTTATCAGAACAGACTTACAGAGGTTGTAGAAAGAGCAAGCTAGACATAGCTGAAGAAAAGATGATGTTAGAATAGATTGCCAGATTTAGTTTGAGGTCAAGCAGAGCAATTCAGTCAGAAGCCAAGAGAAGATGGAGTGAATCAGTCAGCTTGGAGAGGAGTTTATGCCAGAAGAGCTGAGTTGGGCTAGCTGCCTGAGTACAGAAAGAAGTAGAAAGGGTTAGATTATTCAGCAGTAAGTCTCTGAGACAATTATAATAATAATGCAATCATAATTACATATGTCAAAAAAAGTCCCCAACACATTGAGATCTTGACTTGGGCCCTCCTTGTTACTCAATTTTTCTGGGTTTGTGGATTATAGCATGGTTATCTTGTACTTTATGTCTAATATCTGCTTATAAATGAGTACATACAATGATTCTCTTTCAGAATCTGGATTACCTCGTTCAGAATGGTATTATTTGTTTTATATTTTTCAGAAGAAGTAAAATATTTTCAAAGTTATTTTAAATACAGGCTGCATTATCTCAGAGGTTACATCTCAAATGCAGTCAGGACCAGGTAGATGAATAAGGTGAAGGAGATAAAGCTTCAGGCAAATTAAAACATACCCAAGGACTAGGTTGGCAGAATACATTGCAATGTGTACACAAAACAAGTACAATAAAATGTTACGTAAGAATGACACTTGCCATATTTTCTTTGAGATGGGAGATCAAACAGAATAATGATCCTGAGCAAGGAGAAAATGGAGTAACATGGGCATACATTGACAAACAGGCTACATTATCTCCTTGCTATGTGAGCAAGGGCCTGTTGTTACTTTTATGAAGCTTGACTTTTCCAACTAAATTATTTTGCAACTTCAATTTATTTTTAAACAAATAGAAGAGTGCCAAGGCTCTTGCCTAGATTCCATGAGACCCTGAGGCTGATTATCAGAGATATATATGTATGTATATGCATATATATATATATATATATATATATATATATATATATTCATGTATATGTATGTATGTATATTTGCACTTTTCTTTTCAATCTGTGGACACTGGTTTGAAGTAGTTTCAAGGTTCCATAAATACTGACTTTGGTCTTCAGGCCTCCAAATCCATCAAACAATATTGATAAATACTGAGGTTAAAATAAAAGATAGGTTGTGGTCTATCATCATCATCATCATCATCGTCTTCATTGTCATCATCATCTAGCAGTATTATTTAAGAAAACAATTTTTTGAACCAGTATTCATATATTCATATAATATTCAATAATATGCAATATTCATAGAATATGTTGAACCCTAAATTTTAGATTCAAGAATCAGTGTACTCTGAAGAATGTTCGAGATCTGTTTTTTTCACTAAATGAAATTAATATTAGCTATTACTTAATTACAACTTGAAGTCATATAATGGCATATGCAACAACAAAAAAGTGTGTTCTATTCCTGAGCCTTTTTTCTTCTTTACTCTGTCTAGGCAATACCTGAACCAGCCCACCATCCCAGTATCGTGTTAGAATGGGGGATCATGAAAAGCTGGAGATGGCTCATGATTTCTGAGATAGAACTCAACAACTTGCTTATCTTTTGGCTTTAGAGTTTTGGGCAGTTGGATTATTCAACAGAGAATAAAAAATATCTATGACATAATTATGAAATACTTGCTGTCAGGTTACTTTAAAGGGAGAGAAGTACCTTTTGTGGAACAGGGGATTAGGTATTATATTATTTAATGTTTGTTAGTATTCATATAATGTATTTGTATAAAATACTAATTGTCTGGAGATGTAAGAAAATTGTCTTCCATCCTACTGACGTGAAGTGTCATCTTTTGAGTATGTTGCTAGTTCAATGTAGATAGCAACATCACTTTTCCTGAAAGGAGATACCTGACTCAAATTCAAAAGCATTCTGAAAATGGAAAGATTACTACCCATAAGGACAGTGCAGTAACAAACATCTGATTTTTCTGTGTCTGCTTTTAGTCATCATTTTTAACTGGCAGTGATGTTTCCCAAGATTGTTTTCCAAGGCACAGCACAGTGCTCTGAAAGATCTGAGCCAATGATTACTGTGGTTGTATTACAAGGGCTCTATTAGAAGGAGTAGTAGTTCGTAAAAGGGGTGTTAACCAAGGCAGAAGACTCCATCACGTTTTTGTCTGAGAAAAGAGAAAAAGGTATCTTTTTTTTTAACAAGTCTATTTTAAAATAGTGTGATATATAACACCTTTACTAAGAGCCATAATTTGTTTGGACTCATTTGAAATGTTAGACATAACAGTTTCTTTCCTTGTCAAGATATAGTTCCACAAAGCCTGCAGGTAGCATGGAATGTAGGGCAGTGATGAGCATGCTGTGGTGACATGTGGTGTCATCAAGTTCCATGCCTGGAGCACAGACAACTGACAGCAGGAAGCTGGGGTTGGAGAAACAGAGGTGGGAAAGGAGGTAGATAAGCGTGGAAATGATGTTTTGGATGATGTTTAGAGGGTATATTAAAGGAACAAACATGAATACAAAGAGGCCACTGGAGAGGCTGCTATAGGCATCCCAAGGATGGAAATGTAGTCAGGACTGGGGCAATTCACCACAACAGTGAAAAATGTAAGAAGCTAGACTCATTATATATTACAGAAAATGGAAGAAAAAGTGTCTCATGACTCCAGTACTAAAGAACAACCACTACAATTTTCATCCTATGTTTTTATATATTAATGTATTTGTATTGTCATGGGTACAATGATCATTTATTTTATACTAGCAGAACCTAGGGCAAACTATGAAGTAGGTAGACCTCGTTTTCATGGTTTATTTTCATTTTTATTTTTTGATATGGCTTCTGCCGTTTAGTCTTGCTTTTTCTTCCCTAGGTTCTCAGTATCTTCCTTTAGATGCATCCATTTCATCCAGGTCTGATTTCTAACTCCTTTATTTCTTGTACTGTCAATAAGGCATCTTTACAGATACATCAGTGGGATCAATAACATACCTCCAAAAGTTTCCACATCCTACTCTCTGAAACACACTAACAAATTATTTTACGTGGCAAAATGGATTGTAAAGATTATTTAGGAGTTGGAGATCACCCTGTATAACATAATTGGATCAATATAACCAAAAAAGATGGAAAAAGAAAGACAGAGGCGTGTACATGAAGATAAGAATTATGTGGGTATTGGGTAGATTAGAGTATGCAATAATATTTTGACAGATACTGAAAGTGGCATGAATTAAAAATCGCAGGCTGTCTCTTTAATCTGTACATGTAGGTGAGGTGATTCCCTCCTAGAGCTCCAGGAGGAGCATAGCCTTGTCAACAACTCAGTATTAGCATGTGATACCCAGTTTGGGCATGTGACCTACGGGGCTGTAAGATAATTTGTTTTGTTGCTTTAAGCCACACTTTTAGGCTAACTTATCCTAACAACACTAAGGAACTATGACAATTCTTTGTTGAAAAGAATAAAGCCATAAGATTATGACTTTACTCTCAAATAGGTTATTTAATTAACAAAGCTTAATTTATTCTTTTTTTCTTAACTCGAAAGAATTAAATTTTATGTTGTAGTTTCAGGAAGCAGTCTGGTAGGAGAGTTGTCTGAAACTGGTTGTAGATAGGCAAATGGCATGTGTACGAAGTGGAAAAAAAAACATTCTGAAGGTCTTCACATTAACCAGGTTGTCCAACATCACAATCCCATCTATAAGCACAGAGACATGCACAATCAACCCAGCTGAGAGCAAGCTTTGTATGAGAAATAGTTTTGAGTCCATAAAGTCTTTTCTAAAGTCTTACATGAGTATGCATGTGAGAATACTGTAGAACACCATTTCACAAACCCAGATTTATTTGTTTTCCTTTTTCCAAGGGATTGTGCATCCTCATGCTTTTGAATTATGATCTCTCACAATGGAAATTTCCTATGAATAAATATCAGATGTTGACTGTGAAAGAGCTGGGGGTAGAAGATGAGTGGATATTTTCTATTGGCTGATGAGGCTCAGGCATTGAATAGATCAAAGAAATGGAGGGGCTAAAAGATCTTGGGTATCATTTGACAGTTGCATTGTTTCGATGCTATCAAAACTAACAGTACTTGCTTCTGAGATGCATATGATACAAATGCCAAATGGGGAGACTTTCATTACAGTATCACAGGAGTCTCTAAACCAAACCATGAGAATAAACCATCCAAGATCATATGAAGAGAAAAATGATCTCAGGTTTCTTTGGTCCAAATTAACATTGGAAAATTATTCCTTACCTGGGAAGTAGCCAGTTCAGGCATAGGTGAAGCCTGCTGTTCTAATGTCCTGTCCTAAGTGGATGTTTGTGGCCATTCTGAATGTCTGAGGGTTCCTGGTGTTGTTCCAGGACTCCCTCATAGTGTATTACTGTGATCCCCTTTGAATATTTCAAGGACTGGAAAAGTGGGTCTGGCAGCACATCAGGGAGAAGGTGGTGACAGAGGCTCGGATCAGATGACTCTGGAAATGATTACAGAGGACTGCAGGTAGCTTACACGTAAACAGGGGTGAACATATGTGATCTGTTTGATAGTCACAGTGATGCTGAAAGAGTAATGGAGCACACATTACAAAGCTCATTTTGTAACCTTGGGAACTATGCCTAAGAGTTCTAAAATTACTTATCTCAGATTCCAGACTTCATAATTTGTAAAGCCAAAGTACGTTTGTGCTTTGGACTGATATCTTATCCAAAGCTGAATCCAGCACACCCTGAACTTGTTCTACACGCTACAGTCTAAGAATTTTCAGTTCTGAAAGAAATGTAAATGAAAAATCCTGAGTTCCACCTCACATGCCCTGCTACAAAGTGTGACATCCTGTGTTTGAATTAAGTGGCCCAGGGAATTCTGCTGCATACTGAAGTCTCTTGCTTTGCAAAATATGATCTGTGGCAGCTAGGTACCAGCATTACCTGAGAGCTTGTTATAAATGGAGGGACCCATTCCAAATCTGAGGTCTTTAGATGTGGACCCACAATTCATAAAGATTTTCAGAAGTTTCCAGGCACATAGAACTACAGATACAAACTTCAGCATTAAACACTGTTAAAATGCCCCCACAAGTGAAGAGAGAAACAGTTGGAATGTTAAAGAGTTGACATACGGCTCTCTCTCAGTAGAGTTTGTTATATTCTTACTTCTCTGTTAGAGTCAAGACTAGCACTGAATTAGAGGACATATTTAGTTTCTGACAGTGTCATTACAGGACCTATGGCAAAATTTGTTCCACTCCTCAGTCTGCTAAAGTTTAAGGCCCATCAGATAGGAAAGGTAGCTATCTTGTTATCTCTGCTCTCAGTCTGCTGTACAAAACTGAACCCCGAGATAATCCTGAACAGCATTAAGAACCGAAATTTGAGGAAGGAGAATTTGAGCATGTGGAAAATTCTAGAAAGTGGATACCAAGGAGAGACTGAAGCTATCATCAACACAGGGCTACAGCTCTTGTTTCTGGAAACTCTCTTTCTAGCACAGTATTCTTATACAGAAGGCTGTCTATCGAGGGACTGCCCAAGGGAAGGTTTCTGATAGGTAACCTTCACCCATTCTGAAAGATCCTCATTCCTGTTACCTTTTTATCTGTTTAAGGAAATCAGAGTGTTTAGTATGTAAGGATATTCCAAAGTTCAATTCTGAGATTTTTCTGTTTTATAGTCTGTATATGACAATTCACCGGTAAAGAGGTATCTGATGTTACCTTTAGACTCACATGACTAGATAAGTGCTTTGCTGATGAGTTTATTTATGATACAAGAAATATAAACATCCACAGGTCTAAAGCCCATAAGGAAAATAGGGCAGGGAGGGATTTAGAACAATTTTGAATTAATGAAAAATGTTGATTTAAATATCTTAATTTGCTGTATCTATACATGTATGTGTTTACCTACTACTCAAACTTTCTAAATTATAGAAGAATTAAACAATCATATTTCTCAAAGGAGTACATGCTTTATATTTAGTTTTTTAGAATTGGAATTTTGAGTTCTTGTATATTTAATCTTAGAAATATGAACATAGAAAATGGGATGGAAGAAGATGTTTTAAATCTACTTTGAGGCAAAGGGATTCCTCACAAAGGAATCAGACTCCAGGAAGGCATTAGCACACTTTTGAAAAGTGAAGGCAGACAGTATTAAACTTTTAAAAGCTTTCTTTGAAGGAATGTGGAATTGGTTAATATCATTTTAGTGAGGTGAGAGAGAAGGAATTGTGTTACATTATTTATTCTTGAATCTTTGAAGGCAGATTTTTTCCCTTTTCTCAGCTGGTTCATTTTAGTGTTAATGAGCATTAAGCTCATATATCAAAGGGAGAATAATAAACCTTTAAATGCCAGTCCAAAGGAGGTCTTTATTTTTCTACTTGCAACTGTGAACCACTGAATATAATTTAAGACATGCAGACTTGAAAATCTACCTGAAAATGTGTAAAGAGAAACTAAAAAAGGCAAGAAATTGCAGAGCATGTTTTTAAAAAGGATTTTAGCTGTACATCAAGCACACGGTGAGAGGAAAAATATTACACTCTGAAGGATTGACAACATGGAATTAGAAATGTGATAAAGTGATAGAAATATAACCTATTCTTGTCTTTAAAGTGATAAACGTAGGCATTTAGTTTCTGTCTCTATTGTAATCTACAATAATGGGCTAATTGGTGGTTTAAAAGCAAAAAGTATTAGTTTGTATCTAATATATAATTAGTAAAGAAAGCAAATACTGAACAGTCATTCTGGGCACCAATGAAGAACAAAATTGCTCTAACGGTCTGATGACCTCACAGTGCTGAATTTGCTTAAAGTTTAAAGCAGTGGAAAATATTCTGTTTGAAGACAGCAAGAGGAGATATGTCTGAATGAGTTGTCACAATGTGTCAACTGGAAAAAAGAGATCTGCCTCAGAAAAAAATCCTTCAAATTGGGCGACTCAACACATTCACCAGAGAGAAAAGTTATGATTCTAGAATAGAACACAGACCCGAGCATAAAGGATTTCTCAGTGAATCCTGAATGTACCCAAACTAGACTGGGTCCGAGCACACATCCAGGGAGAAAGCTGTCACGTACACAAAGAAACAGAAGTGAGAGTTGCTTCCTTTCCCAGCATTGGAAGGTTGTTATTCTGCTTTTGTGACTGCTCTCAGCAGGTCGCTCTTTTCTCTCTACTCTACTTCAGACTACTTTCTCAGGGAACTATTCTTGATGCTCAGGGTGTCCAGAACTTTAAACAACACACAGAAAAGAATTAAAGGTGCATGATCTCCAATGCTGCTTTTTAATGATACACACCCAAATAAAAACATATCTACATATTCGCACACATCTGGTAACTGCTAATACAGTTCTGGAGACCATGCAAGTCCTCTTACTAAAACAACTGTCACTTGCATGAGTTTTTTCTTTTAAAAATCCAGCACTTAATGTCTGTTAAGGTTTAGACTGTCCTTTGTGAAAGTAAAATCTTAGGGGATGGGTGACCATCTGTGTCACATTGAACTAATTTTTGTTAAAATGAAGCCTCTTTGACTTGCCAGCTCCTCCTCTGTTTGCCAATCCAGCTTTTCACATTCACAGCATTTTCTTAGGCACCCAGTGTCCTGCTCTGGCTAACAAAGGTGACCCATGGTGACCATGTGTCAAGAAGAGAAGAGAAAGCAAAGGCCAACACTCAACCACTCAAAGAAATATTAACTGAAACCATTCATCAAAGGGAGAATTGGGAATAGTTTGTTCAACCTTTAATTTATATCAGATCATTCTGCTTCTGTGTAGAGTTTGCAAAAACTGTCTGGATAAGAAAGCCTATGTGTATGTCACAAGGACTAAGATCAATGCTCTTTGAAGATTATAGATATATTTTCATCTTAGAAGACGTTTTTCTTTTCTTTCTTTTTTTTTTGTAAGTCAGTGATGTTCCACACATGCCCACTTCTCCACTCTCAAAAGTAAACTGACCTAAACACTAAAAATAGGCTTTTGAAAGTATTGAGTATTTTGTTTTCATGTTTCTGTTGCTGTGACTAAACACCATGATCATGGCAACTCTTATTAAGGAAAATATTTAACTAGGGCTGGGGTACAATTTCAGAGGTTTAATCAATTATCATCTTGACAGAAAGTATGATGGCCTGCAGGCCGACATAGTCCTTGAAAAGGAGTTGAGCATTTTACTTCCAGATTGGCAAACAGAAAAGAAGACTAACTTGAGATTCTGAGACCTCACAACTGGCCTCCGTAGTGACATACTACCTCCATAAGACAAGGCCACACCTCTTAGTGATGCCCCTTCCTATGGGCTGAGCATCCAAACACATGAGTATGGGGGAGGGCATTCATATTTGAACCACCACATACCTTGTAGCAATAAATATAATGTAATCCAAATCCAGGTAAAATTTTTAACAAAAATTTGTGCATAGCATAGTTTGTTCCTTTGGCTTAGATAAATGAGGATATGTCACACTGTAAAGAATGTCATTAGAATGTAATTATGGGAAGGATATATGATAAGAACAAAGAAAATCATCTTAAGCATGGTGGTTTGTTTCCTTGTAAGAATGCTGAATTGGGGTGTTTTCAAGAAATAGCTTATTCAAATTTGGCAATTGAAGAGAATTTGATAAAGAAACCTAACAGATGGGATTTTCAGAGAAATCTGGAAGGAATATCACAGTATGAAAGAACTAGCAAGAATGAAAACTTTTAACCAACCTAGACCTAAAGGGGCCAGAAAGAAATCAGAGAAAAATAACTTTCTGACTGAGACTTTCTGAGAACTTATGGCCTGTTGTAGAAGATACAGCTAAATCTTGGTTATCTGACAGCTGGAAAAAATAAAATCCTTAGGCAGCTGTGTCTTGATATGCATTTCTCTCCCAACTTCTCTAGTAAAACCACTGAGGGAATGCATGCTACAAGGATCTCATCAATATAAACAGTACAGATCAGCCTTTGGAATGCAGAGCTTACTGGGTGGAATAGGTAATGGGAGACCTCAAGGATAATACTCAACACCATTGTCTACTGGCACCTTTAAAAATTAACCTTAACTCCTTACAAAATTTTATGCATCAATTGTTATTTTTTTCCATATTTAAGATAAATCTTTGCAGCATTTCAGCCATCTGCTTATGATATTACCCTGGGATATTGTCATCATTCTTTTATTATTACTTAGTCTTAATAGCATCACAGAACCTTCATTGCCTCGTCTCCTAATGCCTTCTTCATCTCTTGCTGTTAAATACAAGTTACAGTTGCTCCTGGTGGATCTCAAACATAAGCAGTACTCTATCAGGTAGTTTTGGTTCCAAAATGCTTTCTAGATTAGGAAGGCTTTTCATCAGCTTTAGGGAGTATCAAATGTGTTTTAAAATCATTGTTATAAAGGTTTATATGGAGAAGTTAAAAGTTAGTGGGTCATGAAGTAAAGTAAGTACAAAATATGCTTTCCTTTGAACTCTTCACTAGTTTGGTTTAACAGATTATAGGTATCTACTAGTTATTGTTACCAATGGAAAAAATACTTTTAAAAATGAAATCAAATTTAGGCACACAGTGTACATTTATAATGCTGCTACCAGAAGACATAGGTTATCAAACAAAATTTCCAGTGTAAAGCATGAATCAGTTCTCTATTTGTCAGGGAGGCTCCAGAGGTCTCCTAGGCACACAGGCTATTAAGGTTACTCTTGATTATCCTCCATAACAGGATGGTAAGACTGTATTTTGGAAGACATTCCACACTTTGCCTTAAGGACATAGAGAAACCAATTTAAAAACAACAAAAGTATTGTACCCACTGACTATTTTTTAATAATACTAGAGATGCTAAGCAGGCTACTGAGGGAAAAGTACATTAATGGTGTTAGCCAATATTGGAATTCATATGCTAAAATGCCAACCTTCCAGATGAGAAGCAGTGGTGATACAACTTTTATGGTTAACTAACCACATTCTGATAGGATTTGAGGCCTAATCAACAGGAAAGAATTTTATACCTGGTACCATAATCTTGATCAAAAGCTTAATAAAATCCACTGTTGTAATTTTGTTAAATGGTCACGTTAAAGTAACTTTTAAATATTTGTCTTTATGCCCATAGACCTGAGATCCTCTCAATGTTGGCTGGAGAAACTTCTTTTTGTAGTAAGCAATGGTCAGTGCAGACACATATAACTGGTCATCATGCTGAGAAAAGATGGAGCACTCAGACAAAAGTAGTGCATCTTCCACAATTCCCCACTTCCTGCATGAATCAGGAAACATCACAGAAGAAAAGGAGGAAAGTACATAAGCTATAGAGAACAGGAAGGAGTGCTATAAAATGCTGTCTTCTAGACATGGCATAGCCATTGGACTTATAAACTCATACTATCTCTATTAATTTCACAAGACCTAAACAAGATCAAAGCAGTCAAAATTCCCCTGAAGATGAATAGATAAACTCCAGCCTCACCTCTATTCTTACTAAAGAGGTATTAGGAATTGTCAGCTATGTGGGAAAGGCAAATCATTCCTCTTAGAAAGTGCTCACTGATTTATTGTCAATTTGGCAGTGGATGATCTCACAGCTCCTCACATATAAACAATATCAATTCCAATTTGGAGGTTATTAAAGGTGAAAAAGACATGAAGCTAGGAGGGGAATTGTTGAAATAGGATAAATTTGAAGGATGAAATATGGAATGGGAGATATATAGAAATTTATTTCCTTGTACTCATGTATGAAATTCTCAAAGAGTAATAAAACTAAGAATTAATACTAGTAGACTCCCAGCTTCCTCTTCTTAGATACTATGTCAGATTTCGCCTCTTCTTTCAAGTCCTTTATAAAGAGAATTTTCTAAGCACTATGAGAGATATGGGTTAATTCTTACTCTAAGGTGATTTAATTAGAAAGGAAAATCCTAGATATGTAGAAAGCTAGAGGTATTTATTATAAAAAATCAACACACCTACAATATGAACGAAACAAAAAACACAAAGGAAATTTCTGAATACTGTGTATTTGCTGCCTTAGAAACTTTCATCTATGTAAATATTTAAGGTCTATTTTCTCTCTTAAGCTCATGAATTTTCAGTTTCCCAACACCATTTATTGAAGGGATTTTCCCCTTTGATATATTTTTCAGAAATGAGTTGTGTATAAATGAATGGCTTTATTTATGAGATTTTTTATTACATTTTGTTGGCCATTGTAGTTCTGTATATATTACCATTCTGCCTCAATCAGTATTCTTTAGAGTAATTTTTGAAGTGTCATAATTTGATACCTCAGGTTTGTTCTTTTTAATGTTTATGCTATTGATTGTAGTATATTGTATTTATCACAAATAAAAAATGATTAGGGTGATGTATCATGATTAAAGTATGCAAAGTATCAGATTTCCTTATGTGATTTCCTACTGACTTAATTCTGGCTGATCCTTTCGTGAAGGTTTGTTCTTTTTCACTTAAAATTATGTTGGAAACTTGGAGAATTGGAGGTCTTCACAAGATTTTCAGTATTCAAATAATACTGTGAGTGTGCTGTTAGAAATTTTAGATAATTTCATTGACTACATTGATTGTCTAGGTTATATGCATATTGTTTTATTTTCCTTTACTTTTTTTTGACAGTTTTACACATGCATACACTATACTGTGAACATATTCACCTCATTACTTTTGCTTATCCCTTTCACATTGTTAATGACGCCTTCTGGGTTAGCACACTTCTACAATCATTTGTGTGTTTGTGTGTGTGTGTGTGTGTGTGTGTGTGTGTATGTGTGTATGTGTGTTAGTCTTATGCAGGAGCCATCGTGGCTGTGTGTTCCTCATTGAAATGGTCTACGTCATGTTTAGTTTCAGCATTCCATAGTGCACTTCCATATCCTCCTGAACTTAACAGTTTTTCTGTCTCCTTTTTCACAATGTGTCCTTCATCTTAGAGAGAGTGTCATAATGTCCAGATTAGAGATGAACACTCAAAAATCTCTTATTTTTCAGTACTTTGACCAGTTATAGGTTTCTATTTTGCTATCAATAATTCTAAAAACAAACTTATCTAACATAGGCTGAGATTAACACTGGTCTATAAATATAAACATAAATATTTAGAAGGAAGATAAACTATATATCATTTAGAAATATATCAGCAGTAGAATCCATCCTGGGGTCTATAACCTCTCAAGTATGGACTTTAGGCCAGGTTTACAGTAGCAGGCATGAAACCGATGCAGGTGACTTCAAATATAGTCAGAAGATGGTTGGTTGGTTAGTTACCTCTCAAACAGTCATGCCACTCTTGTACCAATGGAATTATTTTGCCTGTCAAGACAGTACTATAGTTATGAATAGTCCACATGACTTTTTCCCCCAATCCTTCATCATACCTTCTTTGTCTATGAGTGCTGCCTAGTACAATCTTAAAGGTGTAAGGTAAGATAGTGAAAGACATGAAGTATGTATAGGAATATTAAAAATAAAAAGGTTTAGATGGGAATAGGGACAGGAATATGGGAGAAAGGGTCAATAAAAATTAAGGATATATGAAAAAGCCATAAGGGAACCTGTCACTTTATAAACTAAGTAAAAATATAATAATAAGAGTTTCAACAGAGACACTCTCTGTGTATGGATAAAGCTGCTCCCAGAAATCAGACTATTTACAACAAAAACACCAATGCCAAATGCAAAATACTTCCTTAGGATTTAATGACCAGGGAGCTCAGAGAGGTTCCCAAAACAATATGGGCCACTACCACTACCACGGTTCTCAGTTACTGTCTTACAACTTATGTGGTCAGACTGTGTTGATGAAGGCACCACACTCCTTGGTTATAGGACATAGAATTCAAACATTTAAATAGAAGAAAAAGAGAGACCAACATGACAATATCACAGGCAAAAGAATTTCTGTAAAACAAGCAAAGAAACAAAAAAGAAAACAAAAAATTTTTTCTGTGTTTGGCATCAGTTCTTGGCCATTGATTAGAGAAACCTAGATGCTAGTAAGAAAAATTCTGTTGCATCTGTTGCACCGTGTCAGCACACCTAGACCCTTTGTCATCCGCACTCGTAGGAAACTTAGAACACAGAAATATATGCTGAAGTGTGGAAAGCAAAACACTGTTAAACTACAGGAAAGAATCTCGGAATCACAACTTAGTGTGCTGTAAACCTGGTTGGAGGCAGAGTCTGAAGTAGACATGGGTTCCAGTCAGCCCTCCTGAAGTTGAGAGATAACACAAAACAGGTTCATTTTTAGTAACCAGACTCCCAACTGTTAATAGTCTAGTACCATATATATTTACTACCACATTCTACTGGACCTCTAATGATGAACTAATGTCAACCCTTATCAAAAGTCCATAAAGTGGAAAAGTCAGAAATACTACTAAAGATTGCTTTTACAAAATCATCATTAATATGACACCAAGACCAGATAAAAACATAACAGAGGAAAAGGAATGTATAGCCAAATCTACTCAATTAACATAATTGTAAAGTCTCTCACTAAAAGTTTTGTAAACTAAATTGAAGAACACAAAAGAACCAACAACAATCCAGTTGGCTTCTATTCAGAGATGCAGAAATAGCTCAACATACAGAAATAGAAGCAACTAATAATAAAAATAGAAAAATATTTAAATACCTTATGGAATAACAAGACTCTGGGTAGCTGAAGCAACTCTGAGGGGAAGAAAAATTCTGGAGTTATCACTCACCAAACTTGATTTCATGCCTTACTATAGAACCACTATATCAAAAATAGCACAATGCTGACATAAAACCATAAAAGTAGGTTAATAGACTAGACTACAATACCCAGATACACACTCAACCTGGTATAGTCATCTAGTTTTTTGACAATAAAGCAAAAATATACATTGGAGAAATGACAGCCCATTCATCAAAAGGTCTTTGGGGAACTAGACATTCACATTCAGAAGAATAAACTAGAGGCTTATCTCTCACCTTACATTGATTTTAGTGTAAGATCAACTCCAAATAGATCAAAGATCTTAATGTAAAACCCAAATATTTAAAACTACTAGGAGTAGAAAGTAGGGGAAACACTTCAAGTTGCAAGCATAGACCAAGATGTTTTAAAGAGAACACAAAGTTCTAAGGCAATAAGGCCAAAAATTGATGAATGGGACTTTATGACATTTAATAGCTTCTGCCCTGCCAAGGCAGCAGTTTAGAAAAGAGACAGAATAGAGAACAGAAGAATTTATTTGCCTACTATACAGCTGATGGAAAATTAATATTTATATTCTAGGATGTATAAATACTCAAAAGTAAAGCACAAGAAATTGATCCAATCCGTAAGTGGGATAATGAAACAAATAGTTCTCAGAAGATGTAATACAAATTGTCAATGAACATAAAAAATGTTTAATTTCACTAGTATTCAGATAAGTAAGCATAAAAACTTCCTTGAGATTTTATTTTACCCTAATCAGAATGACAGTTCTTATTCTAACAAATATCAACAAATGCTGACAAGGATACAGATGAAAGGGATTCCTTACACACTAGTTCAGCTAGTGTAGAGGTCAGTATAGAAGTTCCTTAAAAAACTGAAAATAGAACTTCCATATAACCCAGCTATATCACTTGGGGGAATTTACTCAAAGGACTCCAAATCCACATGTCACCAATATTTGTACATCAGTTTTTTAAATTAATAAATTTAATTAAATTAATTAAATGAATATATTTTAATTTATGTTATATAAATTATATTACATATATAATATATGGTATGTATGTGTGTGTGTTTGTATGTGTGTGTGTGTTTGTATAGGCATTTTAGTCTTTGGAATTGCTGTTACAGAGAGTTGTGAACTTGCATGTTTGTGTTAAGAATTGATCTACTTAGTATTGTTTTGCTAGAGATTACTAGATATTACTTAAATGCATAAAATTGTGTATGTACTTAAGACATAAAAGTAGGAATAAATATGTCCTAGATGACCAAAGGGAATAGTAGGAGTTGGGAGGAAAGAAGAAAAAGAGTTGTCGGGGAAGTTCATGTTGGACATACAATATATACATGTGTGAGACTTAAACCAATTAAGAAGAAAGATATAGAATTGTTTACTTCCCTTGTTATAAGTATCTTCTAGTCCTTAGAGTTTGGTGGACTTTGGAAAGTATCATCTGCTGGATCTCTCTCCCTAGATCCAATTCATCTGAGGTCTTGGTACTGAAATATTTTAGATGTTTTTCAGTAAGTCCATTGGTATTAATCATAAACTAACTTGAGGAGAATTCAGTGTTTACCAGTATTTTTAAACTTTGCAGTTCTCATCAGTCCTCATAAAATTAGAGCGCTGATCTTCTCTTAAAGGATTTTCAGTCACCAGTAAAAGTTTAACATATCTTCATGAGACTTCCTATCCTTTGCATAAGATTTAGAACCTCCTCCTACACATTGAGATCAACCTTGTGATGATCCTAAAGATAATCACCAAAATATGTAATGACAAAGTCACTCAGTCAGGCATGTAGCATGGAGGGCTTTGTGGGTTGTTTTCGAGCTTCAGAATTGTAAACCTGTAGAATCTATAACATGAGGCTTATGACCTACAACCTTTTTGAATATTCTGGTTACTCATTTTCCTCCAGTTGTCCTTTTTTTAAATCTTAGCCACTCTTCCCAGGAAGCAGCTGTTCACTGTTTCATTGTCCACATGGAGACAAAACAGTCTAGGCAGTAGCATATTTTGTTGGGATTGTATCACTGGAATCATGTACAGTTGTTCAGTGAGTCTTCTGTTTCCCTCTTGCACATATGAAAACCAGAGGTCTTGTTTTTCTGAAAGGCAATGATTTATGGGAATGTCTGCATGTCTAAACAGTGATTTCCATCTTGTAAGAGACTGTTTACGTCTCATTTCCAGATACAGGCAGTCCTTAGTAGGGGTTCTTGTATGCTTTGGATAATGAATAAATAAATAGGTGATCTCTCTCCACCAAAAAAAGATTAGCTGACATCAGCTTATTTTCCTTCTGCTGGAACTTACCATGAATTACTCCTCTGTAATAATATATTTTGTATTTATATATAGGTAGCCATATCTGCTTGGGAATCAAGAATTTGGTTTGTAATTTTAGTCATGTGACAAATAACATTACATTTTCATTATTTATGCTAAGCTTCTATACAATTATTATTGTATTTATATTTATACTTTCTTTTGATTAAAAAAATGCCTTTTAAGCATTTTTTTGATGATTGGCACTGCACTCCTGTTACAATTTCTACTTGCATTTAAAGCAGTAATTCTAATAAGTTTCATCAATTCCAAGCCATGATGATATTGTTGATACATTTATTAATAATGATGTCATACTGATTAAGAAGTAGCAATCCCTTTTGATTTCTCAACCCCACAGCCCTGGTAACAAAGTTTGTCTTTTGTAAAGGTTCAATTAGGAATAACTTGTTCTGTATGCTAATAACACTGATTGCACACTAGAGAGATAGAGAGTTTTAATTAATAAATCTCATGAGCCAGGAACAAGTATCAGCATCATTAAAATGGCTCATCAGACAGGCCTTTAAGAGTCCATTCTGAAACTTTCAAGTTCATGTATTGCTATTGTCATGGTAAACTAAATCCGGTGAATCATTAATGATAATTTATTTTCACAAATTGAAAAACTTTAGCACTATATGATAATTTTTATCATCATCATGTTATCCAGCTTTGAAAAACATACTTGTCCTGAATACCATACATTTGCACAATATTGAAGCCATTGTTATTATATCCAGCATATAGATATTTATGTAATTTTTAAAATGAATGTGAAAAATCTAGTATTAAAGAATTATGAAAGTAAATTTTGTATTTATTTTGCCACAAAAATGGACACAGTTTTATTGTTATTATTATTTGAATAATTGGATAAACTTTGAATATAGCATTATTAGAAGTTTGAAGAAAATATGCTAAGATGAAGAACATAAAAGACACATTAAAATTAAAATTGTAACATTTAACCTGGTGAGATCATAGATAATTTGTTGGATGTCTATCACCAAATTGTTTTACATTATAATTTCACTTAACTCTACAGTAAATACGCTAAAATAAACGGCACGTAATGTAAGTGCACCAATTTATGATCTCATTAGTTTTGCCAACTAACCAGTTATCTAAAGAAACACAATAGTCTTGTTTCTGAAGTACATGTTTCATTGAAGACGGCATTGGGTATAAACATATTTATAGATACAAACAAAAAGAACAAATGGTTAAATCAGGGTTAGTGTGGGTGTGAGACAGCGATAGTTATTCAAAATACCATTTGAAAAACAAGACAAAAATAATCAAGAAAAGGTGCTGCCAAGGAAGCTGATGGGCATTCATTTCTGTTTCCTCTGGTACAGGAGTGCCTCATCATTTTAACTCTGGTTTGCACTGAAAAGTTCTTAGTAAAGCTAAGATGGAAATAAACACTAACAAATATTTTGATGGATATTATTCTAAAATGTACTACATTTTTCTAGATTCCTAAGTAGATTTTATGAACTCTAATCTGGTCTTTCCTGTTTGGTTTACATTTTTGCTCTTACGCTGAGTGGATGGTTCCAGTCTTTGGTTTATATCCTTACTATAATGTTTCCCTTTCAAGTAAGTGTCAAAACCAGCATAGTCTGCACAACAGAGCCACTCCTTCCTGCAATTTGAACTTCCCATGCTCAGCTTTCTCTGATTAAGCATTCTTTAGCATTTTATTTCTTTTATTAGATATTTTCTTTGTTTGCATTTCAAATGTTATCCCCTTTCCAGGTCTTCCCTCCAGAACCCCCTATCCCATCACCCCTTCCCCTGCCTCTATGAGGGCACTCTCCCCGACCCTACACTGGGGCATCGAACTCCTTCAGGCCCAAGAGCTGCTCCTTCCACTTATGTCCAACACCGCCACCCTATGCCACATATACTGCCAGAGCCATGGGTCCCTCCATGTTTACTCTTTGGTTGGTGGTCCCTTCCCTGGGAGTTCTGGTGTGTCTGGCTTGTTGACACTGTTGCTCCCCCCCCCCCAATGGGACTGCAACCTCCCTCAACTCCTTCAGTCCCTTCTCCAACTCCTCCATCTGGAAGGTGCTCAGTCCAGTGGTTGGCTGCTGACATCTGCCTCTGTATTTGTCAGGCTCTGGCAGAGCCTCTCAGGAGATCAGGCTCCCTTCAGCAAGCACTTCCCAGCATCCTCAACAGCATCCGGGTTTGGCAACTGTATATACAATGGATTTCCAGCTGGGGCAGTCTCTGGATAGCCATTCCTTTAGTCTTGGCTCTACATTTTATCTCCATATTTCCTCCTGTGAGAATTTAGTTCCTCTTTCTAAGAAGCACTGAAGCAGGCTGGAAAGATGGCTCAGTGGTTAAGAGCACTGAATGCTCTTCCAGAGGCCCTGAATTCAATTGCCAACAACTACATGGTAGCTTACAACCATCTGCAATGGTGTTTGATGGCCTCTTCCGGTGCGTCTGAAGAGAGCAATAGTGAATACGTACGATAAAATTACAAGAAGGAAGAGGAGGAGGAAGAGGAGGAGGAGGAGGAGGA
>NW_021604636.1:12362959-12415561 GCF_004785775.1 Grammomys surdaster | reverse complement strand
AGGAGAAGGAGAAGGAGAAGGAGAAGGAGAAGGAGAAGGAGAAGGAGAAGGAGAAGGAGAAGGAGAAGAAGCATTGAAGCATCCTCTCCTCACTTTGGTGTTCCTTCTTGAGCTTCATATGGTCTGTGAATTATATCTTGGGTATTCCGAACTTTTGGGCTAATATCCACATATTAGTGAGTGCATAATCATGTATGTTCTTTTGTGATTGGGTTACCTCACTCGTGATAGTATTTTTAAGTTCCATCCACTTGCTTGCATATTTCATGAAGTCATTGTTTTTAATACCTGAGTAGTATTCCATTTGTAAATGTACCACATTTTCTGTATCCATTCCTATGTTGAGGGTCGTCTGAGTTCTTTCAGCTTCTGGCTATTATAAATAAGGCTGCTATGAACATAGTGGAGCATGTGTTCTTATTGCATGTTGGAATATCTTCTGGGTATATGCCCAGGAGTGATATGGCTGGGTCCTCAGGTGGTACTATGTTCAATTTTCTGAGGAACCACCAGACTGATTTTGAGAGTGGGTGTACCAGCTTGGCATCCCACCAACAATGGTGGAGTGTTCCTCTTTCTCCATATCCTGGCCAGCATTTGCTGTCATCTGAGATTTTGATCTTAGCCATTCTGACTGGATTTAGGTAGACTCTCAGGATCATTTTGTTTTGCATTTCCCTGATGACTAATGAACATTTCTTTATGTGCTTCTTTGCCATTCAAGTTTTCTCATTTGAGAATTCTCTGTTTAACTGTGTATCCCATTTTATTAAAGTTATTTGATTCTCTCAAGTCTAATTTCTTGATTTCTTGGTATGTATTGGATATTAGCCCTCTATCGGATGTGGGATGGGTAAAGATCTTTTCCCAATCTGTAGGTTGCCATTTTGTCCTATTGATAGTGTCCTTTGCCATACAGAAGCTTTGCAATTTTATGAGGTCCCATTTGTTGATTCTTGATCTTAGAGCATAAGTCATTGTTCTTATGTTAGGTGTTCTGTTCGGGAACTTTGCCCCTGTGCCCATGTGTATGAGGCTTTTCCCCACTTTCCCTTCTTTAGATTTAGGTTTTATGTGGAGGTCCTTGATTCACTTGGACTTTGTTCAGGGTGATAAGAATGGAACAATTTGCATTCTTCTACATGTTGACTGCCAGTTGAACCAGCTCCATTTGTTGAAAATGCTGTCTTTTTTTCCACTGGATGATTTTAGCTCCTTTGTCAAAGAT
Organism: Grammomys surdaster; assembly: GCF_004785775.1. NCBI lineage: Eukaryota > Metazoa > Chordata > Mammalia > Rodentia > Muridae > Grammomys > Grammomys surdaster. Next base: position 12,414,333 of record NW_021604636.1, on the reverse strand, counting down.
CAAGTGATAGGTGTGTGGCTTCATTTCTGGGTCTTCATTTCTATTCCATTGATCTACCTGCCTGTCACTGTACCAATACCATGCAGCTTCTATCACTATTGCTCTGTGGTACAGCTTGAAGTCAGGGATGGTGGTTCCCCCAGAAGTTCTTTTATTGCTGAGAATAGTTATCGCTCTCCTGTTTTTTTGTTTGTTTGTTTGTTATTCTGAATAAATTTGAGAACTGTTCTTTCTAACTCTTTGAAGAATTGAGTTGTAATTTTGATGAAGATTGCATTGAATCTGTAGATTGCTTTCAGCAAGATGGCCATTTTTACTATGTTAATCTTGCCAATCTATGAGCATGGGAGATCTTTCATTCTTCTGGGATTCTTTGATTTCTTACTTCAGAGACTTGACGTTATTGTTGTATAGATCTTTCACTTGTGTTATTAGAGTCACACCAAGATATTTTATATTGTTTGTGACTATTGTGATGGGTATCATTTCCTTACTTTCTTTTTCAGCCTATTTATCCTTTGAGTATAGGAAGGCTAATGATTTATTTGAGTTAATTTTATATACAGTCACTTTCCTGAAATTGTTTATCAGGTTTAGGAGTTCTCTGGTGGAATTTTGTGGTCACGTAAGTATATTATCAGATCATCTGAAAATCATGATATTTTTTCTTTCCTTTCCACTTTTTATCCCTTTGACCTTATGTTGTCTATTACTATAACTATAACTTCATGTACTATATTGAATAGATAAGGGAAAGAATGGGCAGTCTTGTCTAGTTCCTGATTTTCATAGGATTGCTTCAAGTTTCTCTCCATTTATTTTGATGTTGGCTACTGGTTTGATGTATACTGCTTTTATTATATTTAGGCATGGGCCTTTAATTCCTGATCTTTCCAAGATTTTTAACATGAATTGATGTTGAATTTTATCAAATGCTTTTTCAGCATCTAAGATCATGTGTTTTTTTTTTATTTGAGTTTGTTTATGTAGTTGATTACATTGATGAATTTCTGTATATTGAACCATCCCTGCATCCCTGGGATAAGGCCTACTTGATCATGCTGGATGATTGTTTTGATGTGTTCTTGGATTCAGTTTGTGAGAATTTTATTGCGTATTTTTGCATCGATGTTCATAAAGGAAATTGGTCTGAAGTTCTCTTTCTTGGTTGAGTCTTTGTATTGTTTTGGTATCAGCATAACTGAGGCTTCATAGAACAAATTGGGTAGTGTTCCTTCTATTTCTATTTTGTAGAATAGTTTGAAAAGTTTTGGTGTTAGATGTTCTTTGAAGTTCTGATAGAAATTCTGCACGAACTCATCTGGTCCTGGGTTTCTTTTGGTTGAGAAATTTTTAACGACTGCTTCTATTTCTTTAGGAGTTATGGAACGGTTTAGAAATTTTATCTGATCCTGATTTAACTGTGATGTTTGGCATCGGTCTAGAAAATTGCTCATTTCATCCAGATTTTACAGTTTTGTTGAATATAGGCTTTTGTAATAGGATCTGATAAATTTTTAAATTTCCTCAGTTTCTGTTGTTATATCTCTTTTTTCATTTCTGATTTTGTGAATTTGGATACTGTCTCTGTGCTCTCTGGTTAATCTGACTAATTTATCTTTTTGATTTTCTCAAAGAATCAGCTCCTGGTTTTGTTAATACTTTGTATAGTTCTTTTGTTTCTACTTGGTTGATTTCAGCCCTGAGTTTGATTATTTCCTGCTGTCTCCTCATCTATTTGCTTCCTTTTGTTCTAGAGCTTTCAGGTGTGCTGTCAAGCTGCTAGTGTATGCTCTCTCCAGTTTCTTTTTGGAGGCACTCAGAACTATGAGTTTGCCTCTTAGCACTGCTTTCGTTGTCTCGCATACATTTACATATGTTGTCCCTTCATTTTCATTAAATTCTAAAAAGCCTTTAATTTACTTATTTCTTCCTTGACCAAGATATCATTGAGTAGGGCATTATTCAGCTTCCATGTGAATTTGGGCTTTCTGTTGTTTTTGTTATTATTGAAGGCCAGCCTTAGTCCATTGAAATCTGATAGGATGTATGGGATTATTTCAATCTTCTTGTATCTGACAAGGCCTGTTTTGTGTCTGAATATATGGTCAATTTTGGAGAAGGTACCATGAGGTGCTCAAAAAAAGGTATATTCTTTTGTTTTAGGATGAAATGTTCTATAGATATTTGTTAAGTCCATTTGGTCCATAACTTCTGTTAGTTTCACTGTGTCTCTGTTTAGTTTCTGTTTCCATCACCTGTCCATTACTGAGAGTCGGGTGTTGAAGTCTCCCACTATTATTGTGTGAGGTGCAATGTCTGCTTTGAGCTTTAGTAAAGTTTCTTTTATGAATGTGGGTGCCTTTGCATTTAGAGCATTGATATTCAGAATTTACAGTTCTTCTTGGTAGATTTTTCCTTTGATGAGTATGAAGTGTCTTTCCTTATCTTTTTTGATAACTTTTGGTTGAAAGTTCATTTTATTTGATATTAGAATTGCTACTCTAGCTTGTTTCTTGGGATCATTTTCTTGGAAAATTGTTTTCCAGACTTTTACTCTGAGGTAGTTTCTGTCTTTGTCACTGAGGTGCATTTCCTGTATGCAGCAAAATGCTGAGTCCTGTTTACGTATCCAGTCTGTTAGTCTATGTCTTTTTACTGGGGAATTGAATCTATTGATGTTAAGAGATATTAAGAAAAAATGATTGTTGCTTCCTGTTATTTTTGTTGTTAGAGGTGGAATTATATTTGTATGGCTATCTTCTTTTGGGTTTATTGGATGATTACTTTCTTGCTTTTTCTAGGGAGTAGTTTCCTTCCTTGTGATGAAGGTTTCCATCTGTTATCCTTTGTAGTGCTAGATTTGTGGAAAGATATTGTGTGAATTTGGTTTTATCATGGAATATTTTGGTTTCTCCATCTATGGTAATTGAGAGTTTTGCTGGGTATAGTAGCCTGAGCTGGCATTTGTTTTCTCTTATGTTCTGTATGTTATCTGCCCAGGATCTTCTAGCTTTCATAGTCTCTGGTGAGAAGTCTCGTGTAATTCTGATTGGCCTGCCTTTATATGTTACTTGACATTTTTCTCTAACTGCTTTTAATATTCTTTCTTTGCTTTGTGCATTTGGTGTTTTGCCTATTATGTGACAGGAAGAATTTTTTTTTCTGGTCCAGTCTATTTGGAGTTCTGTAGGCTTCTTATTTGTATATAGGCATCTCTTCCTTAAGGTTAGGGAAGTTTTCTTCTATAATTTATTTGAAAATATTTACTGGCCCTTTAAGTTGGGAATCTTCACTCTCTTCTATACCTATTATCATTAGGCTGGGTCTTTTCATTGTGTCCTGGATTTCCTGGATGTTTGGGGTTAGAAGCTTTTTACACTTTGAATTTTTTTGACTGTTATATCAAGTTTTCTATGGTGTCTTCTGACCTGAGATTCTCTCTTCTATCTCTTGTATTCTGTGGGTGATGCTTGGTCTATGACTCCTTATCTCTTTTCTAGGCTTTCCATCTTCATGATTGTCTCTGTTTGTGATTTCTTTATTCTTTTTATTTCCATTTTTACATTCTGGATGGTTTTGTTCAATTCCTTTTCATGTTTGGTTGTGTTTTTTTGTAATTCTTTAAGGGATTTTTGTGTTTCCTCTTTAAGGGCGTCTACTTGTTTACCTGTGTTCTCCTGTATATCTTTAAGGGAGTTATTTATGTCCTTCTTAAATTCCTCTATCATCATCGTAAGATGTGATCTTAAATCAGAGTCTTGCTATTCTGGTGTGTTGGGGTATCCAGGGCTCACTGTGGTGGGTGAACTGGGTTCTGATGACACCAAGGAGCCTTGGTTTCTTTTGCTTATATTTTGCCCTTGCCTCTCACCATCTGGATATCTCTGATGTTAGCTGGTCTTGATGTCTCTGACTGTGGCTTGTCCCTCTTGAAATCCTGTGTGTCAGTACTCCTGGGAGACCAGTTCTCTCCAGGAGGAATTTGGGCATGGAGAACTGTGGCACAGGGTCAGCTCTAGGGTACAGATGGAAACTGGAAGGTTCCTGTCTCCAGCTGTTTCTTCCTTCCAGTGTCCTGCTGGCTCTGGGCAAGTCCTTCTTTTGGGCCAGGAATTTGAGCAGAAGTGGTGGTCTTCCCTGTGCTCACAGGTGTGTCAGCATTCCTGGGAGACCAGCTCTCTCCTAGTAGCATTTGCGTATGAATAGTTGTGGCACAGGATCAGTTCCAGGCACAGACAAAAACCAGAAGCTTTCTTAAGCTTATTATGTGAATCATTTGTATTATCTTGAGAGGAAAGGGTTTGAGTTGTTTTTTCATTTTAAGATGTTATTACATTTACGTATTTATTTACTTATTCATTGTGTATGTGCATGGGTTCACACTTATGATGTTTGTGTCAAGGCACTCATGTGGAGGTTAAAGAGCAGCTTGAAGGAGTAGATTTTTGCCTTCTATTTCTGAGGGTCCCAGAGGTCAGTCAAACTCAGGTCATCAGGCTTCTGAGCAAGCTCTTTTGCTCAGTGAGCCATTTCAGTCTGTGTTTTGAAAATTCTTTGATAGATGGCCTCCTTTTTAAAATGTTCTCGTTTACAGAGCTATTCTAATACTAGAAATTATAGGAAAATAGGATATTGGTTAGTGTATGATATTGATTGTGTTAGTGTATGATATTGATATTGATATTGATAAACTGTAGATGATGGATGATAATGAAAAACAGTAAAATAGAATGACAGAAATGATCCAACAAGTCAGCTAGAAATAAGGAAATACACAGGGAACCTGGAAAAATAGATGTTTTAGTAGCATTTTCAGTATTTAATGTGTGTGATGGTTTGCTCAGAGATACTAAATGTGAATTTTTCTAAATATCCAGCCACCCATACTGAAAGGATAAATTAGGAGAATGGATTTCAAACAATGAGGAAAAAAAGGGTGTTTGGTCTTCAGGAAAACAGACACTTATAATTGTGGCATTCAGGTGACAGAAAATATATACAAATTCACCCACTGTAACTACTCTAGCCAACTTTTACAGTTTTGAATAAGAACAGAAATCATTGTTGTAGAGACACAAGATTTCTATGGTGTCAGAAGAATAGAGAATCTGGGCTCTATTTCTAAAAATACCCACATTCATGCCACTGAAGCCTGGTTCTTTATTTTGGACCTTCCTAGAATACCAGTTACAAGAGAATGGAGTAGAATAGAACTTTGCAAAGCCTCAAGTAGAATTCCAAGACGAATCTTTCAGAGACTCTGTAGTTTTCAGTAATGTGACCAATACTTCTTGAATACATTTGAAAAACTCCCCAGTGTGCCACACTATTGAGTTTCTAATTATTCCTCTAATTGCTTCTACTTGGCTTTCTCAGCACTTTCTCCTCTGTCCACCTTCAAACATTAATTAGACTTCGTAAGAATTAGGTTCTAAATTTTATTTCTAGGCAAACATCAATTCTCACTGTTTTAATTAAAAAAAAAACACCAATACCATGTAATAAAAAAATTAGGTGTAGAAGAATATATAATTTTGAGCTAATAAAAACATATAGCTAATAAATATCAAATAACTTAAAGCATTGCCACTATAAATATGGTATAACCACAAGCTTCTTAGCATTAGGGAAGCCTTTACCTTGCCGAGACTGTGGCTAAATCATTATCTTTAAATTTTTGTTTTAAAAACATGGAAGGTTTCATATCTACAGAGGTGCTTATGTTTTTCCTAGGCTTGCTGGGAAGTATTCTATCATTTCCTAGTGTTTCATTTTTCATTATCAATGATTATTTGCAAAAATATAGTTTTGAAAATTATGTATGGGTATTAAATTTTCTTTCATAACTTTTTGGTCACCTGCAGTAAAAAATTATAGAAAGTTACACTGGTAATTATTTTTAAAAATTCATTCATGCTTGCATGTAAATCTAACTCATAAAAATGAATTATTTTATTTTTAAATTATCTGAGTTAAAATTATTAAAAATGTAGGAAGGGTTTTCACTAATTTAATAGTTTTATCTTTTCAAAAGCAATAATAAAATAACTTAGTCAAGCAGATGGTTTTGTGTAGTTGGTAATTCCAATACTTTCAAAATCTAGGCATATGATGTATGATGTTGTCATCAATGACTTTTAAAAACAAGATATCATAGAAGCTGTGTCTCTCATGCTCTACCTCAGATGGTGAAGTAACTGCTGGTAAAATTATCTCTGCATTGACCTTGTAATAATTCATTTCTTACTGTAGATAGCTACAGCCTTTGTTCAAATGATCTTTTAAAACTTTTTATTAGTTCTTTCAAAGTTTCATTCAACACTTTTGATAATATTTGAATTTTTCTTCCATAATTCCTCCAAGGTCTGTCTCCAGTACACTATTCACAAAACTTTGTTTTCTTAAAAAAGACATAAGATCCAAATTGAGTTACCTAAACAGTCTTAGGTATATAACTATCCAATGTAGCATGGCAAACCTACCAAGGTCACTAACAAGGGTCACAGTCTTAAACAAACAAACAAACAAACAAACAAACAAACAAACAAACCAGAGTCTCTCTTTGCTATGCATCATTATTTTCCCAAATCTCCTCAACTAGGGTTAAAGGGACAGTGCTTATGGACTGATAGGATTAATATTGTGGACATGCAAAGTGTTCATTTCACCAAAAGTAATCTACTAATCTAGTACAATCAAAATTATACTCCAATTCTTCACAGAAATTTAAAAAACATCTTAAATTTCATACAGAAGCACAGATACACACACACTCACATATATGCAAGGGAGGATAGCCCTGTTAGGCATAGGTGGGACAAGAGATCCTTGGTCTCATGAAGGCTGGTTGCCCCAGTGGGTGGGAATTTGAGGGTGGGGAGGTGTGAATGGGGGGAGTAGGTAGGAGCGCATCTGCAGAGAAGCAGGAAGAGGGGTGATGGGATGGGGGTTCCTGGGCGGGGGGGGAGGGGTAGGGGATAACATATGAAATGCAAATAAAACATCCAATAAAAAGATATTGAATCGCAAAAAAAAAAAAAAATCTGCACCAGGAGGTGGTGGTGCAGAACTTTAATCCCAGGACTCAGCAAGCAGAAGCAGGCAGATCTCTGAGTTTGAAGCCAGCCTAGTCTACAGAGCAAGTTCCAGGATAGCCAAAGGTACACAGACAGAGAAACCCTGCTTTGAAAAACCAAAACCAACCAAAGGCTGTGTTGTGGTCAGATGGGGTTGAAGAATTTGGTGTCATTGGCAACAGATTGAAATCACTAAAATGGGATAAGATTAAGCTCTGTTTAAGAGGAGACCAGCAATATCATGAAGGCAGAATCTTCTAGGAAGTGTTTCCTCAGAGTCAGCACACAGAGGATGTTGTCCTTTGAAATGTGGTAAGAGTATCCCAGGTAATACTGTTTTTGAAAGCATGAAGAAGACATGGAGAGCACCTGAAGCCAGGAGGAGCCAATGGTGAAGGTCCAACTTTAGTGGCATTAGAAGCCCGAGTATGGAAGTGGCATGGAGAGAAGTTGAGGGTTGACAGTATGTGGTGGTATTTAGGATCCCTGATGAGAGCCCAGGGCAGGAAACTGGTGAATGCAGTCCTTTTGCAGTGGAAAGCCCAGAACTTTAGAGTCACTAGTGTCATGGAACAACCACCAAGGACAGCAGCAAGTGTGGCATGGAGCTGGTCTGAGCCTATGAGAAAAGCTGTGTATACTGTGAATAGAAGAACCACAGAAGCAGAACTGCTCAGCTTCTTTGGGGCCTAGAAGATTGTCATAGCAATAGAAAAATAACTAAGGGAGTGGTTACAAGTGGAAATGAATTGTGGAGATATTATAATACATAGTGTATAATATATAGTATAGTTCTATCTTAAGGGAGGATTGCATCCAAACACATGCACAATATACATGTATAAATATTGAATAAAATATTAAATTAAAAAATAGTTAAAAACAATAGAAAACTGCTGGAGTTTCCATCAGATACAATATTTTAAAATAACAGACATAAAAACAGATATGTTGATCAGTGGACCAAAATTGTATGTGTGTGTGTGTGTGTGTGTGTGTGTGTGTGTGTGTGTATTCATATTCCTGTAGCCACCAGACTTTTCATGAAGAGGCCAACAATACACAGAAAATTAGGAATAGTTCTACCTGAAGACTCAGCTATACCCCTCCTGGGCATATACTCAAAAGATTTTCCACCATACCACAAAGACATGTGCTCTACTGTGTTCATAGCAGCCATATTTGTAATAGCCAGAAGCTGGAAACAACCCAGATGTCCCTCAACTGACGAATTGATACAGAAAAATGTGTCTCATTTGTACAATGAAATACTATTTAGCTATTAAAACAAGGACATCATGAATTTTGCAGGCAAATAGGTAGAAGTAGAAAATATCATCATGAGGGTGAGGTAACCCAGACCCAAAAGGACATGCATGGTATGTACTCACTGATAGGTGGATATTAGCCAAAAAGTACAGAATATGCAGAATACAACCCACAGACCTCCAGAAGTTTAACAAGAAGGAAGGCGCAAGTGAGGCTGCTTGAATCCCACTTAGAAGGGGGGAAGAAATTGATCATGCAGGAAGAGGGAGGGCAGCATCTGTGTGGGAGAGGTATTGGGATGGGAAAGGAGGGCAGCATCAGGTATGGAGGGGGGACAAGCCCAGAGGTCCAGAAGAATGAATGGAAATATACAGCAACTGGGGGTGAGAGTTTGGGGGAACCCTCTTGAAAGCCCCAGAGACCTGAGATATAAGAGACTTCCAAGACTCAATGGGGATGCCCTTAGCCAAAATGCTCAATAGTGGGTAGAGGGAAATCAAAGAATCTTCCTCCAGTAGATAGACAGGGCTCCAAGTGGAGGGACAGGTTATTAACCCACAGTCAAAATTTCTGACCCAGAATTGTTCCTGTCTAAAAGAACTTCAAGGACAAAAATGGAGAAGAGGCTGAAGGATATGCGGTCCATTGATCAACCCTACTTGGAATCCATCTCCTGTGGTGTCACCAAGGCCTGCCAGTATTACTGATACTATGATGTGCTTACAGACAAGAGCCTAGTGTAGCTGGCTTCTGAGAGGCCCTAACAACAGGTGACTGAGACAGAAGCAGAAACTTACACCCAAACATTGGACTGATGTTGGGTATCCTTGTGGAAGAATTGGGGAAAGCATTGAAAGAGATTAAAGGAAGGGCAATCCCGTAGAAAGACCAGTGGCCTCAACTAACCCAGATCCCTGGAAGATCCCCAGAGATTTAGTCACCAACCAAAGAACATACATGGGCTGGTCCAAGGCCTCCAGCACATATATAGCAGAGGACAGACTGGTACAGCCTCAGTGGGAGAAGATGCACCTAATCCTGGAGAGACTTGAGGCCTCCAGGAAGGGAGATACCAGGAGGGGTCAGGGAAAACACCCTCTTGGGGGCAAGGGGGAGGGGGAATGGGATGGGAATGGAGACCAGGAGAGTCCAATGGATGGAATGTAAATAAATAAAATAATTTAATTTAAAAAAAGAAAGAAAAAAGAAATTGACAAAGATATCAAAAGATGGAAAGATCTCCCAAGCTCATGAATCAGTAGGATTAACATAGCAAAAATGGCCATTTTACCAAAAGCAATTTACAAATTTAACACAATCTTCATCAAAATTGCAAAACAATTCTTCACAGACCTTGAAAGAATAATAATCAACTTCATATAGAAAAACAAAAATCCAGGATAGCTAAAACAATCCTGAACCATAAAAGAACTTCTGGAGGTATCACCATCCCCAAATTCAAGCCCTACTACAGAGCTATTGTAATAAAAATTGCATTATAAAAAAGACAACTTGATCAATCAAATCAAAATAAAGACCCAAATGTAAATACATACACCCACAAACACTGATTTCTGATAACATAGCTAGAATTATACAATGGAAAAAGTAAAGCATCTTCACCATGTTGGCGTGTAGAAGAGAGCAAATAGAACCATATCTATCACTCTGCACAAAACTCAAGTCCATGTAGATCAAAGCCCTCAAAACAAAACTGCATATACTGAATCCGATAGAAAAGAAAGTGAGGAACAACCTTAACTCCACTGGCACAGAAGAAAGCCTTCTGAACAGAACTCCAATAGCACAAGCACTAAGATAAAAATTAAGAAATGAGACTGCATAGAATTGAAAGCTTCTGTAAGGCAAAGGAAACTGTCAATAGAACAAAACAGCAGCCTATAGAATAGGAAAGCATTTTCAACAACTCCTTATCTGATAGACGGGAACTTCCCAGAATATATAAAGAACTCAAGAAACTAGACATTAATCAAACCAAATAATCCAATTTAAAAAAATGGAGTACACATCTCAACAGAGAATTCTCAACAGAATAATCTGAAACTGCCTAGAAACACTTAAAGAAATGTTTAACATATGTAGCCATCAGGAAAAAGCAAAGCAATATGACTCTGGGATTTCATCTTATACCTGTCGGTGATTAAAATAAAAACACAAGTGATGGATTATGCTGGAGAGGATGTAGAGCAAGGGGAACATGTCTCCGTTGCTGGTGAGAGTAAAAACTTTACAACCCCTTTGGAAATCAGTATGTCAGTGTCTCAGAAAACTGGGAATTGATCTACCTCAAGACCCAGCTTCCCACTCCTGGGCATATACTCCAAGCATGTTGCATCCTACTACAAGGACACTTGCTCAACTATGTCCATAGCAGCTTTATTCATATTAGCCAGAAACTGCAAACCACTGAGAAGTCCCTCAACTGAAATATGGCTAAACAAATGTGATACATTTACCTGATCATTACTCAACTGTTAAAAAAAATTAACATCAAAAAATTTCCTAGATATGGAACTAGAAAAAATATTCCAGCATAAGGTAACCCTGACTGAGAAAGTCAAGTTTGGCATATTCTCACCTATATGTGGACATTAGCTGTAAAGGATAATAATGCTACAATCCACAGACTTAGAGAGGCTAAGAAATTAAATACCAAGGAGAGCTGAAGGCAGGGTGACAGGATCTGTCTGCATGAATCTGTCTGGATGGGGAAATAGAAATGATACTGTGGGTGGACTGGTGCAGCTGCGGACTGAAACAGGAGGGATCAAGTAGGAGAAGAATGGAGAGAGAGAGAGTACTGGGCGAGTCAACTGGAATTGGGAGGCATTTCAGGGCTAAAGCAGAAATCAAGTATGTTGGAAATTCCCAGGAATCTACAATGTCCCTACCTAAGACTCCTAGTAAAGGGAACATGGAACATCAACTGGCCATCTTCTGTAACCAGACAAGGCTTTCAGTGGAGGGATTGGTACAACCCAGACACAAAATCTTTTACCTATAATTCATCCTGCCTGCAAGATGTGCTAAGTTATAGGTGTCCCAGAATTTGTGGGTGTGGTCAACCAATGACTGGTCCAAACCCATGCCTGAGAGGAAGCCCATGGCTGACACTGCCTCAGGGGCCAGGAACCAAAAGCTGGATAACCCAGAGAGAGATCTAGGAGGTTAAAACCAAACATGACTGGAAAACCAAACAAACCAAAACAGTTAATCAATGAAATAATTCTTAAAGATACTCTGCTATACCTGTAGACTGGAGCCTAACGTAATAGTTATAAGAGAGATGTCATCCAGCAACTAATCAAAATAGATTTTGAGACCCACAGCCAAACATTATGTGGAGCTTAGGGACACCTGTAGAAGAGGTAGGGAAGGATTGTAGGATCCAGAAGGGTCAAGGACACTACAAGAAAACCCACAGAATTAGCTAATCAAGGCTTTTAGGGGCTCACAGAAAATGAACTGACAACCTGAGAGCCTGGCTGGGTTTTACCTAGGCCCTCAGTATATATGTCATGGTTGTGTAGCTTGGTCTTCTTGTGGGACTTCTAATAGTGGGAGTGAGGAATGTCTCTTACTCTTTTGCCTGTTTTGGGGGGCCTGTTTCTCCTGCTACTCTTATTGCAACTTTGATATATCATGTTGTGTTGATATCTCTGGGAGACCTGACCCTTTCTGAAGGGAAATGGAAAAGCAGTGGATCAAGGTGGATGAGAGATGGTGTGGGACAAACTGTGGATAGGATGTAGTATGTGGAGTAGTAAAACACTAGACTTTACAAAAAGAAAATGAACCAAGAAAGAAAGCACAAAAGAAACTCATTACACTTTGAGATAAAACCAAAACAGAATAAATAAAAACTGAAAGAGTATAACAAAATTCATCAGTGGGTGAAATTCTGAAAAGAAAATGCCTACATTAAATTGAAAAGAGATATCAAGCCAATAAATTGGCTTTCTTTTTTTCATGGCTGTGAGAAAAATAATATGGTGAAGGTAATTTAAGATAAGGGTTTATGATTATATACGGAGGAGTGTACATTTCATCTCAGCAGGAATGTTATGGAGAAAATGTGAGATCCATGAGTGTTAGTGCACGGTTCACCTTTTCATTCAGTCTAGAACTCTAGCCAATGGGCTGGACCCACCCATGTTAAAGGTAGATCTTCCCACCTCAAATAACTGTAACTAGGAACTTCCTTACAGACATTTTCCTTATTTCATAGGTGATCCTAGATCCTGTCAAGTTGTAAATCTTATTTGAAGGGCCTTCATATGACCCTTTTAAGATGTTAGAAAAGAAAGATAAGCTACAAGCAAAGTAACTAGAATGAATAATATACTCTAATTGGATGACTGACACAGATTTCAATAAAACGAATATGAGATAACAACAAAAACAAATTGCAATTTTCAAGTCTCATCTCTATGTTAAAGGTAAAAGGAGAGATGATTCAAATTACTTGAATCAAGAAATGACAAAGTGAACACTGATGTCAACTTTATAGAAATAGAAAACACAGAATACTCTGAGCCACTGCATGTCAGACTATGAGATAGCACAGATGGAAGAGAAAAATTCCTAGAATCCTGCAAACTTCCAAAATTTACTCAACAAGACATATGAAAAGACCCACATCAAAGATGTTGAATCAAAAACCTTCCAACAAACACTTGAAAGTCTTTCAGAAATTTGAGTCTACTATTCAGAAACTAAAGTAAATGACATCACAGGAAAAGAAGAAAAAAAATTCTACAGACTAAATTTTTTTGTGGAGATTGATTTAAATTTCTTTAGTAAGAAACTAGTATTCTAAATCCAGCAATATGTTAAAATTATTATATGTCATGATCATATACAAATTACCCAGTAAGACATTAGTTGTTAAAGTGCAGAAATTATCCGGTATGACAGGCCATGTACTAGTATTACACTGCAAGTTCCAGATGAAGAAGCTATGCATGAAAAGGGAATAAAAGGAATCCAGATTGGAAATGAAAAAGAAAATCTATCAGTGATCTGGTAATGAAAATTCTGTGGTTCCTAGAGGTTCTCTTCTTCTATTATACCATGTTCAAGAGTGAGTTCAACAGAAGACTTGGGGGAGGATACAAATATTCATAGCACAATCCAAAGTGACATTGAACCACCTAGAAACACTCAAAATACATGAATATGCAATTCACAGAACAAAATGTGAAAATAACTCTGTGAAGGTAAAGCTTTTTCAAAGATTTCTTTTGACTGTTGGTGCAGTATTTCAGGAAGTTTACTGAAGACTTGGGCAATTGAATGCATTGTAATTCACAGAACAAAAACATCTAACAAAGCAGAGTATGCCTTTCTTTTAAATGCCTCTTAAGTATCCACTAATATTGAGTATCCAACAAGCTTTAATAAATTTAAATTTTGAATCAAAATTATAGTAGAAATTTTAAGCTTATCAATAAATGAACAGGCAAGTCACAATGGCAGCAATTGCAACTCTATTTACACTAATCATTTCAAACTACAGACTGTATTTGTAGTGGATAAAATATTCCTACATCTCAGATATATAATATCTCTGTATTTAAAAGAGCAAGACATGTAACTGCATATTTTATAAAAGGATGAAAGAAGATGTCATCAATATTAGTTATAAGAAATCTATAATTGAGATACAATAAGTAAGGGTATCAGACAAAAAGATTGACACTATTAGGTGTTGATAAGGATCCAGAGCAACTTGAACTCTCTGGGAGAGTTAGTTTAGTGGGAATGTAACATGATTAACCTTTGGTTTACTCACTGGGAAAGTGTAACAAAGTTACTTCCTACTCTCACTTTCTCCCACCTTCTAACTCTTAATGATCTAACATAAATAAATTATATATCCTCAAAACGCAATATAGAGCAGCTTTAGTTATTAAAAATCTCCAAACTGAAAAGAAACAACACAAATTCCCACAAGCAGAAGACTGAATAAGAATAAGATATGACTCATCAATAAATGGGAAGAAAGTGATTACGTTAACATAGGATAAGAGTAGGCTGGGATGGGAGAGGTGGTGGGTGCTAGCTTTATGGATGCTCAGGCACATTTGTGGAGTGATAAATTTTATAACAATAAACATTTGTGTTATCTAGATGCGTAGGTCTGTCAAAATTAAGTGGAATTTGTTTAGAAAATTACTATAGATCTCCATAAATAATCAAAAAAAAATGAAACTGTTCCTGGGGAAAGGGAAATAAAAATAAATGAAACCTTCCTTTTCTCCTAAAAAGGGTTTCTCTGTTGCCTTTGGGCTTTCAATAGAAACTGAATGAAGAATGCAAAACAGTTGGTGAGGGAAAGTAGTTTTGTGAAGCAAATTAGAGAACAGTGTGCAGATTGGGCACTCTTGTGGTACTTTAAGAATAATAGGAATTTGAGTTCTCTCAATCTTCTCCATTTTTTCCCCAAAATGCAATGGTATCAGAGTGCAGATATTTGCTCCCAACTCCTGCAGAGGATTGTAGCCTTTCATTTCTGTCTTCACAGTTACTGATTGGTGAGCAAAAGTGAGGACTGTTCAAGAGCTCTCTGACTCCCACCTGCTGATCTTCCGTAGGAGAAGCATTACACAAACTACATTTCTTAGCAGAGAAAGTATTATGCTACTTTTGCCCATGTTGATACTGTGTCTGTAGAATTGTCCATTTTTCAAAGGGATAGAACTAATCTTCAATATTCTATGAGAATTAATAATTGATCAAGCATCTTTTATTAAAACAGTGCTTAGTATAGCTAAGAGTTTTGTCCTATTTAGAGAAACTGTTGGAGCATATCCCTGTGTTCATCATACATACATGCCAGCTGATGATTCAACCTTGCAGTTGAGTGCTGGGAAACCTACCTTCTCTTGATATTTTCAGTGCAATTTGTACTTTTCAGAAAAAAAATATTTAACTATAATGATCAGTGTGGTGGTTCAAGTGAAAAATGTCACCCATAGGTTGATATGCTAAAACATTTGGTCCCCATTGGTGGTGCTGTTTAGGAAGATTATCAAACCATTTGGAGGTGGAGCTTTGAATGAAGGTAGCACATTTCTAGGGGAGCTTTGGTGTTTATAACCTCACCCCACCTCTTTTTCCTTACTCTTTGCTTCTTGAATGGACAAAAATGTGATCAAATGATTTCCTGCTTTTTCTGCTATACCTGCCAAGATAATTCTTAACCCTCTGGAATCTTAAGCTAAAACACAAACAAACAAAAACAAACCCTCTATCTTTGAGTTGTTTTCTGTTGTGGTATTTTATTGAGCAATAAATCCTAACTAATATAGTCAGTAAAATAGAAAAGTACTATATCCAATAATATAATAAATAATATAGATAATAAAAAGCCATTTTTCTACTTTCACAGGTTTTCCACTCACACTTTATTGTATTTATAGGAAAGAATGGCCTTCCTCCATACCAACAGGCTTTACAGATTTTTTTTCTAGCATCCTCTCTATTTATCCATTTCACAATGTCTGGTTGGCAAATTTGTAATAATCAGTGAAGTGAAACACTGCATTATAATAGGTCTGCTATGCCTTCATAGTCCTAGAATAAAAACCAGAATTCAAAGACTTCTAAGAAAAGATGTGCTAATGCCTTTATCACCTGGATTAAAGAGCAATTCAGGAGATGGTACCCTTTCTTTTATAACATGTAGACTAGAAAGACATCCTCCACCTTACCATCTCTGTACTGTACAAAGATGCATCATGACACAGGAATCACTATTCTAGTTTGGAAACAAAACCCTTGTTTATTATCCTTCCATGTTGTTTCTGTGGAGTCCCACACATAATTGGAGTGACATACAGATGTATGTCAGATGGATTGTCACATTCCCATGTCCACAACGATTAATTCAGGAATGTACAGATGACCTAAGTGAAGGCTCTCACATCACAGTAAACCTCAAATGCAAAACTTTAGAAAAAGGATCCTGTATATAAACTATACATTTTTTTTTTACTGAGTTTAATTGGGGTTTGCTGTGGTTTGAATAACTGCCCATCATAAGTTTATGTATTTGAACACTTTGCCCCACTTGTTGACCCTATTTTCTAAAGTTATGGAATGTTTAGGAGTTCAAGCCTTGTTGGAGGAAGTAAGTTTCTGGGAGTATTTGGGGGGTTTATGGGCTTACCTGCCCCTCCCTTTCTCTACCTCTCTTTCCCTCCTCCTTCCCATCCCTCCATCTCTCCCACCCTCTATTTCTTATCTCTCTGTTTCCTTTCCTCCTTTTCTTTCTTCTCTTTCCTATGTGTGGAGGGAAATGTGATTAGTTTCTAATTTCTGTTAGGATGTCATGCCTTCCCTACCATTACGGAAACTCTCTCTGGAGCCAGAAGTCAAAATACCGCCCCCCCTTTTAAAGTTACTTTTGGTGAGTGTGGTAGTTTGAATATGCCTAGCCCAGGGAGTGGCACTATTTGGAGGTCTGACTTTCTCGGAGTAGCTGTGAGCTTGAGCTTTAAAACTCTATCATTTTCCTTCAGATGAAGATGTAGGAGTCTCAGCTCCTCCTGCATCATGCCTGATGGATGCTCCATGTACCTGGCTTGACAACAGTGGACTAAAACTCTGAACCTGTAAACTAGCCACAATTAAAAGTTGTCCTTATAAGAGTTGCCTTGATCATGGTGTTTGTTCACGGCAGTAAAACCCTAAGATAGTGTCATTAATACAACTGAAGTCCCATAAGCTCTTACAGCCATTTGCATTCATGAAGGGAATTCTTTTTGTTTGTTTTTGGTTATAGCTAAGACATAAAGGAAGAAGAAGTAAAAGAGATAAAGAGTGCAATTAATCTGATTTTCTCTTATGTGCCCAGCTAGGCACAGCTTTGAACTACTCAGTTGTAAAGGCTGATGTATTCTACCCTTTACCTGATTCTGGTTTGAGTTTTCTACATACTTAAAAGAATCTTCACTGCTTCAGGAATATTACATATGACAGACTTAGTAAGACAGTCTACTGCAACAATGTCTGGAAAGAATTTTACCACACATGCCATGCAGTAAAATGAGAAAGAATGTGGCACTTCAAGCTTCCACTACTGCCATTATCAAGCTTCACTTCTAACATTTTATTACCATTTAAGTTCACTGTGTTGTTTTTTTCTATACATTGTGAATAATGATATTCCTCAGACTCAGTGACACTTCAAACTTATTGTGGGGCCAATTTATCCAAGAATTTTGCAAACTTTGCTTAATCACATGCCATGTTCACATTCACTGAAGTGTATTTAAAGTGACAAGATTAACAAAAATGTTTCTTTCCATCTTGAAGGTGCCCTTTATTCAGATTAGAATTTCATTATAGACACTATAGGAAACATGATAATATTAATGTATAAATTTTGACACTTAATGTGTTCAACATGCCCCTTTGGAGACTTTAAACCAAGAATGGGCTCTTCATTCTATTTATTTGAAGTGAAGACACAAAAGATTTAACTAGTAAAAGGGGGGGAAGATGACATTGACTTTCATGGCCCCATTTATCAAGAGGTCTCAAGAGTAAAGCAGGATGTGGGAGAGAATGAAATTTAGTACTTAGATGGGCTTTTAAAGAAAGAGCCAAAATTTAAAACTTGGACAGCTATCATATGTTGAGATTGAAAGAGTGATCCATTTGTTGTTTTCAAAGCTGATTATAAAATACACCTACATCACTATGACCCTGGACAAATAATATCTGATTTCTTTGCTGAAGTATTTTTTCAAAGCTTCATAGTTGACTTCAGTATGCAGACAGAATTGAAGGCAGTTGACACAGGCATGGCAGAGTGGCGACTTTTTATGTGACTGTGGACTTTTCATGTTTCCAATTATTAATTTACCTATTAAATCCTGAACTTGGTAGTTCTTCTTAGCAATGCTCTCACTCATCACCCCGTTATTCAGTGAGTAGTTGACTTTTGCAGCTGCCATTTATAGCTTCATTGATCTGTCCACTCACTGGCCACCTAGCCAGGGCTCAACATTGAAATATTAGGACAGACCCAAACTCTGCACTTTCAAAAATATAAACAGGAACCCAACACAGTAGCTTGTTATCTAACTAGTCATCAGATAGGTGTGGCAGTGTTTTTAGACTGTGTTATGTCTTGTTAATTCTTTATTAACAGATACTATAACAAGTATTTGATCATTGGCTGAAGGCATGGAAACACTTGCTTTAGGGGCATTTGCACAAAATGACAATCTCTGGGTCTGTGACACAGCTCAAGATCTGAAAATCCTAAACTTAAATTTGCAGGAGTTGAACACAACTGAGGAAAACAGATAAATTATGTTAATTATCATGTCATTCCCAACTTGGACCAAATAAAGCCCATTTTAATTATTTTCAGTTGAACGACCCAGAAACGTCTTCTAAGCAACTTTGACTCAAACCAAAAAGGTTTCTTATCTACTTCTAATTTCTAATATCCATATAGGTAATTTTTCTGATACCCATAAAAGGCTCATCCATATAGTCTTTGCTCAGTTAAAAATCTTTCCAACCTCCTATCTCATCGAATAGGGCCAAAAGTTGAGCTAACACATTTGTGTTGGTTCTTGTGTATTTATTTGCACTGGTTCACTCAGCTGACTGTAGCTGTGACTCAGAGTCCAAGGCTGCTGCTTGGAATGAGAGTGGTGTGAGAACCGTGTGTTCCTGGATGTACTAGTGTGATCCTTGTCACTAGCTGATTCTCAGATTGTTAAGGAAGCATTATTTCCAAGGAGATAGCACACTTCTGAAAATGATATTTGCATTTAATTTAGAAAGTTGTCAGACTTCATCACAGATGCCTCATGTCTGGGCTGTACCAGTGTCATACAGTCTTGGATTCCTGTGACTCCTTGCTTTCACTTGTGATTTCTAGAGACAAATCTTTCCAGATGAGTTATAGGAGATATCTATCTGAGGCTCTCTCTCTCTCTCTCTCTCTCTCTCTGTATGTGTGTGTGGTATCAATAAATGAATACGTATTGTGTGTTGTCAATATATAAATATGTATGTACATGTGCATGTGGTCAGAGAATGATGTTGACAGCTGGTTTTGAGACAGAGTCTCCCTCTAAATCCAGGGTTTAGTAATTCAGAAAGTCTGGAAAGAAAGTCACCTTCAAAGATGCCACTATCTTTGCCTTCCTGACTCAAGGATTATAAGTGCACACCTCCCACACTTAGCTTTTTCTGTGTGTGCTGGTGATCTGAATTCAAGCAAAATATGTTAACTCAATTTTTGGCTGTATTTGATAAGATAGGAGGTTGGAAAGGTTTTAACTGAATAATGACTATATAAATCAGCCTTTATGGCTATTAGAAATCTATCTAGAAGTAGATATGAGACCTAGAACGAAGTCAAAGTTGCTTACAACAATTTTCTGAATCTTTCAAGTGAAAATAACCAAACAGCTTTAGTCGCTTGGCAGGCAAAAAAGGGAGTTTACTTGAGTGAGACCTCTCCAGGCCAGTCTGTTCTGGACAACCTAAGTTCTTCAAAATTCATTTAATTTATTCAACATATGAAAGTCAATAATTCATAAGTGTATTTATTAAATTATATATAGTGTTAGCATAATACAAGTACATGTACATCTTCTTCAAATAGAAAAAAAGGAGTTGAAAAATGCCAATGTTACTGTTTTGTTTATCATTAATAGTCTTACTCTACAAAAGATAAACAGTGTTGTTTTTTTAAGTACGACTATCAGACATCTTATATAGGGATAGCCTTGTAGCCTAGATTTCTTCAATAGAGTGAAAAGAAGACAGTGAGAGATTATCTAATAGTCTCTACTTCCAAGTGAATAACCAGTTGCACCTTGGGATGTCTCTGGGGCAGAGCTTTTGCCTAGTATATGCAAAGTTCTGGGTTTTATCTCTGAGACTTTTGGAGTGGTGATGAGGTATGTTATGCAACAAAGTAAAGATCTTCTAAACTTTTAGATTTTCAGAGTGAACAATTTTGTTTGCTGGGTAATACGTCTTGAATCCACTTCAGAGTAAAATGGCAGAGGATCTGATACATATGTTGTAAAATACTGTTTAACCTTTCCCTTGCAATACCCATATTCCCAGTATGACTGGAAGACACATTTCATATTGCTGAGAATACGAAATTGTATCTAATAGGAAATTAACATGCTTTGTGTGCTTGTGAGTGTCTATTGGTTTGTGAAAATTTATGTACTCAAGAATTATTAGTATTTTAATTCATTGCTGCAAAGTTACAGATTAGGTACAGTTTTCTATTTCATACAGTTTTCAACTATCATCATTGGTTGCCAGAAAGATTATAGGCAACCTTGATAAAGTTACTCAAAGCCAAGTACTTTTTAAAGCAAACATTATAATTCTTCAAACATTTACAACAAAAATTATATTTATTTTAGTATGTAGGTTTGTTCTACTGAGTGAAGGGTATCAGTGTCTTCACAAGCAAGAATGGTGGCCTATGGGGAAGGTATTAAATTCTCTTGCATAAAAGAAAAACTCAGAGAAATCTGCCCTTTTGAAGGACTTATATATAATGCTAACCAAGAGAGTTGCTGACCAGAGAGAGGCATAGTTATTGTGCTTGCCTACCTACATATGCATATATGTGAACTTCTGGGAATACAATGGCTTAGAAGCAAATGGCTGAAACTAGGAAGATCTATTCCAATGAAGACATTAAGAGAAGGAGATGTGAAGAAAACAGACCTTGATGACTCCAGGCACGACTGACAGGCTTGTAGAGTCCATTATCTGAATGGCAGGTTATAGGTGTAACATTAGGAGAACTGCCTGCAGTCCCAGTTTGGAGGTTGTGATATTTGCTAGTGCAGATCATTGTGTTGTAGACACTGAGAACATTGTTCATCTAGTAAAATAGTCTTTACAAATAAAGGCCATACTTGCAATGAGGTTTCATAAGGAACAAATCAAGATTCATTCCTCGAGTTGGTGAAGGTAGTTTAGTACAAACTCTTGTGAGTTATTCTGGAATTTGATGAAAACTATGAGGATAATGAAGCTTGTTTACTGATTGTATTCTAGTAGTCCCTTTATATACACGAAGCAACTGATACATAGGTTTCTTTAAACTAAAAAAAAAAAAAAAAAAAAAAACCCACAGTTATCTGGACTAAAATGGACATACCATAAAGAAACCAGGATTCAAAGGCCTTTTCAGAGCCTATTTGCATAAAAATGTGAGATCTTTGTGTCCTTCTACTAGGAATTATACACGAAATAACAGGTTATAAAAATGTAACAATCTATTTGAAATATTTTGATTACCTATTTTTCAAAAGCTTCTTCTTTTTGTTCCCTTTAAACACAAGATGCATTTCCCTTTGTCTCTCAGGCTTGAGGGCTGGCCTCTGAGTGATTAAATTGCCCAGAAATGGGAATTTGAGATTAACACAGGTACATTTATGTAAGATGTTATAATTTGTAGTTTGGGAAATAGAATGTGTTCAATTTTTCATTTATTCAGAATCCTGGGTATGTTAAGGAGAGAGTTCTCCTCTGCTTCTAATGGACAGTGTGTTTAAGCCTTCTTTTCCAAACTTGTTTAATGGGTTGAGAGAAGTAAGTTTTTTTCTTTATGATTTCAATAATAATGTTTGCTCCAAGGCAAATAACCAAAAGAAAGAAGTAGGTAAGAATTGGCAGGCTTAGAATCTGTGGAATAAACAGTGTAATATTTTACAGTCTTCTTTATTCCTGTGTCATACTTAACAAGTGCTGTGACTGTCAGCATTGTTCTTGGTGTGTCTGATTACAGTAAGCTTTCAAACCATTTGTTTGATAATAATCACAATAAAGCATACTAATGAAATACACTGATACATGTTAATTGCTTCCTGTTACTAATTCAAAAACAAAATCACTAGCACTGACAGGAGAAGTTCTGCAATGTAAGTTATACTAACTTATTTACTATCAGGAACAGGCATACAGGTACCTAGGCCCAGGGATTACACTTTTGAGAGTATAACTTAAGAAAGTAATTATAATAAACTAAGTACTGCAAAATATATATAAGCATTGATAGGTTGTGATATTTCTAATGGCTAAACATTATAAAATGCTTTTAGCGACTGTAACAAATATTTCAAATGCATTGTTCAGCTTGATTATTATCAAGAACTTTCAGAAATATTAAATGTTAGTTTTCTCCTTCATTGATTTTTTGCTTCTCATTTTTGTTATTTATTTATTTATTTATTTATTTATTTATTTATTTATTTATTTTATTCTTTAATTGTTTTTTACAGTCCAGACTTTATTTCCCTCCGGGTCCACCCTCCGGCTGTACTACATCACACATCTCCTCCCCTCTGCCTGCACCATATCTCCAAGAGGATGCACCTACCCCAACCACAACAGTCCTGCCCACTCACTTGTGGCCCCAAGTCTCTCAAGCGTTAGGTGTGTCTTCTCCGACTGAACCCAGATCTGCCAGTTCTCTGCTCTATATGTGTTGAGGGCTTCCTATTAGCTGCTGTATCCTGACTGGTTGGTGGCTCAGTGTCTGAGAGATCCCAGGGGCCAGGTTAGTTGAGAATGCTGGTCTTCCTATATAGTTGCCCTCCTCCTTAGCTTCTTCCAGCTTTTCCCTGATTCAATCACAGGAGTCATCATCTTCTGTCCATTGGTTGAGTGTAAATATCTTCATCTGGCTCTTTCAGCTGCTTGTTGGAATTTTGGGTTGGGCAGTCATGATAGGCTTCTGTTTGTAAGCACACCATAGCATCAGTAAGAGTTTCAGACCTTGGGGCCACCCCCTGAGCTGGATCCCAATTTGGGCCTGTCACTGGACCTCCTTTTTCTCAGGCTTTTCTCTATTTTTGTTCCTGTAGTTCTTTCATACTGGAAGAATTCTGGGTCAGAGTTTTGGACTCTGACAATACCATCCCTCACTTGATGCCCTGTCTTTCTACTGGTGGTAGACTCTACAAGATTTCTCTCCACACTGTAGGGCCTTTCATCTAAGATCCCTCCTTTTGAATCCTGAGAGTCTTGGATGTATATCATTCATTGATTGAAACTTAGTTGTAATAAGAATACAACAGGATTAATTAATCCGTAATTTTATAACTAAAATTGATGAGGTGACTATTAAAACTTACGTATATATATATTTTTTCTATGTTTATATTTTGTATATTATGTATATTTATATGTTCTTTTATTTTAGACATTTTGAAAGGTTTAAGGTTAGAGATTAAAACTATATAATGTTTGTGATGTGCTGCTACTGCTTTTATTTTTCCTCCTCCTGCTCCCTCTTCTTCTCCCAACCCTTCTTCTGTGCATTAAGATTAAATCTAAACTTTATATATACTAGATAAGTACTCTACCACTAAGCTATATTCCAAACCAAAAAAATATAATTTCATTTATTTTAATGTATTCCAATTAATAAGTAAACTTTGTATATACTTATGTATATACACATAAGGTTTTGTTATAGTTGTACGTAGTATAATGGACATGCATTATTATGAAAACTTTATGGAAGGGTCACTTGAAATCTAAAACAGCAATTCTCAAGTTTACAATATGTTGCTATTAATTATTGTTCGCAAAATAAACAATATATCTCTTAAATTTATCTCTCCTGTATAGGTAAAATTGCATTGTTTGAGCATGATGTGGAGTCCTACCACACCCAGTCTCTGGCAAACACAGCTCCCCTCTGTTTTTAGGTTAAATTTTTCACATTCTGCATGGAAGTGGGGTTACATGGAATTTGTTTTTATGAGCCTGCTTAATCAACTTAGCATTATATCCTTTGGGTCCAGTGATGTGGACCCAAAGAAATCTCCAAACTGTTTTTCACAATGGCCATGCTAATTAACATCTCCTTTATCAGTGACCATGGGTTTCTCTTTTCATATTCTCAGTAACATCTGTAATATTTTACTGCATTAACAACTCCATATTAATAGGTATAGGTTGTATCTCATTGCAACTTTAATGTTTTGCTTCTCAGACGGCTAGTGACATTGAGCCTTTTTTTTTATTTACCCACTGGCCATTCAGTGTCTTCTTTGAAGGGGTGTCTATTAGGATCCTTTGCCATTTTGAAATTGGGTTATTTATTTTATTGTTGGTTAGAATTCTGTGTATCTTTTGGATATTAACCTGTTATGGGGTGTTTGGGTCATATGATACTGTATTGAGCTCAGATTTTGTCTTCTTTCTGTTGGCCTTTCCTGTTGTGCTACATATTCATGGGATGCACTTTATTTCCCTACTCTTTTGTTGCCTGTACTTTGGGATCCACCCCAGAAACATCATTATTTAAACCAGCAGAAATAAGTATTTTTCTATTTACTTCTAGACATTTTGCAGTTACTAGCTGTATTTGGGTTTTATTGTGATGAGACACCGTGACCACAGAAACTCCTATGAGGAAATACTTTTAATTGGGGGTGGCTTACAGTTCAGTTTTGGTTCATTGTTGTCATGAGAAGCATGATGGCATGCAGGCAGACATGGTGCTGGAATGATAGCTGAGCTATACACCTGGATCTGAAGGCAGCAGGAAAAGAGAGTGACACTTGAACTGGCTTGAGTTTTTGAAATCTCAAATTCCATCTCCTCAGTGACACACTTCCTCTAACAAGACCACACTTCCTCCAACAAAGCCAAATTTCCTAATAGTGCCAGTTCCTATGAGCCTATGGGAGCCATTCTTATTCAGAGTACCACAATAGTCTCGTGTTTAGGTCTGAAACTCATTGCTTAATTAATTCTATGAGATAACCTAATTTTGTTTTGTTCCTGTACATCCAATTTTCTCAAGATCATTATTAGAGAGACTGTTTTTCTTTTTTGCGCGTTGACTTTTATTGATAATGCATTGGCTATAAATGTCTGCATCTTGTACCTTGTACTTAATTTTGTTTCATTGGATATTATGCTGTTTATTCAAGTAATATTTTGACATTGCAGCATTGTAATACATTTTGTTACAAAAATGTGATGCTTCTAATTTTGTTATTTTTGTTCAAGATTGCTGCTGTAGTTATTTAATATTTACTTCTATGTATATGTTGAAATTGTTTTATTTTTATATTTTTTGTAGAAAGCAACATTAGAACTGTTATATAATTATGTAAACATTGCTGTCATTGGCTTTAGACTGAGTTGCCCCGGGATCTGATTGTTATGTTAGACAGTGGCAGCACAGCTGGCTCCTTCCCTCCAGATCTGACTCTTGTCTGCTGACCTATCTTTTTTGTCTAATGTATTTTCTATCTGACAATGAGATGCTGTGATCCTGCATCTGCTGGTTAGTATCTTTTCCTTCTGATTGCTATCAGCAGACTCAGATCTGCAACACCACTGTCAGCTCAGCCTGCAGATGGCTGCTACCTTGAGAGTCTAAAGAACACTTTTGCCTTCTCCATCATGGACTTCCTTAACATTTTAGAAAATTGGTTGATTTTAGATTTTCTGAAAGACAATTCTAGTTGGTGGGGCTTTTGGTTTTCATTATTCTATTCTCCCAAGAGCTACCCAATAAATTTTTAATCCCCTCCTCTAAGGCTTGCCTCAACCTTTGTAGCACCTTGGTGCTACATGTGTGGTATTGCTATATCCAAATTTCAAATCATCCCAAGAAGACATCAGAGCCAGAATAGAATTTGCTGTATGTTAAATTTGGTGTAATTGAAAGGAACTACATTTGATCAACTCTTTTACCTAGTTATTATTCAGTCATGATGAAATATCCCGAAGATCTGACCCTGAGACTCCTCTTGTTTCTCTTTGTAAATATTGATAGAGTCTTGTAGGTCCTTTAACACATGTTTCTTGCTTCTTCCTTCGCATGCTCAACTCTGCTGAGTATGACATGTAACTATTTATTTGTTTATAGTGCTACTGACTCCTATTTGAAAGTTACAACTGAAGCAATATGTAAGCTATCTGCCTCTCCATAGTTTAGCAACATACCAACTCTACAGTTAATATATTGTGTGACAGAGGTCTTCAAGAGTGGACCAAAATGATTCTGAGAGGAACAACTGACTTTGTATTCTGCTTAGGGCAGTATGGAAAATTTCACAATATTAACTTATCTAATCCATGAACATGTGATGTCATTCAGTTTATTTTCAATTTGTTGATCTCTTCATTCAATATGTATAAATTTTATAAGACAGACATGCCTTCATAGATAAATATATTATTATGAATGGACTGATCTCTTAATTTCTTTTTTAGACAGTTAATTTTTACTTCATAGAAATGGAAGTGCTTTGTGTTATTCTTATAATCTACAATGAAACTGAGCTTATACATTATAAAGCAGGCAGTCATAGCTACAGCTTGGGACCCTCTTCATCTCCCTTTAGCTACCCTTCCACAGTAGGGCCACTCAATATTCCTCCACTATGAGTAATTCCTTGTAAGGTATTTCCTTATGAAAGGAGAGGCAATCAAGATTGAAGTGAATGTTCTGTGGGGATCAGTTTGTCCTTGACGCAACCTCTCAGGAGGAAACTCCTATTTACCCTCTCACGCGTATGCATAATGGAGTATACGTTTGTTGCAAATTACAAGACTTATGGCCCATGTATTTACATAGACAAATCCTACAAGGTTATGTAGAAGCTCATCTGTCGATTAAGATAAGAATTTAACCCATTCTTTCTCTTAGCAACCAGCTCTTCCCTCTCTGTTAATTCATAGAAAGAACCCAGAAACAAACTCAGCCCTCTGGGGCACTTACATTTGCTTTAGTCTTGTCCTTCTGTGGAGTACATCCTATGTATTTACTCTCACTTTTAGTAAATTTGTACTTTTATTATCACTATTGCATGCTATCCAATTCCTTGTTAGAGGCACATAGAATCTGTATATTAGTCATAGGACACCCCAGGACTCCCTCAATTAATTGTTTTATTGGTGGAGGATTTTTTAGATATAGGATTATATCCTTTTTACTTTTTAAAAGATTTTATTTAAGAAAATGTGTGTGTGTGTTTGTGTGACATGTGTATGCATTTTCAGATGTGTGAGCCAGAAATCAATTTAGATGTCTGTCTTGGACTTCTGTCTTGTGAGAGAAGGTTGTTGCTATTCATAACTCTCTAGTCAGGCTAGCAAGGCCCCACGATTTGAGGATTCTTCTCTCCCTACTTCCTATCTTGTCATAGGAGCATTGAGATTATAGACACATGCTACTAGACCCTGCTTTGTGTGACATCTGGGGGTTCTAATCCAGTCCCTCGCGACTCCATGGCTAGTGCCTAACCTGTAGAACAATCTTCTGTATCACCATTTTCTTTGCAACTTTGATGATGTTTGTGTGTTTGATTTGCCTAGTTTCTAGTTCTACACTGAATTGTGGTGATATAAGTAGGCATTCTTGTCTTGTTCCAGCTCTTAGAGAAAAACTTTCAGCATTCATTGTGAATACTGAGATATATTCCTTTGTATCTAATTTATCCACAGCTTCCATTATTTAAAGGGATTCCCTGAGCTGATATTTTTCAATTACACTATTGAGAATAGACATGGAAACAAATTTATTATATTCTTAATTTGCCAAGAGATTTTTTTTTCATCATGGAAGGGTATTGGATGTTAAAATGTATTTTTGGACATACTATGGTGTTTGTATGTCTTTATCTTTCACCCTTCAACTTGGTGTATCACATTTATAGATTGACATGTATTGAATCATTCTCGTGCCCCAAGAATGAACCCTGGTTGACTCTTCAGGCATTTCATTGAAAATGTTTGCATCTGTGATAATAAAGAATATTGAGCAATTATTTTTTCATGTTTATTTTGTAGCATCCTTCTCTGGCTTTATTTAGAATTAAGAAAATTATTTCTAAAGTAAATATAGAAAAGTTTCTAACTCTTAAATTTTGGGGCAAGTTTTTATGAGCCAATAACAGTTCTTTACATATTTGGGGAAAATTACTAGTTAAACAGCTAGTCCTGGGCTTTCCTTCCTTGGGAGCTGATTGATTTTTGACCCAATGTCTTATATACTTTTCCAGATAGTCTTTTTCTACTTGGATAGTCTTTAGTGGTTGTGTTTGGAGAACTTCCCAATATCTTCTCACCTTTTGTTTAATGTGTATAGCTCTGTCTTAGGATCCTTTGTTTGTCATCTTTGTGCTTTTGCTCTTAATTTATATAGTTAAGAGTTTATCAAGTTTGTTTGTATTCTAAAAAAGTCAAGTTTTAATTTCACCAATCCTTTTCACTTTTCTTTTCTATTTCATTTGGTTCTACAATAATCTTTATTATCCTCTTTGTTCTAAGCTGCTGAGCTTAGTTTCCTGTTCTTTCTCTTATAACCTGAGGTTTCAAGTTGATTTGTTATTCTCTTCCCTTTCTGTAAACCCAAATATTTTGCCTAAGTTGCAGTTATTTTTTTCAGGGTGTTCTCTCTAAATTTCTTCTTTGTTCTATTGTTTTGTGTGGGAGGATAGTGTTTCCATGTATTTGAAAATTTACATTTCCGCACTACTGTTGATTTCTAGCTATGTATCATTTACTTAGAAATGATACCAAACATAATTTTAATATTCATAAATTTGTTAAAACTTATTTTGGTCCTGAAGAATATCATGTGTGAAGTTCTGAAATTTAAACATTCTGTTATTATTGGATTATATTCTCTCTCCGTATGCATTATATTTTACACATTAAAATCACTTGATCTGAAGTAAGCTTAAACTCAATGCGCCTTTATTTTCTTCCCAAATGATTCTGTGCAAAATTAGGTTGTTGCTTTCTGTTTGTTCTTTTAGCTTTGTTGCTGTTTGCTTTTTATATGTAGTTGCTCCAGTGCAGAGCTTATTTCTAGTGGCTGTCACCTTTATTAATTGACCCCTTTATCTCTGTCTCTTTTGAATGTTTTTGACTTAGAGTCCCTTCCTCTGGTGTAGTACAGACAGTGCTGCTCTTTTCTTCTTTCCATTTCCATGGAATTTCTTTTCCTATTATTTTGTTTTCAGCCCCTGTGTTTCCTCGAAGCTAAGAGAGATTTCAAAAAAGTCAGATTTTCCTGTCCTGTAAACTTCCACATCTATTCCAGCACTCTGTCTTTTCAAACAATGTGAATGTGTGTGTGTGTATGTGTGTCTGAGTGTGTGAGTGTGTGTGTGTTTGTGTGTGTCAGTCTCAATAAGTGCTTTTACTTGCTGAGCCATCTCACTGACCTCTTTTATTTTTAATTGTTATTATAAATATATACATTCCTAGCTACATAAACAAAACCTGCTCAGTCTGTATAATGTTGCTTGTTTCACTGTTTTCCAGGCAGACCATCTGGTATCAGTCCTTTGGCTACTGATAGTCTATATATTTGTTCAGTTGGTCTTATCCTATAACTTTTCTTCACTCTTTCATTTCATTTTTCTTCTGCAATAAGTGAATTTCAGGTGCACTTACTTTAATTACATGTCTTATTTCCCTGTTTGTGAAGTGCTGTATTGTGTTTCTAACTTATTTGTTGCTGTTGGGGTTTAAATATAAAATGTCCCCCATATCTCAAATGTTTGAACATCTCCCCTGCTGATAGCTGGGTTTAGGAGTTGGTGTGGAACCTTTAGGAGGTGAAGCTTTACAGGAGGTCCTGAGTCAACAGCGACAGGTGTTGAAGTTTTATAGACAGGTGGCACTCCATCTCCACTTGCTGTTTCCTGCATGCACATGCAATAGGAACAGAAAGCTTCCCTCTCCTGCCACCATGCCCTACCTGCCTGCCACCTGTCTTCCTGCCAGGATGGGCTCTCTTCTCTGGAACTGTAAACCATAATTTGCTCCTACTCTCTTAAGCTAGTGTTTTTCTGAGTATTCTATCACAGCAACTGGAAAGTAATTAAAATAATTGGTTTTGTTTGTTTAGCTTTGTTGTTATGCTGGGTACCAGACCCAGATCCTCACAGAAACAAACACTCTACTGAGCTGTATCTCCAGTCTCTTCACTGATTATTCTTTGTGCCTCAGAAAAATTGTCTGATTCCTTTTTATTATTTCTGTCTCATCATTGAACTTCAATTTTTTTTTCAGGCATTTTGATGTTATTGTTGAGCATTTTGTCATTTTAATTCAGGATTAATTGAATTTTTAGCCTGACTATTTTTAACCTTTTGTCAAAAAAGGTATAGCTCTTCATTTCCTTGGAATTAATCATTGGAGAATATTATGCTCTTTTGGTCATATTATTTTCTGTGTCTATATGTGAGTGCATGTGTTTGTGTATGAATACACGTGTTACTTAAAACCTTGTACTGCCTTTTCTCTTTGAAGAAATTATTATGTCTTTCAGTCTTGTTACCTAAACAAGGGACACACAGACCACTGTGGTCTAATGTGGAGTCACTGGTGAATGGAGGAATCTGGATGTTTTTAGTAGAAACTGATGCCATTTGTAGGGCTCCCCACCCTTGGTTGCTCTGACATACAGCTCCCTTTCTTTGTTCCTGGCCTCATGCTACTCAGCTTTGTCAGTCCAGCAGCACCCTGAGTGGGAGTATCAGAGGGATCTTTGATAGCAGCCTTTTAGGCTGTGGAACCAGATGCTTGCTGACTCTTTACCTCTTACTATGGGGAAAAATTATTAAGCTAAGAGGAACCCTTGGCATTGAGCTTTGCTTCTTTAAGAAAAAGGGTAGTGAGGGAAATGAAATTATCCTTCTTGTTAGCTTCAGTGAATAGATTCTTGGATTGTAGTTACCCAGTGGGGTGCTAACACAGACATCTAAGCTCTTTTAAAGACATTCTCACCCAGGTATGGCTGGAAGTAAATGTTCTGGAGAAAGTAACTCAAAGGCGCTCTTCTGCCATGTTGCTGACATCACTCTCTGACAAGCATTACTTAAACATTTTACTTTATCATATCCTCTTCTAGTTTGATAATTGCTATGTGGTAGGTATTTGTTGATGTGTTTGTGCTTGAATTGTAGTCAGTGAGCAAGCCCCTGTCATTCTTAATGATAGAAGGAAAGTAGCCTTTTCACCATTTAATATTTTCACCTCTTTGACATTCCTTAACTCCGTTCTTCAGATTCCATTACTCTTCAGGAAAGGCAGCATGGTACAGAGTGCCAGAGCTGGTTCCCAGATGAGCAACATCAGTATCAGTCGTACGTGAAGATGTGATCCAGTGCTATGGAGTAGTTCAGTATGACAGGTCTCTAAAATGCTCTTTATAAAAGCCCCAAATGTCCAAAACGCCTTCCCAATACCTGATTCAGAAGCTCACACTCAAGTCCAGGTTGGAATATGGAAGTAACATTTATGACAGCTTTCTTGTTTCAAAACAGTGCCTCTGATATGTTTAACTCTATTCTAATGGAGAAGCTGTTACAGTCTGTTAAATGCTAAGACAAAATTCTCTTGTCATGGTGAATCAGTGATTAGTCCCACTAGATTTTGTATATGGATCAAACTGGGCTTTCAATATATATCATTTGGTTCCAAGGAAATCCAGACAGTGACAAGTAATAGAACAATTTAAGTTTGAGGTTGCCGACACTGTGTGATGCTCTGGGTCCAATCCTCA
This sequence comes from Grammomys surdaster, assembly GCF_004785775.1. NCBI lineage: Eukaryota > Metazoa > Chordata > Mammalia > Rodentia > Muridae > Grammomys > Grammomys surdaster. The sequence continues at coordinate 12,382,401 of NW_021604636.1, read as the reverse complement.
GTAGTGCTAAAGAAAATTTGATGCTGACAATGGCAGTGTGATGATATTGGAGGTTCGGATGGTGGTGGTCCTAATGATTATAAGTACAAAATAAACATTCTCTAGAAAAAAATACTTGGCTTTTGTTAGCATGACTAGTAGGAAAAGCTTCACTGAACATTGTGACTCCTAATTGCTTTCTCTGTCAGCAAACAAATCTCTTCTGTATTGTACTGTATAGCCGACAGGAAAGAGGTTTTAAAAACAGTTGCTTAGGAAAGGAGCACTTGCTTAGCAGGATTACTGGGGCTATTACAGTGTTACAGAGCTGAACTTTTTCCAAGTGTTTAATTACCTGTAAATGACCACATGGAGGATGGGATTCCCATTCAGAGTCTCCTGTTGCGGTTCTGTGATAAAATCCTTAACCCTCTGTGATAAGCACCAGCTTCCAGCAGCTGCAACTTAATAAGATCAAATCAGTCGTCTTGCACTTTAACTTGCCTAAGAGAGATAGACAAAGGCTTGGTGAAGAGGCTATGTTTAATTTAGATTTCTGCATTTTAGACTTTAGTTTTCATCAAGAAAAAAAAATGTTTGCATCTGAAGTCATTTTCAGGGGTTTGATCAATGAAACACTGACTGTTTAGCTTCTCTATTTCATTAGAGTCTTGCTAGTGAGTGTTCCTAATAAAGAGAAGAGAAACTGAACTGGCAAGTATTGCCTTTTCCCAATGAAAAGATACATTCTGGCCTACATGTCCAGGGGTCTGAGGCAAGTAAGCTTTTTTTTTTCTCTTCTTTTAATGTTTACAATATCACTCTTTGAGTTTATGACTAATAGTTCCATTATGTTGAGCCTGAGTTATAGGTTTGCATTTGTGGAGCAGAAGATACTGTCAGCACTAAATGACTTTTTAAAGAGTTTCCTAATGAGCAGTGGTGTTCAATATGTTGGGAGCCCTGAGCACCACATGGATCAAAGTGTTGGCTAGTATAATAGGTTCCTTTAATTAAATGGAATTAAATTATCTTTAAAGGAGTCATTTCACTTTATCAAGTAAATGTATTACAGTGATACGGGAGGGGGGAATCAAACTCACTGCAGTTGGCAAAAAAGCTACTAAAGAGATTAATTGGAATTGCTCATTTTCTTCATCTTTTACCTCCACCACCTGAGTCATTTTCTTGTAACTTGAGAGTACTAGAGCTCTCTCATTCTGTGGTGACCTTGGCTTTTGCTTAAGGTTTTATTGTCTTTGCCATATTGATCCAGGCCTCTCTATTACCTTAACTCACACTTGTACATCACAATTCCACATAACAGACTAGATATGATTTCTTTACTGTTGTGTTTTAGCAACTATGCAAATGACCATTAAACATATGTCAAGGGAAAATAAATGAGAAAAGACTAGATAGAGAGTCAGTAATGAAGGCAAATTAAACCTTCATGTTACACCGACTATTGTATATCTCAGCTACCATGAGGCTTTCTTTCTTACATGCATGGTATTTGCTGGATACAGATGATAAATGATTTCAGATCTTCTTTGACTCTTTAATTGGTATGGGTACTGTTGCTGTAAATCAAAGGATGAGCGCACTTCTAAGGAAGCCTCGGTGCTTTGTGGGCTGGTCCACTTCTGTACTGATATCTATCTAAAAAAATGAAATTGTGTTGGCATATATCAACTAAATTTTACAACTAAAATAATATTGAGCAAAGAAAGAAGATGATCATAGTTAGTAGCTATCATTATTATTTATTAAAGTAGCTTATTAAAAGTTAAAGAGAGTCTTATCTCAGTGTTCCCCATGTTAACCAACTTAGCATGTATAGTATGTGTGCTCTAATAATTATTTTGTTAAAAAATATTGATTGTGATTCCTCTGCTAACAAAGAATATGTATGTTTAGATATATGTACCCTAAGGAAAGAGGTAAAACATAAAGAATAAAAAATTGAAACTTTCAGTACGTAAAACAACCTTGACTATAATGCTTATTTTGCTTATTCTTGACTATGTTTCATATTTGTAGTAATGAACATTTTATGTCTTCTGGTGAAATTCCTTATTCCTTTCAACTTTACTAGACAATCAGTTTCTACCAGGATATATTTCTCTTACTTGATTCATTTATTTCCTGCAGCTATTTAAACATGATATCACCCATTCCAATAAGAAAGGTGAGATAAATTGTGACTGTATCCCTTTTGTTCACTAAGTATCCTCTATTCACCAATATTAAAATCAGCATTGTTGAAAAGAACAGAGAAGCATCTTTTAATTTAAAGATACCCTCACATTTCAGCCTTTGAGGCATAGTCTTCTATGTCTCAACTACAAAATGGTTTTCCTAACCATTATTGCTTACAGTTTTCTACTACACAAATCATTGTGTGGAATGTAAATTAAAGTTAGTGCAGAAGAGAAGTTTAACATATGAATCTTAGCTTTTAAAAAGTGGGTATGTGCTAAAGATGAACTGAGAGTTAATAACAATGATTCTCAACCTCTTGTGACCCCTTTGAAAGTTGCATATCAGATATCTGCATATCAAATATTTGCATTACAAATCATAACTATAACAAAATTATAGTTAAAAAGTAGCAACAAAATATTTTTATGGATGGAGATCACCACATGAGGAACTGTATTAAAGGTCACAGAATTAGGAAGGCTGAGATTCACTGCTTCAAGATCTCTCATATACCACTCCTTGTTCTCTTTCTAATTATGGGATGACCTCTTTTTTTCTTAATTGTTGCCTCATATATATATATATATATATATATATATATATATATATATATATATAAATGATTACAACCTGCTCAGTCTGTATAATGTCATTTGTCATTTGTATGTATCTCTTCAGGACTGATCATTTAATATTGGATAGCTAATTAGTGTGCTCTTCCCTGAAGAAGACTATTTCTCATTTTCATATACTGTTTTGGGGTACATGAAAATGAGAAGAGGGATGAAGGAAAGATAGTAAAGCAGAGAGGGAAGGACAGAGAAGAAGGGAGGGAGGAAAACTGAACATAGCAAAAAATTAAACAATTGATAAATTTGATTATGTGAGCAAAGACTCTGAGTCAACATTACCCAAAGAAACCAGATAAATCAAATCATCAGAAAATGCAAAGAAAAACCGGATGAGTTGTCATCTCATACTGGCTAAAATGGTTTCAGAAGACTAAAGACAACAAGTTATGGGAGGAATATAGAGGAAAGAGATCCTTTGAACACTATTTATAGGAATTAAATTAGTACAAACATTATGGAAAGCAGCACAAAAATTTCTTAAGATCTCACTATTGTAAATAAGTATCTTGAAATATGTTCTTTCTTGTCTGCTCTACATTAGTGTATGAGGTAAAGGCATATTTTTGTTTGTTTATTTTCTAACATTAAAAATCAGCAAATAATGTTATTGATCTATTTGTAGCTCATCAAGTCTTATATCTTTTCCAAGGAGTTTTAGAAGTCAAATTTTTATTATAGGTCTGTGTTGCAGTGGTCATTATCACATTAATTTTCTAAGCATGGAAGCTCTGACTGATAAACATAATATTAGTACAAGAGTATATTGTTAGTGGTCACTGGGTTCAGTTAACAGGTGGTTCCTTCATGAGATATGAAGTATCAGAGAAAGAGTGAGATTTAGTCTAAAGAAAATAGGGAGATTATAGGAGGTAGGTCTTGAGATGAGGCTGAGACCCTGGCACATCTACCACTGTCCCAGGAGAGCTCACCAATAAATCACAATACATTTCTGAAAGAATTTTAAGACAATGAGGCTAAATGGTGAAATTACGATAAGGTCTTTTCTGGGTCTTGCTATCCAAAAATTTGAGCTCATTAAGAACAGCTCATTAAGTTTTGTTGATGAAACTTCATGGAGTCACACAACTTTGATGCTGGCATTTTCAGAATTAAGTACAGACTATGAACTACATCTCATTGACAGTACTCCAAAGTCTCCTTCCTCCTACTCTAGGGATCATAATCTTTCACTAGAGGCCATAGGATTTACAGCTCACTGAATAACAAAACTCACTTACCAAAAGGAAATCTTTTGCTTTTGTTAGGGTAAGAGAAATCTTTGTTTGAGTCTAACTCCAAGGGAAACATTGAGTGCCCACCGTTTAGGAAATTCATGAAACTGAAGTCTCATGAGTGCCACGTTGTAGTAATTATGTTTTTAATCATTGTTTTTGACATGCATGTTGTTATCTCTTTGAAAATCTACAAAATGAGTCATGCTGATGAATGAAAACTAGTGTCTTAAAATAGCTGTTTTGCACGATGTCCTAAAAATGTTCCTTCTTAGGCTGTGTGCTTGGTCTGATGAAATTTAATCTTAGCCATGTGATACTCAGCTTCAGACAGTAGACACTGTGGGATGTGATGGTCAACCTTCCTCAAAATTTAGACTGAGGCCCTCTGTTTGTAGTGGACCCTGAGTTGTAGCACCAGGCAACCATGGTAGTTTAAGTTAATGGTAAATTTTTCTATTATGTCTGTGTTTAAATTTCTTCTGAGGAAAGAAAAGCAAATTCACCACCAGATCTTCACGTTTCCCATTACCCTTAATAAAATATACCCCACAGCATGGAGTGACATTTTTATATTTTTGGTTGTGAGCCTAGCCTTTAACGGCTGAGCCATCTCTCCAGCCCTATGGAGTGACATTTTTAAAGAACAGACTGCAGCAGCCTGTCTCTATGTCATTGTGCACAGCTGAAGCCTGCCAGGTCACAAAGCGAGATGCTGGGCAAGTGCATTAAAATGTAAACCAACCTCGATGCCTTCATGTGATGTATTTGGAGGCATACTCTCTAATTCATTTCATCTTGAGAGCAATTGAGCAAGGAAATTAATTTGTATTCATAGGGCTTTCCCTTTTTCTCTTTAGAAAATGACAGACTTTGTTCTTCTTGGAAAGTTTGTTTTTACAAACGGGGTACATTAATTCTGCAGAATAAATATTTGCAACAAGAGGGCTAATATAGAAAATTATGGATAGGAAAAATATATATTCCTTAATCATATATAAAGTTTTAGTTCTTAAACAGAGAACCTCATGATGGGCATCTTCGAAATGCAGTGCATATGCTGTTGTGTGTTTTGGATTTAAGAAATACATTAAAATTCATAGAAGTAAAGCTTGCTTGTTTTAAAATGATACTCATAAGAATGCTGTTAGTTTCTGAAAACCTTTCTGCTACTGAAAGCATTGGGATTTGGTAATTGCTTCATCTTGTACTCAAAGCACTTATCCACCTTGACATGAAGAGTATCATAAAGCTCAAGGATATGAGCTTACCTCCCAAGCACAGGACCTGTGTAGACAGACTCTCACACTTTTCTTTTGGAAGCTCTTATGGTGTGCTGCTCAATAAATAAAGCTACTTTCTAGAGAATGACAAAACATTATCTAAAATGTATAAATACTCAGTACACCATTTCAAACCATAGAGTGACTGTGATAAGCACACTTCATACTCCTGGGCCTTAGATTAGAACCTAATGGACTGTTGAGAAGAAACATGGGGCCTCACAGGTCAAACACTTATCAGCTGGCGATTCCCTAACCACATCTCTTCTGCTCTGAAGAGCACTGTGTTTTCAAATAAAAGTTCATATTTTTTTAAGCCTTATGAACTAAACATTTCACTTTTTAAAAAATATGAATAAAGATCCTTATGATTAGTCTTGGCTGGTAAAAAGAAGTTTTTTATTACATAATGGGATAGACAAGCTGTACTGGTATAATGACCAAAATTTATTCTTTTCTTAATTATGTGGAGTCTTGTATTATTAAAACAATATTTCTAAAGAGTTTGAAATAATCTTCTGACTAGAAAAATTTGCATTACTGTAGTCCAATAAAAAATATTCATGGCAGTATGTGGAATTGGTGTTTGTCATTTATATTCTCTATATCATATAGAGGGAAGATTTGTGCTAAATGACAGTTCTTAAGATGGTGAAAATTCCTAAGAATGATGCTAATTTCAAACAGCATTTCTACAAAAGCTTTAAGAGTTCTGTTCATGTTTACTACCAAATGGTGTCTTTTGTAAATTTTTCTTAACCAGTCTCTTAACTAAATGAGTCTAATCTTTATCCATGCAATGAAAATCCTGTAAATCCAGTTAAAAGGGTGTCCTGTGAATGAAACTTTCAGGTTTGGTGTGTGTTTTTTTGTCTCTCTCTGTGTTTGTGTTTGTGTTTGTGTGTGTGTGTGTGTGTGTGTGTATACTTTCCTTGTTTCAATATGCATAAAATATTTTCCTCTAGAGGTATAAGGTGAGTAATTAACATTAACTCTAATTGAATAAGGAGCTCCAAACTCCTTACAACCTTTTAGAATGATAAGATATTTGGGAAAATCCATAAAAGAAAACCTTATCAAGAATGTGCAGCTTACCAGTTGCTTCCTGGACTCAGTGCCCAGCTGCATCTTCCCAAGCGTGCTACACTGGACTCATTGATATGAGTACTCAACACGGTGTCCACTTCTTGATGATTTTCGTACATGTAATATGGGTGGGCACATGATATTTGTAATCTGTTTTAGTCTGTGTAGTCCAACTTTTTTGTTAAAAACATCCATTTATACAATTGTAAAAAAATATTTTTATAAATAAAATAAAGCAAAATGAGAATATGTAAACTGTTTCAAGTAACTTCCTATTGCAATTTATATACTCCTAAGTTTTTTTTCATTCTTCGAGATTTTCATATACTGTATTTTGATCATAGTTATCTTTCTTCTCATCTCCATCCAGGTCCGTTCCCCAGTTTCTTATCCATCCAACTTTGTGTTCTCACTCTTCTTCCTTTTAAATTTAAAATCTTTCAATCTCAATAATGATTTCTATATACATATTTTAAGGACACACTGTTGCAGAAAACCAATTCTCCTTCTCAGTCACAGTACTTCCTCTTGGGGTAAGACTTTGTGTTATTCCCCTTACAATCTTGGATTTTGTCTAGCTTGAGATTACACATGACTTCTGTGTTCTATCACATCCATTATGCATTAACATATGTAAAAGCCCTACTGAGTTCAGAGAATGCTGTTTCACTATGGTTGTCCTTTGCCTCTGGCTCTTACCATCTTTCCAACTCTTTTTCAGCAATCACTGAGCCTTGGCAAGAAGTCTATAATATAGATGTCCCATGTAGCTAAGGATTTCACTGTTCCTTTTTCTCTGCACAATTATGGTTCTCGCTCTTAATCATCATCTACTCCAAAAAGAAGCTTTCCTGAAGAGGTTTGAGAGACGTACTAATAATGTATGGGTAGTATAAGTCCTTAGGAGTCAGTGTTATACTATAGCCCATTACCAGAGCAACAATAATCGATTCTCCTCTCGGGCCTATGACCTATTTAGCCACAGGTTCTGGGCTTTCATAATGGTATAAGATATGAATTCCATCTTGTGGAACTGGCCTTAAATTCAAGCAGAAAGCGGATGGTAACTTCCATGACCTTCATGCCACTATTGTATCGGTGGACATATCTTCTGAGTCAGGTAATTATTGTAGCTCAAAGGGTTCACAATGACATAAAATTAATGATTACATTTTTCACCAGGTAGCATGCAGAGCATCTTATAGAAATATGAAAACTAGCCAGAAAGGATAAGGATTCTGTGAGTGTTTCAGCTTGATTTCTCCACGTCCTATTACTCAAGTATCTGATATCTTCAGTGATAGGGTCTTACTATCAAGTTCTCTAAGGTAACCAACAGCAAATTTAATAGAAGTAACCTATCTCTGATATTGGACTTTTTGTTCGTTAGCCTGTAGTGTCTAGTAGGGGCATTGTTTCTGTGGGGTAACTCTACTCAGACTCTCTCTCTCTCTCTCTCTCTCTATATATATATATATATATATATATATATATATATATATATGTATATATATGTGTGTGTGTGTTTGTGTGTTTGTGTGTATGTGTGTATACAGTGTATACATATGTGTGTATGTTTATTTTAGGAAGCTTTTGCAATAGTAGTTTGTCCTCTGACTTTTTCATAAGGTCTTTAGTGTTAGTTACCTCTACCCATGTTTCCCTTTAAATCTGCCTATCTTCCACACCATTTAACCTTTCATGATCCAGTGTTCCTTTTCTCTTCTTGAGTCATTGTATCCTCTCTTTTCTCAGCTAGGATCCTCCCTTTCCAAGATCCCTTACTAATATCCTGACCTCTCTGAGTAAAACAAATGAAATATTTTTCATTTGTTGGGAATGAATTTATCTTTGTAATCATTGGCAAATATTTTGTTCTTATGTCAAGATTTTAGTCAAACTGGTTTCAAATTAGTGATTGGATTCCCTCTAATTTCTGAATTCTAGAATTGTAAATGTGCACCATTCATCCCAGCTAATGTATCTTTTTTAAAATATTTTTATTGGATGTTTTATTTACATTTCATATGTTGTCCCCTTACCCCATCCCCCACCCACCCAGGAACCCCCAATCTCCTCACCCCTCCTCCTTCTTCTCTGTGGATGTAACCTCTATCTACCTCCCCACTCCCACCTCCCTACTTTCAAAATTCCCTCCCCCTGGGGCGTCCAGCCTTCATGAGGTCAAGGTTCTCTTCTTCCACCTATGCCCAGCAGGGCCCTCCACTCTTACATATTCAGCTAAAGCCCTAGATCCCTCCCTAAGTGTTCCCAGGCTGGTGGTTTAGACCCTGGGAGCTGTGGTTGGTTGGTATTGTTGCTCTCCTCATGGTGCCACAAATCCTTTCAGCTCCTTCAGTCTTCACTCTAACTCCTCCATTGAGAACCCCATGATCAGTTCAACGGCTAGTTGTGAGCATCTGCCTCTGAATATGTCAGACTCTTGAAGACCTCTGAGGAGACATCCATATCAGGCTCTTATCAACAGCTAATGTATCTTTTTATGAACACATCTCTGAGTATTTCTATAAATGCATGTATCAGGATAATCAAAATTTACTTGTATATTATTGGTTTTCAGCTCATTAAATCCAATATTTTTGAGTCAGTTAGCCTTAAGAAGAATGTCTGGTACAAAAACTATACTTAACATGGATGTTCAGTGGGATTGATGTCACCCAAATTACAGAAAAAGTCTATATGCATAGCTTGTTTTTCAGTTCTCATTTTCAGAATAACAAATGTTCTCTAATTTAATTTCCCTAATGTCAAGAAAAAATTAGTCCTGCTTGAGGATAAAATGTACTGTTTGAATTTTGCAATTGTCTAGCAGGAATTAATAGGATGAACTCTCAAATGTATTGTGAGTTTAGAAGGATAATAGACTTTACACGTTAAAGTATTTTAAGTATTTAAAAATCTCCACACCACCCCAAACTAAGTACCATCTAATCTTAATGCTTCCACCAGCTTATAATGAGGGAATGAAAACATACATATTCAAAAGGATTTGTAGGTATGATTTAACTTACTGGAGCTACTTGATCAAAGCAGTATGTATTTTTCTTTAAATTTTGCTTTTAGGTTAGTTTCACAGTAAAATAGAATAGAAAGTATAAGTCCTTCACATATATGCCTGGTCCCTCCCATATATAACTTCTGCCATATTGGTATCTCTTAGAAAAAGTACATTAGTTATTAAGTTACATAGACTGGTCAAATTCCATGATGTCCACTACAGTCTATGCTTGTCCATTCTAAGGAACTAACAAATGTATAAATCTGATGTGTACACAATTGCAGTAACACAGTAGTTTTACTATTCTAAATAGCTCTCTGCTTATTCATTCACAGCTCCCCAGAAATCTTGTCAAGTATTGTGGTTTTATATGCTCATAGGATGGTCTTGTCAAAATGTCATATAGTTGCACTTACATAAAATGCATCCTTTCTTTTGGCTCTATTTTATTTAGCAATATGCACCTATGAGTCTTCCATATGTTTTTATGGACTGAAAGCTCATTCTGTTTCAAAGTTAAATAATATTCCATTCCCTAAATATATCCAAGTTTATTCTTTCACCTGGTGAAAAACATGTTTCAATGGTTTAGGATTATAAATAAAACTGCTATTATCATTGTTTTCCTTTGGATAAATACCAGAAAAAATGATTGTTGAATCATGTGATAAAAATATATTTGATTCTTTAAGAGAGGAGCAAACAATTTTGTGTTACAACTAGCGAAGTGTGAGAGTCCTTGCTAGCTCATATTCTCAGTAGCAATTGGTTTTTGTCAATGTTCTTAATTTTGTTTATTGCAATAACTCTGTAGTGATACTTTGTGGATTGTTGTGTATATGTAGGTGAGGGCACACAAAAGATAAGGTTAGAGCCCAAGATTGGACAAGGGATAAAGAGGGTGGGCTGAAAGTTTTAGAGATGTGAGAGTTAGAGACACACAGAGAGAAGGAAGGAAGATGGAAGAAGAGAAGGATGAACCAGATCCATGTGGCTTTAAATAGCCACAGGTAGTTATGAATATCATAGAAAGGATGGATTAATATAGGACAATTTGTCCAATCTAGGAAGGCAGCTTGTATCATTATTTATTGGCTCTGAGTTTATTGTGGGGGAGTTTTGTGGGTTGAGAATTTACTGATATAAATCTGACTGATAAATTACAAGCCTCTAGAGTTTTGATTTTACCAAGTTATGGGGATTTGTGACAGCTAACCACAAGGGGCAGATGGCTGGAATACAAACAAGATCCACGACAAGAGAATGACCACTATGAGTTAGGTGGCTACCACACGGGAACAATGGGGACCTTGTTCCCCATTACTAGAACATAGCTGGTGTTAGCATAGGTTGCTTTTTAAAAATTTTTTCATGCTACAATACCTCATCATTATCTTCATCTACATTTTTCTTCTAGTAATGTGACATTTACTACCTGCATATCTTCTTTGATGAGATGTCTGTTTATTTTTAAAAAGCTTTAGTCTTATTTTATATGTATGATAACTTTGCATGAATATATGTTAACTATCTTATGCCTGGTGCCAAGGGATGTCAGAATGGGTGTCATATCTCCTAGAAACGGGGTGTAGAGGGTGGTGAACCACCATGTGAGTACTGTGAACCAAACAAAGCCCATTTGTAAGAGCAGCATGAATTCACTGTTTTTAATAGCTGAGTAGTATTCCATTGTGTTAATGTTACCACATTTTCTGTATCCATTTCTCTGTTGAAGGACATCTGGGTTCTTTCCAGCTTCTGGCTATTGTAAATAAGGCTGCTATGAATATAGTGAAACATGTATCCTTGTTATATGTTGGAGCATCTTTTGGGTAAATGGTATAAAAGCAAAAAGGAAGAGGGGCAATGGGATGAGGGTTTCTAAAGAGGGAAAATGGGGAAAGGGGATGACGTCTGAAATGTAAATAAATAAAATATCCAATAAAAAATTTTAAAAAATTAAAAAGGGGAAAAAACAAAAGAGTGGCACGTTCTCCTAATGTATTAGTTCACAGCCTTCCTAACGTTGCAACCCTTTCATACAGTTCCTCATGTTGTGATGCCCTCCAACCTTCAAATTATTTTTATTGCTAATTCAGAACTGTGATTTTGCTATTGTTATGAATTGCAGTGTAAACATCTGTTCTGAAAGTCTCAGATAACCCTTCTGAAAGGATCACTTAGTTCCCAAGGGGCTGTGACCCACAAGTTGAGAACCACCGTAACTGTTGACCCATTTCTTTAGTCCCTTCTTTCTGCTTTTAAAATTTTGTTTATTTTGAGATTAAAATACAATTTCATCATTTCCCCCTTTCCTTTCACTATCCCCCCAAACCCTTCCACACACTCCTTTGAGGGAAGAAGACACATAGATAGTGAGATTGATTTGCTAAAAGGTCATAGAAATAAACAACAATGCTAACAACAAAAAATGAAAAACTTACCAGAGCTAATACATCTGTAGCAGATTGGGAAACAAGAGTCAGCTGTTGAGATTCCTTCTGGATAAGTTTTGCAGACAGTGGTTCGTCTACTATTCACCCTCCTCAGACTGATACACTGATCCAGTGATTTTTGATCAAGGTTTATTCGAAAACACTGTGAAAATTCAGCTAATCACAAAGAGGGTTTTTTTTTTTAATCCTTCGTCAGTTTAGCTTCTATTTTAGATCAAAAGTTGTGCTTTTCTATCCTCTAAAATACTCTTGAAGGATTAAAGCTGGTATTGTATGATACTAAAGATTGTTATATTGTAATAATTGTTATGTATGACTGTAGAAACCTCTTTAGTATGGCTTGGTCTCATACCCAGATGCTCATAATAAAGGCCAGTGTTAGATTTGTTCCAACAGACACACAGAAGAAGTAGTTTAGCCAAGGTGATTCTAAAGCTATGTGTCCAAATATATTTGATTTCTGAATTCCCAGTGCAGAACATCAAATCAAGAGCATTCTCTAGAGAAAAATGATTTGACAGATTCATCTCATCCACACAGAACCAAATATCACATAGTCCAGGTAAGAAAAATACAAACTGTATGAATTTTTAGGAGGAACATGAACAGGGACTAATAATTTACCAGGAATTGCCCATCCACTTGGGTAAAAAAAAAATATTGCTTTTTCTCTTGCATATTATTAAATCAGATAGCTGTATCAAAAATCATACACACATAAATATATATGTAAATGTTCATAGATATGTAGTTTATGTTATAAAAGGAAGAAAGATGCTCTAAATAAATATATGCAACAAATATATAAGATTTCACTCATTATTATTAAATGACCTCCATAATTAATTTCTGTTTATGTCTATCATAGAACATTATATAAATAAAATGCAAATTCTTAAACATAGATATTTTGGCTTTTCTCCCTCTGTGAACTCAACATATGATATAATATTTTGTATAAATAAATCATTAAGTAATAAAAACACAAATAGGAAAACAATGAGTTAAATGTGGAGTAGTTTTATGATGTGTCTGATATCAGTTTAATCTACTAGTGGCTAAGCTTTTGACTTTTTCTTCTTCTTTTTTTACATTCTGTGACCCTGGGTAATTTTTTAGGTATCTCTAAGTGGTGGTTTCTGGACATGTAACATGATGTGGACTATAATGTTATTAAAAAATAATCAAATGGGGGTATCCTTCCAAAGATTTTGGAAGGCAGCATGATACACAGCACGTGATCAATGAGTATCAGTGGCTGATGTGCATCCCCTTGACAGAATTAAGAATCACACTACAAATCGTATTCATACATGGCGTGCCTTTACTCTCAGTAAAGGGAAATGAAAGAAAGTGAATGAGTAAAGATGGTAGTTAAGACAGTTGGTCATGCACATTAGCTCTGCCACTCTGGCCAACCAGAAGCTCTACCAGACTCTTCTATTTTCATACTATCATGAGTTCACATTTGTCATGATCATTGAATAATGTAATATCTGAGATGAACCTAAGGCAGTGCATCCACACTGTTTGAAGTCAGCAGCCTCTCTGTTGTTGACTCAGTGATGAGTAAGCATAGCTTGGCAGTGCAGAAACAATCTGTCATCGCCCAAGAGAAATTCAGAAAAAGTAAATTTGACAAGCAAAAATAATAATAATATCACATCAATGCTTTACTATGTAGTGCTCTAGTACAGTACTATACTACAATGATTAAAACTTGGTATTGCCACAGGTTAAAAATATCATCGTCAGTTATTCTGGTAGCTTGATGTTTCTGGAAGTCTGTGAGAGAAAAAAAAGGTCATTTTGATTCCGTGTGGCAGGCCATTAGGTCAGAAAGATGGTGTCTATTAACTTTCTTCTGTCTTCCCTAGAGTCTTTCTTAGTGAGGAAAAAGCAGGAAACAAAGAATCAGCAGCTGTGATTTGGGTTTTATTACCTTGTGCAGCAGAGCTGGCAGACTGCTCAGTATGCCTGATGGACTAACCAGTGAAAGCAAGCAAAACCACTTAGTGCTTCAAGCTCAGTCTAGTTTTCCTCTCATAAAATGCTTTTAAAATTAATGTGTAAATCAATTTCCTACATAAAAATAGACTGGTTGAGAATCAGTATATGGGGCACTCAAAATCGTTTCCTACATGTAATAAGTGGAAAACAGAGATAAGACCTAACACTTCCTAAATAGTTTCATCATTGTAGAAAATATATATATGTGTGTGTGTGTGTGTGTGTGTGTGTGTGTGTCATATTAGAATTTAATGTGAGCAATAATAGGCAATATTTCAATATTTCATCTGAGCGTTTTATATTTCATAAATATGTCATCTTGACTCAGAAATTAGGAACACATTTAGCAGAAAAATCACTTAGATTTAAGCAGAGTATCTTAGCAAGTAATTTCGGTAAAACCTCATTACTGAAGGCATTAATTTCAACCTGATTATTCCTTATTATATTTCAGATCCAATTTATACTGATTAGAATGCTAATTCCTTAATCTTCCCCTATTAGCACGACTAAAATATTTAAAAGAAAATTTGCATGTGTGTTTATTAAGTAATGGAATGTGAGATTTGACAAAATCTCAGTTTGTCCCTGTGAGTGTCCTAGTGGTCTTTTGCACTACTTGAGACTGCCAGTGCTGCTTAGAAGCTTGCAATGTATCTCATATGAATTCTGCAATATGGGCATAAACACTAAGCCTCCATCTATACCTGAGTACTCCAATATGTTCTCCCTCCTCACTCTGCTCACTACATTTGTCCTCATTTTGGAGAATAGCATAAAAAGCACCACATATTTGTAAACATATTGGGTAGGTTGTTGCATCTGAAAATAGCACACATTCTAAACACATTAGTAACATATTTAGTGACTTAAGTGGGAGTTAGTTTTTAGCCACAATAATACATTTGTATTTCTCTGAGATCTGATATTAAATCTGCATAATATGAGATTCTTGTAATCCCATCTGGGACATGTAGTGGTGCACAACTAGTTTGGGATTGAATTGGATATCTATAGGCATCCATGTAATCTAATTTATTATGAATTTATATGAGGCTGGGCATGGTGGCATAGGCCTTTAATCTCAGCACTTTGGAAACAGAGACAAGCAGATGAGTTGGAGGTCTGAAAAACAAACATAATAAGAAAATTTTATATAAATTAAGAGATGAAGCTTCATGAACAGAACCGAAGAAGCTAAATAAAAAGGAGGGCCCAAGGTGGGATGCTTGCATTTCACTCAGAAGGTGAACTAAACTTGTCATCGGAGTTGGATGGAGGGAGGGACTTGGGTTAGAGGGGGGATGGGGAGCAGAAGGTTAGGATAAGGTGTAGGGAAAGCCTGGGAAAGAGGGCCATGGTAGTGAACTGAAATCTGCACAGGCAGGGTAGGACAGGCATATCTGGGACATGCTAGAGACCTGAGATTGGTGAGGCTCCAGGGAATCCATAAGGATGACTCGAACTGAGGCAGTGAGGGATATGGAGCATGAAATAGCCAGCTATTATAGCCAGACAGGACTCACAGAAGACAGATAAAGACACCAACCTACCTATAAAACCTTCCACCCAAATTTTGTTCTGCTTACCAGAAGTGCAGGGACAAATATGTCATAGAGACTGAGGGGAATGGCCAACCAATAACCAGCCCAACTTGAGATCCATTTCATGGGCAAGCACCAATCCCTGACACTCTTTTTTTTTCTTTTTCTTTTATAATTTATTTTTTTCTCAAATCGTAATTGATTCACACAGGGGTTATAAACACAGAAAGGCAGGATGTGGGGAAGGGAAGGTCAAGCGAGTCATAGGCAGTCATAGTGACTTGTCCCCTGAACCTTCACCCAGCTGATACCTGGTTCTGAAGATATCTGTATTCCCTCTGAACACCCACAATCCCTGACACTCTTAATAATACTCGTTTACGCCTTCAGATTAGGAGGCTAGCATAACTAGGCTCTGAGAGGCTCTATCTAGCAACTGAACCAAAAAGATGCAGAGACCCACAACCAATCATTAGAGCTCAGGGAGTCTTGTAGAGGAGTTGGGACAAGGACTGAGGAATCTGGAGGAGAAAGGGACTCCACAAGAAGACTAACAGAGTTAACTAACCTGGACCCTTGGGGGCTCCCAGAGACTGAATCAGAGAGCATAAAAGGGCTGAACCTAGGTCTCCTGCACATATTCCATAGACCTGCCACTTGGTCTTCATGCTGGTCCACCAACAACTGGAGTGAGGGCTTACTCTGACTCTGTTACCTGCCTGTTGATTTTCCCATAACTGTGCCATCTTGGTTGCATTTTGTGGGAGAGAACGGGCCTAGTTCTGCAGTGACTTAATGTACCAGGGTGAATTGGTACACAGGGGGCACCTCATCCTTCTCAGAGATGAAGGGGAGGGAAGAATTGGGGGAAGGTACAATGTAAGGTAGGCAATGGAAAGAGGATGGGGGCTGCGATTGGGATGTAAAGTAAATAAGGAGGAAAAAAAGAAAAAAGGAAAAAAAGAAATGACGCTTGTGAATATGATGGGAACTTGCCTATTAGCCTGCAGTTCTGGAGTGTCCTTTGGAGTTCTGTATAGAAAAAAAAAAAACTTTAAAACTAGCACTTGGAGCCTGTTAGCTTTTCACACTTTATCTTATGAGAAATGTATTGGACCTAAGTCTAGTGTTAGGGACGCATACCATGATGGGATGCTTGAACAATAAAATAATTTCAATATAAATCCAGCAGGATTGACTTTGTTGACTTAAATCTCCTTGAAATTGGCCAGGGTGTGTGAGCCATAAAAGGGTTTCAGATGCCTAGAGGCATTGCTAAAGAAGAAATTAAGTCTCAAGCTATCATCCTGCCACTCCAGTGAAAAGTTTCTAATATTCACAGGAAGGGCACTTCACAGTAGCTAAGAACTAATACTGTCTTCTAGCTACTTTGTGACTGAAAACAGAGAGAGTAGTAAAAGGAGACTGTTTTAGTCACACAATTATTCTTAGCCAACTGAAAACCAGTATGTACAGGCAGTTCAAATGCTTTGAAGTAAGTGGTCTCTATTACACTAGAATAGTTAATATGAGAACTATAAGATTTTGAGTTAATTATATTTAAAATATTTAAAATTACTTAAAATGCTTAATTGCAACATATTTGAAACACACAGGTTAAAAAAAATCAGACACAAACACAACCACAATTCATATTTACCAGATGTTGTTTTATATCTATTTTAAGTGATTCCAAATCTCATTTTTTGAGCTTTCCCTGGTGCCCTTTTCTTACTGAAGGTTGTTATTGCTTTGATCCTGTTATGACTCATCCTAGAGCATACTTTCACATTGTTTAATCACAAGTATAAGACTGTAAGCATACAAATAATTATTTTGAATTCTTTTCTATTTTACAGGAATTCTATTCTGTGCATACTCTTTACAACCTTTAAACTTAGTTCAGCTTTGTTTTAGAAATTAGTTTCAATATACGTGAATTCATTCATTTAAACATGCACATGTAAGAACTATTAAATCCATACATGTATACAGATACATACACCATATATACACACACCAAATTAGAAGAACAGAAATATCATAATCAAGCTGCTTGAAACAAAGACAGAGGAAAAACTGAAAGCACTGTGTTAAAGTGGTGTTACTCATGAAAAAATAAAAGTTCAGATCAAGACAACTTCTTTTGAGAAATCATTCAAGTCAGCAAGCTGGTTACATTTCTTAAGTGCTAAAAAGTCAACAGACTGGCAGGCTGGCCAAGCTGAGAAGCTCTGCACTTGCCTCATCCTCTGCAGAGGAGAATTACAAAATGATTAGCTAAATGAAATGAGAGTCTAATAGAGAACACAGAAACCCAACAAGAAACTACCGTAATGTAGCAAGCCATGGAGACCTAGAGTGGTAGCTTAGAGGACAGAAAGTGCTTTCACAATTGTGACTGAGTTTCCAAGGACTTTGGGACTCCCATTTCTAAAGGAATAATGACAAGAGCAAGGTGAGGGCTAGACATCCAGCCACAGATATGTTTTTCCATCAGAGCATAGCTGGAAGAACTATCTGTGCCATCACAATGCTACCCTGACATTCAGCGTCTGAGATGCTGCTGTAGAGACATCCCGCCCAAGATCACATCAAGCTGATGCTCAAGGTGTTTGCTAATACTTTATTCTTTACCAC
This sequence comes from Grammomys surdaster, assembly GCF_004785775.1. NCBI lineage: Eukaryota > Metazoa > Chordata > Mammalia > Rodentia > Muridae > Grammomys > Grammomys surdaster. Next base: position 12,364,315 of record NW_021604636.1, on the reverse strand, counting down.
AGCTTCTACAATCTTGCATGTGGTTGAGACTTTGCACTGAGTCCAACAATATATTTAAAATCCCCTTTCCCAATGCTAGTTCTAAGGGAATTTCTGCCATGTTCCACTTCCTCAGAACCAGCATTCCCTGCCTGACAGGACAAACAGGAAACTTTGTCATCCTTTCTTTCAGAGATTTGGGCACCACTATCCTGAGACTTATATGGATTTTTTTTACAAGTGTCTATGTCCTTTATTGCTGTCGTTTGTGTTGTCAATAATCAAACCTGTGTCTATCTTGCTATGTGTATAAGCACCCTATTTTGACTGTAGAATTTTTTCTCATTGTCATCTATTGCTGACATTTTGATGAGTTAAATGAGGCAGCAGGAAGAAATTAACACCTTATTTCAAGTCATTTAATTATGTGTCAATATGATTATTATAATTAGTTTTTTCACTCTTTCTATTTTGTAGTATAATTGAGTTTTGCACATTTTTCTATTGTGTGTATGCGCATACATTTAGTATTTGTAGGCAATTTTTATGTCCTAAAAGACTAAATATTTATAGTAAGAATGCTAGATTAAAGTTCATACCAATACAATTTTACTTTTGAGTAAGAAAAACAAATATATAGAGATCTTAATATAAATCTTAAAACATTTGAATTATTAAAGAAGACTTATCTAGCTCCATAAATATATTACATGCAATATAAAGCTTAGATCCCCCTACAAATACCATATTCTATTTCTTTACATCCTCACCTGTACTCAGCCCCATCTATTTTCAGGGATTCACTCATTTGTCTTGCATTAGATCTAAGCTTCCCTGCATGCACTTTTGGTTGGCCCAGCACTGAGCGCATAGACAAATCTGCAGTGCATTTGCTTCATTGTAAAATTACATTTTTCAGATAGGAACAGTTTTTTGGTTTATTTTTAATTTATGTTTACAATATTATGCTTAGAATATTTCATTTATTATATACACTTTATCTTTAAATTAAACATGTAAAGGGTCTATTGGCATTGAGTAGATTCCTATTGCTGTTATTATTGTTCTTATTCCAACTGTTACCATGATTCATTCCAAAATTTTTTTTTTATGATTTTCTAAAATGAAACCGCTTTCTCACTAAGCTCACACATCTTTTGTCAGTCATGGCTTTCCTCTATCTATAAACTTGACTATTCTTGGTACCTCATGTACATGGAATTATAGTCACTTTGGCACTAGCTTGGCACTAGCTTGTTTCACTTAGTTTTGTGTCTTAAGGGTTTACTCACATGGTTACATGTGTCAGAATTTCCTTACTTTTAAAGTTGATTACTGTTTCAATATGTAAACATAAAAACAGCGTGTAGGGAAAGA
>NW_021604636.1:12292875-12362859 GCF_004785775.1 Grammomys surdaster | reverse complement strand
ATATATACATATTACTTGTATATCCATTCATTCAGCAATAGGTACTGCCTCATTTTTCAGATATTGGGATTATTCATGTCTAATTACCCCTTTAAATTATTTTGGAGGTGAAATTTCTGAATCATAAAATCATTCAATTTTAAATTTTTTGGAAGCTATCATATCAGCTTATGTAAAGGAGGCATCATTTTCTCTTCCAACCAGTAGTGTCTAGGAATTCCACTTTTTTCCCACAGTTTTGCTAATAATTGCCACTTGTTACCCAGCTGAGTGAAGTGGTATTTCATTGTGTGGTATTATGCTAATATTTTTGAGGCTGAGCATTTTTTTCCCATGAAAAATGTTTACATATGTATCCTTGGAGACTGTCTGCTCACAATACAACTTTTACTTTCTCAGTGGATTTTTGTCATCATTGTTATTAAATTGTGGGAGTGATTTACATGGTTTGACATTAACCTTTATGAGTTGGTGAATTAAAAATTACCTTTTCTACCCTGTAGATCTACTTTTAATTATATTGATCACAGTTTTTAATACATTCACAATTTAAATTTTATTTTCCCATTTTGCTGTTTTCTATTCCTTAATTTGTATGTTATAATCCAAGAAATCATTGCATCATGTCTTGTCACAAAGTTGTTACCAAGTTTTCTTGAACTATTGTAGATTGGACATTTGCATTTTGGGACCAATTTGAATTAATTTTTATATATAGTTTGAGATAATAATACTATTTCTTTCTTCTCCACACAGACATCCACTTTTTAGACCCAACATTTGTGGAAACAATCATTAATTTTGAAGGTTCTTGTTTAGCATATTTAAGTAATGTTTCTGTTATGTATTTTCTTATTTAATTTGTTTTAGAATGTTTAACAATATACTTTATTTTTTATTTTTACTGTCTTTTTCTTCTGTACCTCAGTATATTACTTTATGGCTGGCTTATGTTTTAATTCATAGACTTTTTCTGTAGGCTCTAATCTAATAATCCCATTCATTAGACTCTTAATTCTACTTACTGTTTTTTAAGTTTCTATTTGTTAAGAGAATAAACTTTAAAGACTGATAGATACTTATTAAGTAATATTGATCAATACTGTCAATACTATTATTAGCAAGAAGTTAAAACAGGAGTGTGGGCTTTGTCTCTGAATCCCTGGAGGAAACCTGTGTTCTACCAGGCTATATTTCTCTATCTGGATGTGGTAAGTGATTCTGACTGACCTCCTTGAGATGTAAAAAGGACTACTGTGCCTTGTTATTGTTGGTTTTCAGACAACACACTAATTTACTATTTACTATCATACCCTCTGCTTAGCTGATAATTTATTTATGTTCAGCACCCCACATTCGTTCACTCGTTTGTTCATTGTAAATGGATCATCTTTGTTTTTAATCTGTGACACTCACTGACTTTTGTAAATTTGGTATGTATAAAGTTTTCTTAATTTGGGGACTAGTTATACTTTAAAAGACTATTTTTACACAACTATTACATCAAGAATCCTATGCTTCCTTTCACTAATTATTTTTTAAACCTTAAACTGCATTAAAATTTGGTCTATTTAGAATTTGCTGTGATGTTAGAAGTGAGATTTTGCATATGACTTTCCTTTTTGACCATGCTTGACACTTATCTTCCATTTGATGTTAGAATCTGCCTACGATACCTAAACTACTGATATTTTACTAAATAGACACATACATACAAACATACACACTACATACATATATACATACATACATACATACATACATACATACATACATACACACACTTATTGTTAATGAATAACACCTGCAAAATCTGTTTGGCTATAAGTACAGCATTATTTCCTTAGTTGAAACATTCATTTATAATGGTCATTTGCTTTTAAATTTTTCTATTGCTAGAACTTCTATAATAGAATGTTCTTTATTATAATTTGTAACAATTTTTTATTTGCATGTGGGAATGGTACTAATTCTTGAAGTTACCACTTTAGTTTTGAAACCACTGACTTTACTAAATTTTCTTGTATCTGTAACAATTGAAGAAACTGATTTTTTCTTCCACTTTTCATGTAATATGTATATCTGTGTATGTTTTGGACATCTATGCATTTCCTTTTTGCATGTGGCAATGCATATATATCTGGGTGCATGTACACATGTGTACAAATGTGTGTGGGGCAGGAAGTTGAGATCAAGAATCATCCTGAATCACACTTCCATCTTATTCATTAGGGTAGAATCTCTCAATCACATCTAAAGCCCACCTACAATGGAGATTCTTGATATCCCGCTTTGTGTGTAGATTTGCTGTCTCTATCTTCTGAGGCTGGAATTAGAGGTAGTCTCTCGCATATTGACACTGTATTTTCTTGGGTTCTTCAGATATAAGCCCTAGGCATTGTGTTTGATCAGGAAGTGCTTTAACCACTGAACTATCTCACTCAGATTTTTTCATTGAATATTTTAGAAGTTTATTTCCATATGAATTTCCTAAATATACTAATTAGATTCATGTATTCATTTATTTATGCAATACATATTGATGAATTGTCTTCTCTATGTCAAATAGCTTCTTTATCTCAGGAATATACATTGTCATATATTCTCTACTGCATTTTAAGAGTCAATGAAGTATGATAAGTATACATAGGAACATATCTATACTCAATCTATTTTATATAAAGCAAAGTTGTTAGGTTATTATGAGCTGAATTTATCATCTCTAAAACTTCCAGGTTGAAGTCCGGTTCTCAATATCTCAGAATACAAGCATATTTGTGAATATGGTCTTCCAACAAGGTGATGAAGTTAAATGAAATCATTAGGCTGGAACCCTAATCTATTAATGGGACGCATTCGTCTAAGAAATCTGAGGTGCATGCGCACAGAGGATAGTCTGGGAGAGGCGGTACAGGGAGGGCAAGCCAAGGAGAAAGGCCTAGGCTAAAGCCAACCCAGCTGTCATCTTGATCTTGAGCTTCCAGACTCTAGAATTGTAAGAAAGAAAATTTCTGGTTTTTACTCCAGGACTTTGATATGGCAACCCTAGCAAACTAAAATGGTGATGAATATGTAAGCCATTTTATGTAATAATAATAAGAGATCGAAAGGCAGTCATAGAAGATGAATGCAAAAGGTTTTCACCAGACATTTTGCAGACAGCAAGTGAATATTTGGATTCAGTAGTAATCTATATACTCCTTTCAGCAGAGGTTATAATTTATGAATAAATTTAGCTAATTTGAATCACATTTAAAAATTGTATTCTATATTTATTTATTACATATATTTGTGTGGGGGATGTCAATGTCATGGTGTATGTGAACATGTGTGAGTGTATGTGTGTCTGAGTGGTTGTGTGTATGTACATATGTCTGTGTGTGTGCGTATGTGTGTTTGTGTGTCTATAGATCAGAGGACAATTTATAGGACTTGTTTCTTTCCTTGTACCATGTAGGTTCTGGGGAATGAAGACAGGTCATCAGGGATTATCGTAGATGACTTAGTCCTCTGAGTCCATCTCTCTGGCCCACTTTTTTTCTATTTGATGGCAAATGAACACGTTTTCTTTTAGTCTCAGAATGATTAAAATAAAGGGATCATAATATTTCTTATTCTGTAATGTAGATGAATTGTGTCATATGCGTCATCTGTGGACCTTCCATCCTAAGACATCTTATTTGTATTATTAATGATAACATCTTGTAAAGAAGCCATGTCTTCATAGGTTAAATAACAGAGTTAACTTATTTACTAAGAATCTCCAGCTTTAACAAAGTACAGAAATTAGCTAATATTTTTGGAAGAACACAGCTTGTAACAAAAAGATACAAACAGTAGCTATGAAGTGAGTATTTTGCAGACATAATTTATTCAGACTACTTAAAATCAGAAAACCAGATCAATAATAGCTGACTAGCCAAGGCTATGTTCTAGACAATTTATGTCCATCCTGTTCTATTCGTCATCTTGTCACTCTTGTTTATCTAAAAAAATTGAACGGCAACTTGGATCTTTAATTCTCCAGTTTGTCCCCACTGCTCAGGATTGGAATATTTTTCCCTATTAGAGGATTTACTTGTAGAATTTTGAGTTAACTATAAAACAAAACAGTGGAGGCATATGTATATGAGATTGGCCCATAACTCCAAATATAACAGAGGACATGACATGAACTTTGTACTTCTAATCTTCTCCCTTCACTTTACTACAACTGAGATTGCAAGTGTGAGGCACCTAGTCTGTTTCTTTCTTTCTTTTTTATGTATTCACTTTATATCCTTTTCACTGCCCCTATCCTGGCCACCCTCTCCCACAGTCCTTCCCCCACCCCTTCTCCTCTGAGCTGTGGGTCCTCCCTGGGTATCCTCTCCACCTGGAACTTAAAGTCTTTGCTAGGCTAGGCACTTCCTTTCCCACTGCAGCCAAACAAGAGAGCCCAGCTAGAAGAAATATCCCACAGACAGGCAACTGCTTTTGGAATAGGTCCCACTTCAGTTGTTCAGGACCCACATGAAGCTGCACATTTTCTACATATGTGCAGGGAAGCCTTGGTCCACCCTGTTTATTTGTTTGTTAGTGGTTCAGACTCTAAGAGCCCCAAGGGTCCAGGTTAGTTGGCTCTGTTGGTCTTCCAGTAGAGTTCCCATCACCTTTGGGGCCGCCAATCCTTCCTCCTATTCTTCCATAAGAGCCCCAAAGCTCCATCCATGGTTTGGCTGTGGATGTCTATATATGTCTGAGTCAGCTGCTAGGTAGAGCCTCTGAAATATACTCCTGTCTGCAAGCATAACAGTACCATTAATAGTGTTGGAGATTGGTGCTTGAACATGGGATGGGTCTCAAATTAGGGCCGTTATAGTTTGCCATTCCCTCAGTGTCTGTTCCACCTTTCCCTCCCCCCCATTTCTTGTAGACAGGATAAAGTTTGTGTTCAAAATTTTGTGAGTAAGTTGGTTTCTCTATTGCTTCAATAGGGTTCTTGCCTGGCTACAGGAGGTGACCTCTCCAGATTCCATATCCTCAACGTAGTGAGTCACAGCTAAGGCCACCCTCACTGATTCTTGGGCACATCCATTATCCAAGGTCTCTGTCTCTTCCTGGAGATGCTCCCTGCTCCATTTTAGCCCTGTCAGTTGTAAATTTCCATTCATTTTCATGGCTGTCTAGTCATCTCACCTGTCCTTCCACACACCTGACGCTGAACACCCCATACCCCATCACTCCAAATTCCCTCCCTCCATCTGCTTCCTATGACTATTTTATTCTCTGTGTAAGTGAGATTCTAGCTTCTTGGCTTAGGCCTTCCTTCTTGATTAGCATATTTGGGTCTACAGAGTGTAGCCTGGTACCTGTGTTTTATGGCTAATATCCACGTATCAGTGAGTACATACCATGCATGTCTTTTTGAGACTGGGTTACCTCATTCAGGATGATATTCTCAAGTTCCATCTATTTGCCTCCAGAATTTATGATGTTTTTGTTTTTAATAGCTCAAGAGTATTCCATTGTGCAGATATACCACATTCCTTTATTCATTCTTTAGTTGAAGGACATCTAGCCTATATTCAGTTTCTGGCTATTACAAATAAAGCTGCTATGAACATAGTTGAGCAAGTGTCTTTGTGAGATGTTGGAATATCTTTGGGGAATATGTCCAGAAGTGGTATAGATCCATTCCCAGTTTTCTGAGAAACAGCCAAATTGATTTCCAAAGTGATTGTACAAGTTTACGCTCCTACCAGCAATGAAGAAGTGTTCCCCTTGCTCTACATACTAGCCAGCATGTGCTATCTCTTTAGTTTTTATATCTTAGCCATTCTGATGGGTATAAGAAGGAACCTCAGAGTTGTTTTGATTTGCATTTCCAAGATGAGTAAGAACTTTGAACCTTTCTTTAAGTGCTTCTCAGCCATTGAAGATTCTTCAGTTGAGAATTCTCTTTTTAGTTCTGTGCCCCATTTTTAATTAAGTTATTTGGGTTGTTGATTGTAGGAGGAATGGTGATGGTCATTACGAAAACACTGGGGCTGCTGCATACCTGCAAAGGCATCACCTGCAGAAGGACCTAATTGAAGACTGCCTAAGAGACCAAAGACTGCTGACACAGTGCCAGCCAATTGAGAACTGCTGTTTAGAAGACATGCTTTCTTGGGGCCAATGGAGTGTGTGTAGTGGGTATTAAAGGAGCTTGCAGCAGCTTTCAGATGAGCTTGCTGCAATGTTTCTCACTTGCTCCTGGAGTCTGTGTCATTGACTCTACTCCTCCTTACCTCCAACTCCCAAGGGTGTTGGGGACCCTGGACCACCATCCCAGCTAACAAAAGTTGCTTAATGAATTGCCTTTATGAGAAACTGTCTCTTTTGGGAGAATCTGACCTTCAGCTAAGTAAGAATTTCCTGCTCTTAGAGAACTGTTGCCCCGGGACATCCTGGGAAAAACCGCAGAATGCTCCGCCGGATGACTGACCATATCTATCAATAGTTGATAGAGTCCCCATCCTGTTCTCTGTTTCCCTTCCTCCTTTGCCTAGAGTATATCTTGTAAGCCATTTCCTCATTAAAGTAGACCTTGACAAGGCGACATTTGCTTGGTCTTGTTCTCTCTCTCTCACCCATGTTCCTTTCATGTGAGGTCCCCGTCGACCCCCATGAATAACTGGACCCATGGGTCGGGTCACAAAGGCATGTAGGGTCAACAGCAAGTAGTCCAGGGCACAGGCAGCAGTTGATTTTTAACTTCTTGAGTTCTTTGTATACTTTGCATATTAGCCCTCTGTGAGATGTAGGGTTGGTAAGGATCCTTTTCTGATCTGTAGGCTGCTGACTTGTGCTATTGACAGTGTCCATTGGCTTATAGAAGAACTGCAGTTTCATGAGATCCCATTTATCAATTGTTGATCTTAGAACCTGAGTCATTAGTGCTCTGTTTAGGAAAGTGCCTCCTGTACCAATGTGCTCAAAGGCATATTTCTAACTTTCTCTTCTGTGAAATTTAGTGTTTTAGGTTGAGGTCCTTGATCCACTTGGAGTTGAGTCTTTGCAGGTGCAGGGTGAAAAACATGAATCTACTTTCATTCTTCTACATGTAGACAACCAGTTAGACTAGCATCATTTGTTGAAGATGCTTTCATTTTTACATTGTACGGTTTTGACTTCCTTATCAAAAATCAAATGTTCATAGATGTGTGTGTGTGTGTGTGTGTGTGTGTGTATGTGTTTACTTCTGGGTCTTCAATTTGATTCCATTGATCAGTGTGTCTGTTTCTGTAACAAAATTATTTATTACTATTGCTCTGTAGTACAGTTTGAGGTCCTGGATGGTGATTCCTCCTGAAGTTCTTCTATTGTTCAAAACAGTTTTTATCTATTCTGTGTTTTTTGTTTTTCCATATGAAGTTGAGAATTGCTCTTTCAAGGTCTATAAAAAATACTGTTGGAATTTTGATGGGAATTGCATGAATTTATAGATTGTTTTTAGCAAGATGGCCATTTTTACTATTTTAATCCTTCCTATCCATGACCATGAGAGTTCTTTTTATTTTCTGATATATTCTACAATTTCTTTCTTCAGGAACTTGAAATTTGTGTCATATGGAACTTTCAATTGCTTGGTTAGAGTTACATTAAATAAATTATTTTATATTATCTGTGGCTATTTTAAAGGATGTTGTTTTCCTAATTTCTTTCAGGGCCACCTAATCTTATAGGGTGCTCACAATGAACACAGGACCTCATACAAGCTAGGGAAACAATCTGAGAATGGGGCTACCATTCTCAGCCTTAATTTATGTTTTAAAAAGCATCTGGCCAGGACAGTGGTGACACAAGCCTTTAATGTCAGAACTTGGTAGGCAGAGACAGGCATATCTCTGTGAGTTCAGCGTGATGTACAGAGAGAGTTTCAGGACAACCAGGGCTAAATGAAAAACCCTGCCAGCATAGAAAAACCCTGCCATAAAAACAAACAAAACAAAATAAACAGATATCTGGATTCTACTTTCAAGTACATGTATTGATGTTCAGTCATACAGACAATGCAGGCCTCTATCCAAGCCTATTTATTTGTGTATAATATTAGTTTTAAAACCAACTCAAAGTGGAGCAAATTATAATAAAATGATTTACTTACATGTATGCTAAAATGTTCTGAGTGCTAGCAGATTATAGACATTGACTAATTTGGCTTTTACTCCATTGTTATGATTCTGTTTGTCAATTTGTTTTTTTGGGTTTTTTTTGGTTCTGTTTTGTGTTACATTTTCTCTTTACTTTATCATAATTCCTTTAAAAGTTCAAAGTGATATAGCAGGTCCTCATCTCATGGAGAGAAATGTGCCTATAAAACTGCAATAGGGAAGTGGGTGGGCAGTTCCTGGTTTTGCCCAAAGAAAGGAGATATCATCAGACCTCTTCTATCCTTACTTGTGGCCCTGTATTAATCTCATACTGTCTTAAATTAAATAAGCAAAGTTCATTTCTAAAGACCTCTCAATTCGATAAACTTGATTCTAAAAACGGCTAAATTTTGCTTGTAGAAAAAAACCGTATGTGTAGACATTTGCCTTCCATCTATCTGAGAGTATACAAGGAAACTAGACTCACTGTTTCCCTTTCTTAATATCAGTACTGTTGTGCATATTTTTTTAAAGGGCAGAAAGGAAACCAGCTACATGACCCCAGGCTTCCTAAGGAAAACCCATTGTTTGACTTACATAGAGTTCAGACAATTAAAAATCAATATTTACAAGCTCCCTTAGGAAAATATATTTTATTAAGTACTAATCTAACTAATTAAGCAGCAATCAGACCTCTTTGTATTCAAAATAAAGCAATTAAAGTGACAACATTGTTTCATTTACTCTGATTAGGAGTCTTAATTAAGATATTAAGCATATTTAAAATAAATAATGACACGTCTAGGAGGAAGAAGTTGGGAATCTGATTTAGAGCCAATGTTGTCTTCTTAACTGTGGTTACGGCTACAAAGAACTAAATGAAATTCTACTTTTATTATGCCTTAGTATTTAGTGTATACATACAATGTTATGTCTGAAGTGAAGAATTGTATATATTCATTCATCAGTCAACCAAGTTAGATTCATTATCAATCAAATTTAAAATGCATATTAAACTTTTAATATACAGAAAGTAAAGATGTCATTCATGGTACTCATGATCCAATGAAATAAATACATACATATCTGAATATAAAATAGGACTGAAGCTATATTCTTCTGATAGAGGAAGAAGAAAAGAATAATTTATATGTTTTAGAAGATATAGAAAATCTCAAAGAAAGTGAAATTGTGACAGTTGCTTTGAAAAAATAAGAACAGCAGTGACCTATGGAGGTAAAGTGGGACTATCACTGGCTCCAGGAATAAGAAGCATACCATAAAAAAAATAAATAGATGTGAATGTACCCAGCTCCATGTAATGTGATGATATAAATGAGTACCTTACCCAAATGGATCTCATGGTAAGGAACTCCTTAAAGGGTTCATGGGGGAGCTAACACATGCACCATGTGGCAATAGAAAGGGACATATAGATAGTAACATTTATGGATACATTCAGCATTACATTTTGAGAAGCCCTACTTATCAAAAGAGAGAGGAAAGTGAAAGCAGTTTTCATGTAATTACAATTGTGCAATGTAAAAATATTAGTGTATTGTTACTGTAACAATAAGTTCAAATTTAAAGAAATTCTGGGTGAGGGGGTACATATAATTTGTTGATATAAAAAATATATGAAATGCTAAAGTCACACATTACTATAGCTCTGATTATTTGTCAGTATTTAGTCTCCTGTTTAACAGTGTGGTTTTTTTAGAATTCTAGGGGCAACACTGAACCAAAAATTAAAGACTATAATTTTAAAGATTCGATTCATTTTAAGTTTTAATTGTATATATGTTTGTATATGTTCAAGTTCAGGTACCAACAGAGGCCAGAAGGAGATGTCAGATTTCCCCAGAGCCAGAGTCACAGGCAGTTGTGAGCCAGCCATACAGCATGTATACTGAGAACTGAACTCAAGTCCTCTGTTAGGGAGATTTCCTAACTACTAAGCCGTCTCTCCAGCTCCACAGATCTGTGGTTTATAATTGCTATTGCTTGGACCGAGAAGGACAAATTCAACATTTGGAAATTCTCACATTAAAAGAGTTGATTATTTTTTTCATCTTTCCTAGCGTTGGCTGAGATTTGCCATAAAACTCGTAATTCTGAGGCAGTTCAACTTGTGAGCAATGCTTCTGTTTATAGGAGGGAAGAAGAATCTGATTCTCTGATATTTGCAGAGCAATTACTACAGCACGGAATTGCTTAGCTCTGGGTTAATTTTCTATGACATAAAACCCAAATTGAAATGGACAGCCTTGTCTGGCTTCAGTGGGAGAGGATGTGCCTAGTTCTGCAGCAACTTAATGTACAGTGAGGGGGTGAAGGTAGGGGGCTGAGATGTGGGGGCACTGAAACCCAGAGGGAAGCTTCCTCTTCTAAGGAGAATGGGAGAGGACTTACATGGGGGAGTGATGGGAGGAGAGGACAGATAGATATTGGGTTGTAAAGTGAGTAAATAATAAATTTAATAAGGAAGAGTACACATTTGAAAAACTAAGGAACAGCTTGTGGGAGAATTTGGAAGGAGGAAAAAATGAAATGTAATTATAATCCTGAAAATAAAAAGACTTAAAAAAATGACAGCTACCACAAAATAATTAACTAATATCAAAAATGATGTCATAGTTGATGCATAGATTTTTGTTGTACTTTATTGCTATTTGTGTGCCATGATCTTTTAGTTCTTCTATATTTAATAAAAGCAAAATTTAAGCCTAAAAATGAAAGTGTAAGCTGTTTTCTTTTGAGTATTTTTGTATTATATTCACTCAATATTAATCCTGACTAATTCAGAGACATAGACTTTCATATCTGAGTAATTGTATTGTGATCCAAGTCAATTAATCTATAATTTTGTAGCAAAAAAATTTCAGTGACTTAAAGCAAAGAAGTAGTTTCTCCCAAGAGGTCACCTGACCATGCCTAACTTTCAGGGAGTATAGACTTGGCATTTCTCATATGCTCATATGGAAAGGAACAGCAGAAATGTTACTGAACATTATTTATTAAAAGTTTTCACAAAATGTAAAGGATGTTTCCACTAACTAAGAAAAAGAGAAGTGAAAGAGGGACGGTTGCAGAGATAATGTATCTGATTATGGCGATCATGTCTATGGAACTCAAATTTCTTCAAAAGAAATCATAAACTGGAAGTGTGGCACATGGCCATCAGTCACTTTACATGAAGCTGAGATTCATATACATACAAATGGGATTGCATCACTGGGGCAAAGAATGCTTCCTGCTAGACTGCAGGGGAGATATGGGACTAAATCTAGGGTAGAAAAAGTAGAACAATAAAGACATATAGAAATCTACTCAAACTTAATGTCTAAGAAGACATGAATAAAAATTATAATATTTTATCTGAAGTATCATCATAACTTAATAAACACCCACTTGAACCCAGAGTTATATAGTTAACAAGTAAATAGTTTTCATTAACATAGAGAAACAATTAGAGTTGAAGAAGAGTTTGGCTCACTTTCCTTCAGCAGGACTGTGTTTAGGAAAATAATACCATATATCTAATAGAAAAACAAAAGAAGAAAGTTCACTGCAACCCATCTGATAACCTAGGTATAAGCAATGACTGTTTCCAAAATAAATTGCTGCCCACTGGGTGACCCCCTACTGCCATAGTGAATGTGGAACTGAGTTTACTAAAGAGGGAATCTTGGTTTAGCCATCCCCCTTGATGGTTAATAAGGATCTGGTTCAGGACCAAAACATTTTTATTTAGCAAAGAAAACTTTTAGTTCAATTATTTTTTTGTTTTTGTTTTTTCTTGGGTAATTTCTTTATTTTTTTATTTTTTTTAAATAATTTATTTTTTCTCAAATCATAATTCATTCACACAGGGGTTATAAACACAGAAAGGCAGGATGTGGGGAAGGGAATGACACTGGAGTATGAGTGTTCAGGGGGAATACAGATATCTTTCAGAACCGTGTATCGGCTGGGTGAAGGTTCAGGGGACAAGTCACTATGACTCTGCCTATGACTCGCTTGTCCTTATCTAAGTTAGTATTGTCTGCCAAGGCTACCTATGACTACTCAGGCTTGCAAATTTTCACAAAAGTTGCCTGTTTACATTAGCTTATAGCCATCTGTTTGAATGTTTTTCCACTGAGACCCAACCAAGACTTGGTGTTAGTATGCATGTATGACAGGCCTATTGCTGATTTTAGGCCTATGGCTGATTTTAGGCCTTCAGTGTGTAAGCAGGGCTGCCCCTGACATCTCCTCCCTTCTCTAAGTATAGAAGGGCTGTGGCAATTCTAATCTTGCAAAGGCGGGGATAGAGGCCTGACCTCCAGTATTTGAAGGGGACCTTGTAATGGCTCCAGTCCCCCTGTCGTAGTCCATTGAGGCATAAGGGCCATACCCATCCCGATGTCTTTTTCCTGGAGAGGGGATACTTTTGACATCAACCCCTATGCAGTCAGGCGTGTCCCTCAGGGAACCCAGATAGATATTTTTATCTTTTATTTATATTCCCTTGTAGTGCTTAGCCTCACAGCCTAAGCAAGAATTCAGATCGCCTGTCAGAGGGGGTTCTGAGTGGCCCCTCTCTCCTTAGTCTAGGGGCAGAAGTCCCCCCTTTTAGGTTGGGTGGAGATGGGTTTTGGAAACACCCTGTATAAAGTAACAACCTGATCGTGAGTCTCGTGGTCCTCCATAGCTAACTTTTGATAATGTATCTGAATAGGTTTTGCTACCAAATTATTTATCTGTTGTATCACAGAGTTAGTCCACCTATTTGAGGGCCAGAGACCAGCAGAAATAAGCAAAAAAGAACCCAAATAATGGTCCCAAGATGGGAGGAAATAGGATTGACAACCTTGGAGAGGCTGAAAACCAATTCTTGTAGCAGCATTCATCTGTCTCTTTCTCTCTCTGATTTTTCTTAGGGCCTACATCTGATAAAGGGCTAATATCCAAGATATACAAAGAACTGAAGAAATTAGACTCTAGACAATCAAAGAACCCTATTAAAAAATGGAGCACAGAGCTGAACAAAGAATTCTCAACTGAGGAAGCTCGAATAGTTGAGAAGCACCTAAAGAAGTGTTCAGCATCCCTAGTCATCAGGGAAGTGCAAATCAAAACAACACTGAGATTTCACCTCACACCAGTCAGAATGGCTAAGATCAAAAACACAGGTGACAGCACATGTTGGCAAGGATATGGAGAAAGAGGAACACTCCTCCACTGTAGGTGGGATTGTAAACTGGTACAACCACTATGGAAAGCAGTCTGGCGGTACCTCAGAAAATTGAACATAGTGTTACCTGAGGACCCAGCTATACCATTCCTGGGTATATACCCAAAAAATGTTTCAACATACAACAGGGACACATGCTCCACCATGTTCATAGCAGCCTTATTTATAATAGCCAGAAGTTGGAAAGAATCCAGATGCCCTTCAACAAAAGAATGGATGCAGAAAATGTGGTACATTTATACAATGGAGTACTACTCAGCTATTAAAAACAATGAGTTCATGAAATTCTTAGGCAAATGGATGGAGCTGGAAAATATCATCTTGACTGAGGTGACCCAATCTCAAAAGAACATACATGGTATGCACTCACTGGTAAGTGGATATTAGCCCAAAAGCTCACAATATCTAAGAAACAACGTATAGACCACATAAAACTCACATAGAAAAAGGAAGACCAAAGTGTGGATGCTTTGGTTCTCTCTAGAAGGAGTATCAAAAGTTTCAACCAGAGCTCCCAAAGTCTAAACCGCCAGCCAGAGAGCACAAAGGGAGGGAATTATGTGTCTACCTGTATAGGGAATTGAGGGTGACCTTGTCAGACTTCAGTGGAAGTAGAGGGCCATGGTCCTCGAAAGTTTGGATCCGCTAGTGTTTGGGAATTCGAAAGCAGGGAGAAGGGACTGGGAGGATGCTTGGAGCACACCCTCATAAAAATAGGAGGAGGATGTATGGGATAAGGGATTTGGGGGGAGAATGGGAGAGGAGATAACATTGAAAGGTAAATACGTATAATATCCAATAGAAAGCAGATAAAGGGTCTAGTTCAATTATTTATTTCAATTTTCTTTGCTTTTTTAGTTTTGGTACTTAAAATAAGTGAATCTGCAATGGATCAGGAGTTCCATGTCATCCTGAGTTACATGAAACCTTCTGTAAAAGAAGAGGGGAGGGGGATAGAGTAGGTCGCAGGCGGCAGCTCCGTACTCAACCCCAGAAAACCGAGAGAAACAGGGACTCCCAGGAGCTTGAACTCACGCAGCATCCCAGCTGCACAAGGTTCCCTGAAGCTTGGCAAATGCAAGATCCTGCTTGGAAACTGCAGATAGACTCAAAGCAGTGTACCATATCATCTGAAGAATAGCAAGGAGACCATAACTCAAGCAGTGTACCATATCTTCTGAAGAATAGCAGGTTGCAGTCCTCCTCGCCCCCACGAATAACTAGGGCCTGCCAGTCGGGTCAAGTGGCACCCAGACGTGGGGCTCGAGGCACGGACCCCTCTGGACGGACCCTCATTGAGAGGATGTGCGCAGGACATCAAGATTAAGCGAGACAGAGATCAAAACCCGCGACCTGTCATACACGGAACCAGGTTGATGCTGCCATCAAGAAGACGGTTGAAGTTCATTACCATCAGCCGAAAATTGAAGAGGATCCAGAAGTGACTCCGCAGGAGACTGACACAGCTGCCAGCTCCCCTGCCTCCCCCCTACGGTCGACCGCTAGACTTCCACGCCCTCCAGAAGGGTTCCTGGTATGCCTGGCTTTGCCCCCGTTTCTCTCAATAGAGAGCTTGGCCTCTTGATCACCACAACAAAAATTGGCTTTTTCCTAAACCAAGGCCGCCCTTGATATGGCCGCTAACATTGGGGAGCCTTCCTTTATGACAATATTACACCCCAAACTGACAAATGGTTGGTAAATTGAACATTTACAAGGGACTAGGATGGCTGTGAGTTAGCCCAATGACGGGATTATTGTAGGTCCACTTCCCAGGGGCCCACCCAATGCAGCCGAAAAGGAGTGCGTGGTGCTGGGAGTGGGTGCAGCCTACATGGCCTAAGACAGGGCCCTCACCCTCCTTTCACCCACATCGGAGTCCCTTGACGTTGCCCATCGTCGACAGCCTAAAACCTTCGACCATCGATGTGACTCGTCTCACATCAGTGTTTTGGGGTTGTGAACTTGTCTAAGACCCCCCATAATTAGACATCCAAATTCAAAATTCACATAGTTGGGATTGAACATAAGATGCCTTCTCTAACTAAACAGAGAAGGGGGAGATGCCAGAAGCCAGGACCATCGCCCTTACCCTCACCCCCTACCTTTCCCCACCTGCACAATGTCCTCTGAAGCTTGGCAACTGCAAGATCCTGCTTAGCAACTGCAGATAGACTCAAAGCAGTGTACCATATCATCTTAAGAATAGCAGGGAGACCATAACTCAAGCAGTGTACCATATCTTCTGAAGAACAGCAGGTAGATCATAATTCAAGGCAGTGTACCGTATAGACCATGACATGTTTCAAGGCACAGGCCAAGAAGATTTTGTACTTTTCCACCATCTGGCCCCTCTTACCCCCTCCCCTTGTGAAACATGCTATAAAAAAAGCATTTCATGTTCAAAAATAAATAAATTATTAAAAAAAAAATAAGTGAATCTGGATAAGAAATGTCTAAATCAGAGAAGAATTTGAAATAATAGAAAATAATAATATTTTAACCACTATATAAATCTATATATAAATATAGGTTTCTTTGCCGAAGACAAATATCTAGACAGTAGATCAATGGCCGTTAAAAATCTCAAGTATGATGAATTCATAATAAAAATAGTTATAAACTCCAGGTTAATTAAGGTAACTTTTCAATTTTATCTCATTGAACTATTTTTTTATAAAAAGCACTAAATGCTGTTTATATATATTTATATATATGAATGTACATATAATACATACATACATATGTATGTAATATATATGTATATATGTATATATTTAGATGTTAGTATGTTTAGAAAAAAATGGCTCCAATATCTAGGTTTGCCCAGTGGGGCAAACTTGTAACCCAGGTAGCTTGTTGTGTTTTGAAGCCAATTTGCATTAAATACCTTCAACTTGCAAAAATATTTGGGCAGACAAAGAAGAGCAAATTTATGTCACTTTTTGGGAAGCAGATAGACCTGGAGATTACCATGTTAAGCAACATAACCCATTGTCACCCAGACTTGTTTTCTCTCATACATAGTGTTTAGAGGATACATGCAAGTAAATCAGAGGCTTTCGGAGAAGGGAAATGAAGTATCATGGATAAGAAAAAATAATGCAGGTGGTAAATATGACCTAAGTACTTTATGCATATAAGGAGATGTCAAACTGAAATTCGATACTTTATGCAATTAATATACACTAATAAATACTTTTGTAAAAAGCAGGCAGTCACATTACTGTAAGATAGAAGGAAATTTCGGTATCTCCTAAGTGCTTAGTTACCATTGCTAGGGAAGCCGATTTCTTACTGTCCATGTATAAAGGGGCTGACAATTCAGAATCCTGTGTATTGGGCTTACATAAATATGCAACGTGTTCTATAATGATCTCTCCTCTACCCCTCCCCCACACAGAATCTAAGAAAGATTATGTGTAGATTTGGCAAATACTTCTGGTTCAGATATCTGTATTTAATGCAGTGAGTATTTTAATTAATGAAAGTTCCTATTTCATTGATTTTTGAAAGTTTAAAAATTAAGAAGTCCTATCTCACTGGGGGTAATTGGTGATTAGATTGGCAACTGCTTATACCCATATCAAGTCAGTTCCTAAAAGTAGTTTAAATATTGTGTTGGTAGAATAGCAGCTTGTGCTGGGTTTGAAGACAAAAGACCTTAGTCATTAAAAGTACTTAGTCATTTTTATTTAACTAAAATTTATTTCTAACTGATTAGATACATAAACAGAAATACTGTTTATATTGTAGAACTCCATGTACTGCTTTACACTGTCTTTATATTATATAGTGTTTATATGAAGTCATTTGTAGTTTCCTCAAGCATTTACAATCTCTTTGTGCTGTAAATCTGAAAAATAAGTTTTCTAGCATATTTTAAATGTTCAGTACATCCCGATTTATTTTTATATTTTTACTAACTAATTATTTTATTTATTTATATAATGTTGCCCTCATACCTGGTCCCCCTACTCAGAGTTCTTCTCCCCATAACTCTTACCCCTTCACTTTCACCTCTGAGAGGATACTTCCCCCAGTTCCCTTCCATGGGGCCTCAAATCTCTACAGGATTTGGCACATCCTCTTCTACTGAGGCCAGACAAGACAGTCTTCTGCTACATATGTACTGGGGCCTCAGCCCATCCCATGTGTGCTCTTAAGTTGGTGGCTTAGCCTCTGGGAGCTTCTGGGTCCAGGTTAGTTGACACTGTTGGTCTTCCTATGGGGTTACCATCCCTTTCAGTTCCTTCAATCTTTCTCCTAACTCTTCCATTAGGAGTCCCTGGCCTCAGTCCAGTGCTTGACTGTAAGTCTCTGCATCTGACTCAGTCAGCTGCTGGTAGAGCCTCTCACAGGACAGACATGCTAGGTTCCTGTCTGCAAGCACAAGATAGTATCAGTAATAGTGTCAGGGTTTGGTGCCCACGCATTGGATGAATCCCAAGTCTGTCATTGATTGTCTCTGGTCCATTTTTATTCCTGCAGTTATTTTAGACAGTAACAATTTGGGTTGAAATTTTTGATGGTAAGTTGATGTCTCCATTCCTCCACTGGGGGCCTTGTCTAACTACTGGAGGTGGTCTCTTCAGATGCTATCTCCCCAGTGTTGGGCATTTCAGCTAAGGTCACCCCCAGTGAGTGCTGGAAGCCTCTCTGGGACGTTCTAGAGGTGTTCCCTACTCCCTGCCCCCAGAAACTGCATATTTCTATTCATTCTCCTGGCCTTCTGGGTTTCTCTCTTGTCTTCTCCCATACCTGATTTTATATTCACCCTGTTGTGAAATAGAACATCAGCACTTCTTACCTTCTCTAACATTAGCTTGCTTCTTATTGACTAGCACTTGCTATCCCTCCCTCCCCACTGGTCTCCCAGCTTCTAGAAACCACCAATCAACTCTCAAAATCCATGAGGTCACATTTTTAAATTCTAAATATGAGTCAACCTTCATTTTCTCTGTTTAGCTTATTTTATTTAGCATAATCCCAGACTTCACCCATGTTGTCACTAATGACAGGCTTTAGTTCTTTTTGTGTCAGATGAGACAGGTCCTCAGACCTTAGCAAACTGATACCCTAATGATAGTATCATTCAGACCATGGAGCCCAGAATGTTGACTGTGCCATCTGCCATAACAACAACAATTACTAATTTATAAAAGTCCCTAAATGTAGAACCCTTGTTTTATGGGTTTTGTAGTTCTACTTCTGGCTAGCTGTTCTAGTTAATTGAGATATGTTAACCAAAAATGTGCTTTCTTGTGCTTAAAAGCTCAACCTGAGAAAGACAGGGTACTGTACTGGGATGCTGAAAACCCAGTGATGACCCAAGCTGGCTAATAAATACTTTCTATTGTCTTGACCTGTGTCCAAATAGTCTTTTCTGGTAAATATTTCCTAACACAAATACTCTGTGCTTTTTAAGTATCACATTTTTATCTGTTCATCAGTTGACAGATGCTTGGGTTGTTTCCATTTATTGGCTATTGATAATAGTGCTGCCAAGTACATAAGAGTGCAGATAGCTACTTAGCATATTTTGTAGTCTATTTTAATTTATCTAAGTAATAATAATGATATGTATATTCTGAAATTAAATAATTTCCTTAATTGATTGTTCTATAGTATCCATAAATTTTAACTAAGAGCTATCACTGTATCAGTAGAAAATGGGTATTAACAAAATGCTATATCCAGAATTATTATAGTCTCATCATTAGAGATAAAAGGTTCAGTGGACTGTAAACCTGAAGATGGAAAAACATTCAGATGTACTGAGAAGCAGACAAAGAATGTATTTTGGTATACTGTGTAAAGTAGCATAAAGAAGAAAAATATTGCACGTGAGATGGTGGGAAAATTAAGATCTATATTTGAGATGAAATTCTAATCCAAAGACCTTTGGAAGAGATTGACCTTGAAAGGAAACTTAGAGAGCAAATACGTTCTCCCTTTGTTCCTTCATTTGTAAGCTACCAATGTTTTATTAGGATATAATTGAATTAAACAGATGTGTAATCTGTTCTAGTGCTCTGTCCTTTTCCTTTCCCTATATGATTTGCTTTCCTTTTCTTCTCTTTTACTAGGGCATGTTAATTGTACACTAATGGCTTCCATTGTGATTTTTCCTTCAAGTATATCCTGTTCCTTGATAATATTAACCCACTATTCCTTCTATCATCTCTCTTCTCCTTGACTGTTGGCTCTCTTTCTGAATAGCTCCTCTGTATGCTCACTTTATTTTCTGTCCTGTGTCACTGCCAGCTTGTGGAGTGTTTGTTCTTAGGCTTCTGAGAGAAAAGTGTTTTTTTTTTTCCCTGTAGTGCACAGGTATTAGAGAGATTTTGCAGTTTGAGATTCACTGAGCTATCTGGAATTGTGGCTTTTTAGAAAATAAACTTTGAAGAGCTTTTAGTTTCTACTTCATTACCGTAACCTTTCTTTAAAAGCATATTGATAGTAAGGTAACAATAGTAGAGTCTAGTACTTGCTGAATGGTTTGCAGTCTAGAAAAATATAACCTTCAGGGGTTGTCAGAAACCCAGATAGGCAAAATGAGGTTTAGAACACAGAGGGAAAGAGCACAATGGGAAAACATGACCTATGCCAAGGAGATGAGACTGTGCTAATCCATTTCTCTGGGCTTTGCGAACTGCAGAGTCAGATGTGGGTGGATAGAAAAGGTCTTTTGTGTCAGCTCTTGGATCTGGGTTGAACAAATGGCTAAGACTCTAGGCATGAACACTCCACCTTCTTCTGGGAACCCTAAATTAAATCACTGCTAACAAGGCAGGCAGCTAAGGTCAATATGTTACACAGCCCTCTCCACATCTACTTAATATGATTTCATTTGTAATTGCACATATTGTTTTATCCCCGGGGGGGTTAATAGGAAAGCCTCCAGGGGAATCTATTTAGATCCAGGCCTCCAAACAACTGCAGACTTTGACTACTCTGCAAACCTGAAGCTGTATTCTTGAGTAACACCAACTTCGGAAAGCTCCATGTTCTTGGAGCTTTGAAATCTTTATTTTTCTTACTTTCATTTGTTTTTCCATTGACTCATACTTTATTTTTCACAGTCTATTACATGTCCATGACTGAGTTCAGTTACTGTTGCATGTAAATAAACTCTTACCTTCCTCTCCCCATTTGTTGTTCGCAATCTAGAGTCATAGATTAAGATTTTTAAAAGAATGGAAAAATGCATAAGAAAATTATTATCTAATGACAATTCAGCTTTGATGCTTATTCTAGAGGATAGGATGAGTGTAAAAATACATATTTGAAAGCAAAGATATGAAAATCAATCCCTCAAAGGGATCTAGGTATGAGATTTTTTGCTTTTGAAACAATAAGAAAGCAAAATAATATGAGACTCTATGAAGATCTCATGAACAGTTTTAATAATATACCATGCTATATTGTTTCACTAAATTAAATAATAGAATGCAACAATAGGATTAAACAATAGGACTGCAAACACATGCAACCCCTCCTACAAACACACACACACACACACACACACACACACACACACTAGATTTTACCTTTGTGTGCTTGGTTTTCTGTCAATGAGCACTTAATGTAGAACACGATGCCCACACCATGGCTTGCTCAGCTGCTTTGATTCTAATTACGGCATTTGTGTCAGTTAATTTGTGTTGATTTCATTTTGAAAAACTTGGTTGTAAAGGAGTTTAATTTCATCACTTAAGGTATTAATATATTCTCCTTCTCTTTTGGAAGAAATCAGGCATAAAATATTGTTAGTGAATTTATGCATTATGAACAAGAAGCTCTGAATTTATTTGCTGCTTCTGAGAAGTTCATAGTTCTTCAAGATGCAGAAAATGCTTATTTTTTTGCTTATATGAATAAAAAGTCTCTTAGTACAGCTTTTAAACAGTTATTGAAAGTGGCTTTTAATGCCTTGAAAGCTTTACATTCCAATTCCCTTAATCCGTGAGTATAAACAGATGATCTTTGTACAAAATGAAGTGGTGTGACTAAAAACTCCCCACAGCAAAGCTTCATAGTCTTCTAGTTTGAAGTGTCCTGCAATTAGTGTAAAGAGCAAAGAAGACATGGCAAGCTAGCACTCAAGAGTCAGAAAGTAGCTCATGAAAGAAAATGCATATTTAGAGCTTATGTGAATTCTTTCTCCAGAAAAAAAAAGCATTATTTTGGGAACTATGGAATGGAATGAGGGAGAGGTGAAAAGGAAGAAGAAAGGGAAGGTAAAAGAGGGGGAAGGGAGAAGGGGGAAGATAATGAGGAGCTCTAACCCTTGCTTTGTCTCTTTCTAGTTAAATGGCCCTTGCCATTTTCCATATCTGTAATACTGGGAGTCTGTAACAGGACACCTCGGTTTGCTTGGCCCTTCATTCTCTAACTCCTTAATAAAAATAAATGGCAACAATGTTTTCATACTGACTCGTCAAATATCTAGTGGCTCACAAATCCTGTTAGTTAGGAAAGGGTACATGGTATGATGGGTCTAGAAAGACTCTGTCTTAGACCCAGACATTCCTTAAGCCAGTTAGTCTTGAGACTTACCACCCTTACCTACACAGAAGAGTGACACTAGCCTCCCAGAGTGGTAGTGTGGGTTAGAATGAATGCATTGAGTGAGTGTCAGGCTTTAGCTCATCAGGATTTCCGACAAGGAATATATTTTTATGCATGAAAAATGTTTTACTTTCTGAAGTCTACTGAGTTAAGATAGCATGAATTAATAGCCAGAACAGAGATTAGTTAGGCTTTAGAATTTGAGAGGGCCTGTAAATCTTTGAGTTCAATTCTCTTATTCCACAAAAGGAAAGAAAAAGCTCTATGGGTTTGGTGGCTGGTAAAACCTGCTCATGTGCAAAGCCAGGAGGAGCCTTCTGTCCTGAAGGTTCCCACTTGAGCTAACTTCCTTGATTTGGCAGAAGCCCAGAAATCCAGGATGATAGACAGGCATAACTTAATTTTCTTTTCTGTTTTGATATCCTAGAGTTTATTGCTTTCAAAGCTGTAGGTGCTCCTTGGGGACTATTTGTAGAGTAAAAGTAGCTTCTCATACAGAGGTAATAGCATCTCCCAGGGAACCACAATGAAAAAAAATCTGAAGCATAAGAGAACAAATTAGGTTCTCAGCAAACTTAAGTCTTTAGTAACACAGTTTACATCTTCACAGTTTGTCATATGCTCCGAGGGATCATGGTCAGCTTCCTGTCCACATAAATCGAATTTCTATTTGCTAATGACTTCCTATGAGCCTCCAGAAAACTGAGTTGGATGGTTTCCTTGTGCAAAATGATGTAGCCACAGGTTTGTTGCCAGGTTTTCCCAGGTGCTAAGAAGGTTTATGAAGGTACACAGGACCCCTGGAGTCTCTGAAAATTATTTATGGCTCTAATTCTGCCCACTGTGCCTTCAATTAACTAACTCTGAAGTCTTCAAAGCAGCATTTATGGTCTGATTGTCTGTTTCTACTCCCACCAATTAATTCTTGAAATGTAATCTTTAATGCAATATTAGACCAGGACTTTGAGAGTAGTTAGGTTATAAGAACTGGGCCCTTCTGAATGAGATTGGACTTCTCATAAAATAGCCCTAAGGATACTTGTCTAACACCTCTGTCATGTGAAAATGTAGCAGCAAGGTACCATTTACAAAGTAGAGAAAGCAAGCCTTGGGAAGACACAGAATCTCATAATACAATTAATGTCTTTCCAGTTCTATGAAGACCTCAAGATATATCCAGAAATCCTACATGTGGATGCTTTCTCCATTAGTCTATCTCCCAAAATCCCTTGCAATTCTTTCTCCCTTTGAGTTTTAAATTAGTTTTTGTTGTCTCAGCAGTACCACCTCAAGATTATCTCCTTAGATAAAATATATTATTACATTGTGGCTGGGAATGTGTACTTGTAAGTGTCTGGAAGCATAAGCTTGAAGTCTCATTGTGTTTTCTCTTTTTGCATTAAAGATTTAAAAATCATATACACATTTCAAAGAGAGGTCAGCTATTGATAAGTCAAGAAGTCAGAATATATACAAGAATATGTTTGTGATTTAGATTGATTTCTCTGGGGTCCATGAAGAAGGGACAATTGTGAGGTCAAGTAGAAAAAGAAATGTTATTGATACTGGATAAGCGAAGATTATTTAGAAATTTCTGCACCTGATTATCAAGTGTATTCTATAAGTGACCAGATGGTGAATATTTTAGGAATATTTTAGGTGCTGTATGTAGTCCAAACAGTCTGTTATGGCTGTTCATTTGTCATGTTCCTGTGTGAACGTGATGTAAACAAATGGGCTTGAGTCTGCTTCATTACAAAATCATACTAAAGGCTAAGTTTGAACCACTGACAGAAGATTACTACTGTACTCAGGAATGGCAGTGGAACTGGAGAGCAGGCAGAACAGATTGGCTGTATTAATGAGTTTTAACACCAATTTTGTGTTCCATGCTAATCTAGATGGGGAAAGTTTGTGGTAAAAAGAAGACAAATTTTCTCAAATGCAGTTTTTATTACAGGAAAATATAAAGCACAAACTCCACTGTGTAGTTCACCTTTAATTGGGAAAGGGGGGGTAAATAAATTGACATGGGAAAGGAAATTGATAAAATATATTCACTTTGATTTACAAAGAATTAATTCCTGGAGAGAGCCAGTTAAGGATTGTTTGGAAAGCATGTGATTCATTAGGCAAGCTTCCTTTTTATACACTAATTCATGTTTAAATCTATAAACATATGATGCAAAGTGTTTTCGGCTCAACATAATGTGCATAAATAGATCAATACAAATAAGAAATCATTTCCTAAGAACAGTACAGATCCTAAGACAGAGAATTCATTTGTACTGAGCGAATAATATGGCCATTCCATGACTTGTACAAGGACTCCATTAAAGAGGAATAAGGAAGAGACACTCCTGTCTGATGACACTAACCACAGTTTCTCTTCTGGGTCAAGTGTCGAAGCTCACAGTAGGGTAGGGTCAATTCGTGGCCTGTGGAAAATGTGGAGAGGATGTCAGTTTATTAGGAATCCTTGAGTGGTTTTTTTGGTGTTTACCTTTGCTGCAGCTATTATTTGTGACTGTACATTCATGCAGCCAGATAGGGCGGCTTCATTATAGACAGTTAGGAGTGATGGAGGATTGTTGATGCAGAAAAGCAAAGGTTTATTTCTAACTACAGCCTATGTTGAAGGCCAGTGTGATGAGCAGTAACGATGTGAGATGGTGGCAAACTGTGACAAGGATGACAGAAGGGCAGGTAGGCAGTTGACTTGTGAACCCTTTGAGACCTTGGACCACATTTAAATTACTTTTTCAGAAACTATCATTATATATAAAGTATCCAACTAATACAAATGTAGTCAGCATTCTCTATGGGGTAAGACTTCCCTTAAGTTTGTTGGCATCAGTGAATGTACGTGTTATATCTTTCTAGTTGTTGGCTTGGAGTCTTTATTCTTCCTGAGTCATGTGTATTCACATATGTACATTTACCATAGGAAGTGTGTATGTGTGTGTTTGTGTGTGTATGCATGTGTTCTCATGCTGACTGTAACATTTTATTAGTTCCAATATACCATTAGATTCTATGACATATCTAGGGAATAACTGCTGTAAATACATATGAGCTCTCAGTCGTATTTCTCCAGGCTAACTGCTTCCCCCCACTCCCACACAAAAAAAGGGGGCCAAGGCTAGGTAGTTTCACAGTGTGAAGGAAAGATTGAGAGATTTTTGTCTCACTTCTGTTCCAATATTTTAAATAGTTACTGTCAATCATGTACTGATAATCAGAATTAAGGATAGGAGATGCCTACACTTCTTGGAGGAGGGACAGAATGTCTAAGAGAAAGATCTCAGAGTAAAGAACTGGAGATCACTCTTGCTGCCATGATTGTCACCACTGCTAAACATCCAATTATTAGCCTGTTTGCTTAGGCAGAACTCTGATTTATCGAAGTGTAGGCCTCTTCTAAATGGCTCAGATGAACTGAATTTATCTCAACTGGGCTTTGGATTTTGGTCTATGTATGAGATTTCCACTGATTAGGTTACCTGCCTGATTAATGGGTGTAATGGTATTTTTCAGTCTCCTCAACAAAAATTCCGATTTCTTGGGTCTGAGAGGGGCTTTCTGAAACCTGTTTTTACCAAAAATTTACTGCAGATATTTCCTAACATTACAAGACTTGCAGTGAACACTGTTCAGGCTCACTGGTGCATGGCAAAACTGTGGTGGCTTTTATCCATTTAGAGTGAACTGATGACTTCAATTGATCACAGCTGACTAATGGAAAAGTTATCAATTTCAAAGGTTTTGCTTGAGCCTTTTCTCTTTATTGAAAGCAAGGCTAATTAGCCTTAGGATGAAGCCTACCTGTGCTTGTAGAAGTGGCAAAAGCAAATGAGTCAGGAATTTTAATAGCAAAATAACCATCAGGCAGCTGACCCTATAGCTGCCCAGCCTCCACTTCTTGTCATGTAGCTGTCAATATCCTTCTTTGTTAAGCAAGTCATGCTTCTTGTTCCTTGCAGAATACTTTCCAATTTTACTTACAAACTCTTGCCATTTGAAAAAAATCTGCTAAACGTATTTAATAACTCACTACTATTATATATGATATAGTAAACTATGCATCTGTATACTTTCTCTATGAGAATAAATTAGGAATTCAGAAAAAGGTCAATTGTTTGTAATTTGTGAATAAATTGTGTAAATATAATATTTGGGTCTGTGATGTTTAGCTATGAAAAGATAACTTGTTGGTTAAAAAATACATCAAAGTGTGTGTGCTTGAGACTGAATCCAAGAAACAGAACTGATTAAATGCTAACACTAAACTTTTGGTTTGCAACCCCATAGGAAGAACAATAATATCAACCAACCAGACCCCCCAGAGCTCCCAGGGACTAAACCACCAACCAAAGAATACACATAGAGGGATCCATGGCCACAGCATTATATGTAGCAGAGGATGGTCTTGCCACGTATCAATAGGAGGAGAGGCCCTTGGTCCAGTGAAATCTTGATGCCCCAGTGTAGGAGAATGACAGGGCAGCAGGCAGGAGTGGGTGGGTGAATGGGTGGGGGAACATCTTCATAGAAGTAGGGGTAGGAGGGATGAGATAGGAGGTTTCTGGAGGGGAAACAGAGAAAGGGTACATTTGAAATTTAAATACAATTTCCAATAAAAAATCTAAAAAAGAAAGCTTTTCTAGTCTACTCTTTTAAAAAAGACAAAATTTTCTCATGGAAAAATGAAGTGATATGTTATATAATGTCATCCAAGTGTATGTGATGCTCATGTCTACCACTGGGTAGGCTTTTTGGGATAGGCCTCTATTATCTCTGTCACATTTTCTATATCATTTTAGTTGACTTGGGTGTTTATATGCTTGTGGTGGGCAGAGATTTGTGCATCCGTCCTTTCAAATGCTATTCACTACCCAATAGATTGTCATTTTCTCTGCAAATAAAAAGGATTTTAGAAGTCTGATCCTTTCCCAATGAGTTTGTCTCTAAATAAAAATATATATGCTGTGTGAGTGACTGCAGATTATATGTGACTTATAAGGGGGAAAATGAGTTTTCTTCAAATGAAGAAGGAGATAAAATGATGTGAAGAATTGAAGGTACAATTTGAAAATTGGAATGGAACTGTTGTTCATTATTTCATGTAAAATAAACATGACTGACTTTGGTCAATGTGACTATATGACCATATTTTAGAGGCATCTGTGTGTGTGTGTGTGTGTGTGTGTGTGTGTGTTTGTGTGTGTGTGTGTATGTGTGTGTGTGTGTGCATATGTGCGTATACTTGTTCGCATGTGATTTTCTATCCACAGCTGATTCAATGAACACTGGAACCTGTGACATCTGGTTGTATAACCCTCCTTTGTCATATAACTGAGATGAGCATTCTTGGTCACATTGAAAGCATGTAAGCTGCCTGTGAGCTCATTTCCATGGAGTTTCTTCAGAACTATCATTTTGGAGCCCCATTTAAGGATGATAGCAATGTGTCTATTTTCCCATTGAACAATAAGGAATACCAGCCCCAGTTAGTGGCCATAAATTCTCAAAAACCATTGAAAACATTGGAATACCTATTACTTAAACTCTGGCTGATGAAAAGATAATACTTTAAAGAAGTGCTATTATGTGGTATCACATGTGTAGTGTAAACAAATATTTCTATTGATGCAAATAAATATTAAAATCCACAGCATGACAATTCTGCTCACATGACAAGGTAGCATCTAATATTAACTACCTTGCAGAGACCTCCAATGCTTCTACGTTCCTGCAGCTCAGACCTTTGCCCTTTGAGATGTCCCTTGAGTTACTAGAATGCTTGTGCTGACAAAACAAGTAAGAATTCACTCAGCAGTATTACCAAGCACACAGTTTTGTGGTTCACATGTGGCCCATGTGGCTAAATAATGGAGGTATGGATAATTTGCGATCAGTGAAATGTTTCTGATTGTGCAGTTACTGATAGTTAATTCAATATTAAACATGTAATGAATCATGTTTGACTAGTCTTGCCTGTGCTGTATCGCATGATGCTACCACAGCCTTGGATCTGAACACACATCATGAGTGCTTTGCAGGGTACATTCTGACTTTCTAACTAGCAGCAATGGATCCTGGCTCAAACATTATGATAGGTCAATGTCTTTACACTTAGAAAACTTCCTACTTTTATAGAAACAATGATTTGCATATAGACAGACAAGACAATATTTTCTGTTGTCATAAATAGCAAAAGTAATTTTTGGATTGTATTGTGGTACAGTGATTGGTTTCTAAAATTGTCTTATACGTTACTGGGTTCAGTTTCACTTAATAAAAAAAGTGAAAAGTTTGGAGAGGTGGTTTGGCTCAGGGGGTAAAGTACTTGCCATTTACTCATAAGAACCTGAGCATAAGTCACTAGAAATCACTTAAAATTCATGTGAAGTAATGTATCCTATAATCGGATTGCTGAAAGCATGTAGGCAGGTCTCAGGGCCTTACTGGCCAGCCAGTTAGCTCACATGTTAGTTGCAGATTAAGATTTTGTTTAAAAAATAAGGTGTAATAAGTTAAGAAGACATCTCATGCACATACATTTGCAGAGCACATAAACACAAATATATAATACATACACACAGCCACACACATTAATTAATAATTTTGGATTGGAATAGCATAGAATTTCTGAAATGGTCCTGAGCATATGTCTGCCAATATTTTCTTCTACTATATATTTTTGAAAAGTACCAACCTCAATGTTGATGATTATAAAATTAAAATATCAATCATCTTTTAAAATGTTTTAACTTATAGATGTTTTGCATCTACAAGTTATGGTACCTAGTTTTGTGTTTTTATGGAATTTCTCAGTGTGTGTGTGTGTGTGTGTGTGTGTGTTGTGCTTTTTCTCTGGCTATTTTTCTTTTGTTTATCTGTTTTGTACTATTTTGGCTTGATATTTTTATCTTACTTTATTATTTTTTTAAATGCTTATTTGTTTAATAAGGTGTGGGAATTTCAATGAGTTGAGGACAGGAGTGGGGAGGAACTGGGAGGAGTTGGAGGAGGGAAATGTAGTCAGAATATGTTGTATGAAAATCTGTCCTCAGGGCAATAAAACAAAAGCTGATTGATAGACCTCCATAACTGACATTACAGATTTCAAAACACTAACACAATTAGAAGGTGTACAATCAATGCAAGTTACATTAAATACTGTAGAAGAAACAAAAGTAATTTTAACTTGACAATTAAAAGAGCCTTAACGCATGTGCTAATACCTGTTTGAAATCCAGATCCTGCCCCAACTTTATCTCTTGCTAATATAACATCATAGAGAACTGCAGCTAACTTCAAAATATGTCTCTGAAAATGTCCAGAACCAGACTTCCAAATGAAGACTGTTATTTCCAATATTGGATTGATTTCTAGACCAGTCCATGATTGAGTCTGAATAACTGGTCACATTTAAGAACAATACAAGAGTCATTAGAATCTTCCACAATTTAGATCTTTCACAAGGTCTAAAAACTTCAAGCAAGGCAGCTTGTCCCATCAGGGGTATAGATAAACAATGGTAGGTCGGGAACATATGTTCAGTACAGCTTCCCTGTCACCATTATCAGGGCACTCAGCAAGCTCACAGGTCAATATCGTTCTTTGTCCTGGAATCAGCATGTCTCACCCATCACTCTGGAAGCCACCATGGTCCTTGAGCATCCTGCAGAAAAAACACAAACATGCCCACTCCCCCATATTTAATACCTGATCAGGATCATGTCTTATGCCAGTAAATGGATCTTTCCCTTTCACCTGTGCATAAGTAGGCCTAGTTGTAGAGTGCCATAGACACTGGGCAGATAGTTCCTTGGCATATAAATTTAAAAAAAAAATAAAATAAGAAATAAAAAGATCACGATTTAAATAAACTTGTGGTGTATGGGATATATCTCCTCCTTTTTAATTTTATGAAGATATTGTTTTAAAGTTCCATGGGTCCCTTCCACAGTCTCTTGACCTTGACAATTATAAAGAATTCCAGTAATATGGGTAATGTTAAATTCCTGCCAAAAAGTCTCAAATTTTTGACTTTGATAGCCAGTTCCATTTCTGTTTTTTTGTTTGTTTTGATTGTTATTGGATAGTTTACTTATCTACATTTCAGATGCTATCCCTTTTCCCCATCCCACTCCAGAAACACCTTACGCCATCCTCCCTCCTTCTATTTCTATGAGGGTGTGCCCACACCCATCCATCCACTTCCACCTCTCCACCTTCAAATTCCACTTCACTGAGACATCCAGCCTTCAAAGACACTCGAAGTGTATTTAGCATAATTCTAACGTCTCTCTGGATGTTTTAACTTTACAAGGAAGTAGGCATCAGGCAGGAATCTGACATTAGGCTAGAACAAAGAAGTAATTTTAGGCAGGAATCTAAATTTTAGGCTAGAACAAGGAAGTAGGCTTCAGACATAAAAATGACTTTGGGCTAGGACAGGGAACTTGGCTTAGATATATTGGTCATTCTGGAAAGCCCTTAGAAACAGTGATCATAGGAGTGTTCATGGAATTTTGTTTATTACCTTGCTTGTTTTTTTTGACTATTTGTGTTTATTGTCTTGTTTGTTCCTTGACTATTTGCATCTATTGTATTGCTAGCCCCTCAACCTAGAACTGACCTTAATACTTGCATGTAATTAAAATGGTATAAAAGCATAAAGAAGGAGAGGGAATGGGATTGGGGGTTCTAGGGAGGGGAAATAGGGAAAAGGGATGACATCTGAAATGTAAATAAATAAAGTATTTAATAATAAAAAAAGGAAAAAAAGAAAACCTGTCCTTCATGAAAGAAAAATAGAAAAAATACTGAAGATACTTAGTATGCTATACTATCAAATTTTCAGATATTTGCTGTTCATGTAAAAATAATCAATCTGCCTCATCAGTAGGCAAATTTGCTTTTGTCCTTGATAAATGGTAAATTTGAAAGTATATAAGAACTGCATTAAGACAAATTTCTTTTAATCTTCACTAAATATGTGGTTTGTATATACTTTTGTACTTATGATTACATAAATATTTCACAGGTGAAGAAAAGGATTGTGAATGAAAAAGAAAAGAAAGTGTGAGCAACTCAGCCCAGGTCCAGGGGCCTGCGTACAGTTTGAGTGAGTGAAAGGTAAGATTGGCAGGTGACGTAAGCCAGGGTAACTAGCATTCCCCTGTGAAATCCTAGAAGGAGAAGACTAGGAGCAAAATAAGCCCTAACCATCTTCCCAACTCCATAAAGAGTAGCCGTAGGAAGAGGGACACAAAGAATTTTGCATGGGCTTGGTTGATTTCAGTAGAAGAATGAAACTATCAAATGTGGTTTTGCTTTTGTGTACAGAGCAGATTATGTAGAAGCAGTTTCTTGGTAAATAATAATTAATAATAATAATGGGTTATTTTATTGGTATGTAAAAGTAAACTCTAATTTTTCTTTTAACTTCAAAATTCCAATTATACTTTATTATTTTATTTATAGGTTTATTGACATGATAAATGTTGGCAACAACACTTCTACGGGAGATGTTACAATGCTTTTCATTAAATTATGCTAAGCATTCCAAACTATATTTGTAGATTCACAGTCTTCAATTTTCTACTGAAATCATTTGCCTAACAAGCAAGCTTTCCCAAGTACAAATGCATGCCTTCTAAGTGTAATGATTATTCATATCTTAACTTATGCATATCTTAGTGATTCACTACAATCATTTCTAAGTCTTTTAACCATTTTAATACAATTTTTACACATGAGTGAACACTCTGGTCCTTCTCAATCTAAAATCCTAAGTATAATCAGTAAGATAATCAGATACCTAAAGAAGCATGAGGATGTTTTACTTGCTTTAATATTCTAATTTCTCTAAAATGCAAATAAATATAAAATTTCTACTTTTAATACCAAATGATACAATTGTAAGCTCCTATTAACTCACTTTTTGATTCCCTGTATGTCCCAGAATGAGAAACTTCAGCATCACCTGGGAAACCTCTGCAAATGCAGGTTCTTGGATGCAACTCCAAACCTACTCCAGGACAAAGCCCATCGGAGTGTTTTAATAAAGCCTACAGGTATTTTGATTCATGTTAAAGTCTGATAACTGTTACATATTTAATTTTGAAGTGCTTCCAAGGCAAGGCATTGTTGACATTGAGATAATTAAACTTTCTAACCATCTGGGGGTTGCCTTCTCACACGAACTTGCAGTTCAAAACTCTCCACTGGCTGAGAGAATCTTAATGAGAATTTTGTGTAGGAAGGAAATTTAGGGCACTACCTAATCTGAGCTACCTTTTTCGATATAAAATGTAGATAAAGGTAAAACTTGGTTAAACCTAAAGATATAGACTTCATGTAAAATGGTCCCTGATCTCAGACATAGTTTCTAGAGAGCCTACAACAGAGACTCGCCTCCCTTGCTTATATTTCATTTCTGATTGCAGCACCTAAGTGATTAGTTATAATTTTTTTCTTTGCTTGATCCTTCTGTGTGTTCATTTCATGCATGTTTTTCACTGGTAGTATTCTAATTAGGTTTCTGGGTCATTTTTGCCTGTATTGTTAAGGCACAAGGACACTGATTCTCTTTCTAAAGTTTTGTGTTTCAAGACTCAGCACTAAAAGGTTGACACTTAAGGAGGGGGAAGAGGTTTGTGTTAAAAAAAATGTATAAAGTGGTGCTCTGCACAGTACTACAGATTACATGTCTAAAGGGACATAGACAGGGCGATTGATGAAAGGCAGTCAAAAACATTGTTGACATTAAAATATGATACATGTAGTACTCTCCCTGAGAGTTATGCAATAAAGCAGTCCTACACCTGGGCAGGGGTAAACAGGAAACCCAATATTTCTTGTTCCTCCTAATGAGCCCCTTGAGGCTATGAAAACTACCTGAGCCAGCACACACAAGACAAGGAAAAGCCGAAGATACTCATGTTACTGGGGGGTGGGGGATGGTAAACAATGCATTGTGAAGGGAGTTAAATAATATAGTTCATATCTAGAGTTCTAGATATGAAGCAGACAATAGTCAGAGGCATCTGGAAAAGTTCAGAGCAGGAGGAGAGAGTAGTAGACTAAACATGACCAGCATACTGAACTGGGCCATGAGAGTAGAGAGAACAAAGAGAGAGAAGAGAGTGTGGACAAAGGAAAACAAGAGAGGAGGCAAGAGAGAGGGGATCAAGAGCACCGGGCCAAAATGGGAGAGTTTTACAGGAATCAGAAGCTGGGGGAAAAGCTCATAAACTAGAGAAGTGTAAGTCAGAGTGAAAAGAACTGAGAGGAGCCACAGGTACTGGGTGAGCCTCGAGGCCAGCATGTGCTTTGGGATGCTAATAGGTACCTCCATCAGCCATTTGTTTTGTTTTGTTTTGTTTCTACCTGCCTTGAGCTACATCAGCAGGAAATGGACAGCACCAAGATGCAAGAAATATAACAGGAAAATATAACTGAAAATCATAGATAGAAAGAAGAAAGGATAGGGGAGATGGAAGAAAACAGCACGTTAATTAACCTAATAAATCTCAATCTTTGGTAAGGACTTTCTTACTTGCCATACTGAAGGCTTTGGCCCACTGATTCTTCCCATCATATTCTTGACAAGGAAACCACTGACTGTGTCAGACTATTCCACTTACCCATGAATTTTAGAGCCAGCAGTCAAATCCTTCTCAACTAGGCATGGACCTTTCATGAAAGAGAAATGGGTTGATGCTAAGGGAAACATAGCAATTAAATTAATAACCCCATGACTAGAGTGAACAAGTACATTTCATTGGGAAAGGCAAATAGGAAAGATAGATATGGAAGAAAGGAAACACTGGAATGAGAAGATCAAGTGGAGAGGAGAAGAGAAGAGAAGATGGGGGTGTGAGAGAGAATGCAAGGAGAGATATTTAAAACTGTGAGATGTTTAAGGAGTACTATGGAAACTTAATATAGCAGAACTTTTCATATGTGTATGTGTATGTGTATGAAGGCAATCTAAATGAAATTTCTGAATAACAGAGGAGACAGCCGCATCCAGACATCACTTTCACCAAATGAAGCTTTCAGTAGCAGGACAAGGTTACATTTAATTGAGTTATTGGCCAAAGTGTTTCTAATATAAGCCTCAAACAATTCAGGCTGTTGCCAAATCTATGGGGTACTATCTACAAACTGACAGTAAGGCCCCATTGGTGATGACAACACATACACAACTCATGAAACATGAAGAAGTCAAGCTGGTGTCTACTTAGAGACTTCACCCCTACATTCTAGCGTCTTTGGTACAGGAAGGTACCCTGCATAGTACCAAAGAAGAAACAGGAACACCAACCCAACTGCAAATCCTTTGATCTACTATGCTGTCCTGCCTGCAATATATGCTAGGACAATAGTGGCACAAAACTTGTGGGAGGAACAAACCAATATTTTATTTTACTTAAAGCCCAAACCATGAGATGGAACCCATAGGCAACAGTGCTTGGGTGAGCAAGAAGCAAAGACTGTTTCCTTGGAGACATCCCTCTCCTCTGGTTCTTAAATCCTTTCCACCAGAGGGGATGGATGATTCCAAGGAAACAGTTCTCTTATGACAGCATAGGACTGATAGACATATTAACATAAAGAGACAGTGAGCAGCATGCACATGGGACTGCACACATTCAAGCCAGAGAGGGTCCTAGTGCTGACAGGGAGAGCATCAAGAAGCTCTCTGCAATTGACAATTGCTTGCAAACTTAGAATAACAAGTTTCCTTCAATAGATTCTCACTGGGTCCACTAACCACACTTTAGGCTAGTACCCATTCCCAGCAGTTAGATGGCTAACGTGAAATGTATTCAGTGATGCTTTGGTAGACTTTTGGTCTCTTATTGCTATGTTTGGATACTTTTTGTCTTATTGTTTTTTTGCTTGTATGTTATGGCTTCCAGTTTCTGTAGGGTTTGTTTGCCTGTTTGTTTTCTAAAGAGAGAGAGGAGAGGGGAGAGGGGGAGGGGAAAGGAGGGGAGGGAGAGG
Source organism: Grammomys surdaster (assembly GCF_004785775.1). NCBI lineage: Eukaryota > Metazoa > Chordata > Mammalia > Rodentia > Muridae > Grammomys > Grammomys surdaster. Next base: position 12,327,903 of record NW_021604636.1, on the reverse strand, counting down.
GAGAGGGAGAGGGAGAGGGAGAGGGAGAGGGACAGGGACAGGGACAGGGACAGGGACAGGGACAGGGACAGGGAGAGGAACAGGGACAGCGACAGGGAGAGGGAGAGGGAGAGGGAGTTGGCTGGGTGAGGAAGAACTGGGAGCAGTTGAGCAAGAGGAAAGTGGATCTAAAATATTTTGTATGGAGAAAAACAACTAAAGTATAGAAGCAAGTAACAAACAGCAAACAAAATAAAAGAAATCATGCACATGAATACACACACCAAACAACGTGTCAGGCAGGCAGGGATAGTGAGTTTGATAGGTGGACACAGGCTATAAAATCAGAGAGACAAGCTGAAATTGGAATAGTGTCTTCAGCTGATTTCAAATTCCAAAACCAAGAGCAACCACTGAAATACTCCTAGAGAGAAGGAACAGAAGGGTTAGATTTGCATTATAGGAGGTCAACACAACTTTTGGATAAAGGCGGTGGAAAATAGCCCCGTTGGTGTTCAAGATTAACAAATTTTGTGACCAGTAGTTTATTTGGTGTGGTTTGGGTTAGGACACAAAGCTTTCATTTTGAAAGCTGAGGCTCAAAACTCAGCCCAGTCAATAGCTATGGGATTACTTAACTTCTTTAAGCCTCAGTCTCTTTCTGTCTTGGAAAAAAAGTGAGAACAGTGTTGTCTTCCTGCAGGGCTTCTCTGCAGTCAGGCTTGCAAATGGGAATTTAATGTGAAAGTATTAACCATGGTGCTAGCTGCATGAAGGTTTTTGTTCCAAGAAGCTGAAGCTGCTCTTCAACTGAAAGAAGTCAGAGGGGATGTATGGGAGTGGGGATGGTGTGGGGTTGGTATGGCCGGAGCAAACATGGACATGTCTCCAGAGCTGGATCTCAGATTAATGCTTAGCCTTAGGAACAAATGGATATGGTGATTTCAAAAGGTAAATGGCCTGTTTTCTTTCACTGTGTACTGGCTTTCTTCTTGACCCATAGGAGCTGAACTTCATTTCTACCACAAAAGCCTAGAGTGGACATTTTCACCATTTGCTCTGTTCAAAGAATAGTCAAACTGAAATATAATTGCTTAGTTTCATTTTCAAATGTTTTGGGAGAGATTCTCCTCTGTCATCTTGAGTCTCTGCTCTTCCTTCCACAGATGAACTGTGACAGTGAGTGAGATTAGGTAGAGCTATGCAAGTAGAAACACATCCTAAGAGAGGGCTGTGTCTCAGGAGGAGATGTAACAGTGACCTGTGGAATTATATAACCCTACAAGTTAAGAAAATAATTCAGAAAAGTCTTCTATGAAAACTAATCACACAAAAGGGGCAGGGGACAGGTTAAAGGATAAACATAAGTAGATCATGTACACTGAGCATTCAACTATTAAAGATGAAAGGAAAGTGAGAAAGCCAGTAAAGATCACTTCTAAGGAAGGAATAGTAACATATACCCTCATTTCACACCTTCCCTTAGCAGCCTACCTCAGGTATTTCTTAACAAATGTTACTTGGATTCACAAGACTACAGAAGCATATGGATACTACCCACACAGGTTAGCTGTACAATGGTGACGCACAAGAGAGCCAAGGCCAAGGTGAATGACTCAGGTTGGGGGTTGGGGATGGCAGACACAGTAGGTGACACTGAAAACACAGAAATAGAATACATTTATTACCTTACTTGCTTATTTCCTTAACAGAATCCACATTATTTTCATCATAAACTGATGGAATCTCCCCTTGGATATTGAGATGTGTATGTGAATGGCTGAATAATTTCCTTTAGAAATGAATGCTAAAAGTTTTGATTGTACAAATGCTATGTTGTTCTTTGTTGAGTTCATTGTAATTAGAGCCTCATCCAGTACTAGAGCTGTCAATGGGAAGGATTTAGGTCAAAAATTCAATGAGTAGCTCTAGGCTTAAAAGTTATGCACCGGATGCAAGGGAAGAGGGAGTCATTTTTCTTGATGGAATAGCCATTGGTAAAATGCTCGACCTTCAATTATTAACTCTCCAACCATGCTCATGCATGATGCAACCCTAAGTAAACTCTGGGACACTGAGAAAAATATAGAATTAGGGAGGAGGACTAATTGGAAGAAGAGATTCAAGAAGAAAAGGATGGAGATGAGAGTAATGGGGTGTGAATCTGATAATAATACATTGAATATTTAAATTCTTGAATGGAATAATTGTCAAAAATGTATTTGTACATTTATGAAGTGATAAAACACTTCAACGGGGGGGTGGGGAAAAGGGGATAATATCTGAAATGTAAATAAGTAGAATATTCAATTTAAAAAAAACATTTCAACCATAAACAAAACAGGGGCACTAAAGACAAACATCTGAGGGAAAATATCACTTTCAGAACTATTGTTTTGTTTCTTGACTAACACAATTTGTATGTGAATTAGTGCTGAGCGTTTTGTTCAGAATTTTAGCATAGCCTTTCTTTAGGTCCTGTTTAACATCTAAATATCACCACCTTCAACAAGTTCAAAATGTCCACCAGTATATACAGTATACCTCATTATTTACTTAGAGCAAATCTTCACGTTTCTACAGCTATTGTAATCCTGAAAGTAAACAATCAATAAGCAAAAACCTTTTAAAAGTGATTTCCCTTTTAGAATAGGGTGCATTCTAAATTCTTTGCTGTCCCATGTATTAAGAATTAGAGACATTTCTGGAAATTACAGTTCCTTTTATTTCAACTTATCTTTTGTAAAATTAAAGACTTTTATTTGGAAATCGCTTTAGGACACAGCAGACATCAGAAAGGTTGATTTTTTTTGTTTTTGTTTTTGTTTTTGTGTGTGTGTGTGTGTTTTGTTTTTTGAAATCCTGGATAGGGTAGAAAACCAGCACACCCTCAGATAATAGGTTCTTTAAATTCAGTTTGGAAATGTGTGACTCCTTCCTGTGCAAGAGGCCAACTGACATAACAACAGAATCTCACTGTATTTAGTAGTCCACAACTCTGACATATTGTCATCTTAGCCTGAGATAAACAGGCCAGCTAATTGCTGAAGTGCTTAAAGTATCACACTTTCCCTTATTGTCACAAGCAAAGCATGTCTTTATGTTTCATTGAGTGAAACTTTTGATTCTGGTTACTTGTAGATGTTTGTTTTAAATGGAAACAATTCCACCAAAATCTATATGAAAATATGAATGCCTGGCAGGCTTACTATAGCTTATTCCTAAAATGAAAACTATAAATTTAAAAATTTAGAATATGAAAAAATGTGGGGTTTCAAAAGAAGCAAGACAATATAGATAGCAAAATCTCAGCTTCATTAAAATATACTGCACATAAAATAGAAATTCTTCAGATAAGTATGGGAATTTTTTTAGTAAGTTCTACATATAACTCATTTTACAACAACAGACATTATTTTTATGCTCAGAAAAGGATTAAATAAATGCTTATAAAAACAAAAACAAAACAAAAAAAGTTTGATCGCAACAGCAGACACAACCCACTTAAGAACATTTAATCATTATGGCAATTGTTCAAAGACTTTTGCTATAAATAAACACGCTTACTACTTGTTCCCCAGGAATCTAAGCATATATTAAAATAAGAATGCTTGTAATTAAAGTGTGCTGCACAAAAGCAGCCTCCCAGTTTTCAGTTTGGGTTTCATAACCACTCATTTTTTTGTTCAGCATTGATAAACACTCCCCAAGTTATTATTGTATTAAGAGAAAGGAAATGAACTGGAGCTTTGCTACAGATGAAGACCAACGCCTTGTAGCTATTTCTATTTCATGAGAGTGGGCTGTAGTAGCCAGCCTGTCTGCTCCAGATGTACCAGATCAAAGCTGAATGAAAATAACATAAAGAACAAGTACTGACAAAAGTAGTAGAACAGTTTTCACTTGTAGGCTTCCTACAAGCCGTTTACAGGATCGTTTATTTCTAGAATGTGTAAGCATGGGTCTTCTAACCTTGGTGAATAGTTGCCTACATGAGTACTTCACATTAGAACAGACTCTTTTCACGGGCATTGTTTTTTTCTGATTGTGTGTGTGTTTGTGTGTGTGTGTGTGTGTGTGTATGCATGTGCACGCACATGTATGTTAAAGGCATTTATCTATTGTCTATAAAAATGCAAAGCTTATTTTCTGTACATGGCATTTTTAGAAACCAAAGTTATCTCTTTCAGGGAATCTTATATATTTGTCTTTTAAAGCATATTCTTTTGACCTTATTAAATGAATCAAGAAATATTTACCATCACCATGTATCATTTACTCTATTAATAGCCCTTAAGGGCTGTGGGTACAGCAATAATCCAAAACGATAAACTCTGATTTTATGGAACTTGTAGCCAAATGGAGAGAGCCAGACAAGCAACAATGAGTGAAGTAGACCTAAGTTTAGTAAAGCTTGACTGAGCACTGAGCAGGTTGGGTACTATCTTTAATAAATATGAAGAGAGACTTTGAGGCAGGACCATGGGACTAGTAGGCTTCTGAGCACATTGTCTGGACATGAGTGATGCAGAAACAATGAAATAGTGAAGATAAAGAACTGTTATGGTAAAGGTTTGGAGTACAACATCTTTCAATAGCCTCATGGATTTAAAAAAAACAATATATATGTATACACACACATACACACACATGTATATGTGTATGTGTATATGTATATGAAGCATATATACATATATGAATGAAGAGGAGTAGCAAGTGTGGGGAACTGACAAACTAGAAGGGCATGAGGTAGTGAATATGGCCAAGCACATGATACGCTTCTATGAAAATATCTTTATGAAACCTCTCAATAAATACAACAAATACACTGTGATAGAAATATTTGGAAACATAAAAATTATTGAGCTATATGTAGCAAACAAGAGACGTTAAAATATGAAGGCTTAGAGCCATAAATATGAAAATTGGTATCTGATGAAAACATAAACAACATATCTTAGGGTTTCTATTGGTGTGAAGAGACACCACGATCACTGAAATTATTATAAAGAAGAACAATTAATTGGGGCTGGCTTACAGTTTGAAGGTTTAGTCAATTATTGTGATGACCAAAAGCATGATGGTATGCCAGAAGACATGGTACTGAGGAGGGAGAGAGGATGAGGCACTAGATTTGGAACCTCAGGCAGCAGTGAGAGAACTGGCTTGAGCTTCGGAGAACTTAAAGCCCACCCTTAGTGGCATACCACCTCAACAAAAATACATCTGTTATAACAAGGGGATACCTCCTAATATTGCCACTCTCTACTGGCCTATAGGGACCATTTTTATTTAAACTACTACATTCCACTCTCTGGCCCACATAGGCATGTAGCCATATCATAGTGCAAAATGCATTTAGTTCAACTTCAAAAGTCCCCATAGTCTATAATAGCCTTAAACTTGTTTAAACATCCAAAGTTCAGTGTCTTTTCTGAGATTCATGCAACCTCTTAACTGTAATCACCTGTAAACTGAAAATGAAAATAAGATATTACATACTTCCAATATATGTTGGCACATGATATATATTACCATTGCAAAATGGAGAAAACGGAGCATAATAAAGAAATACTGGACCAAAGCAAGACCAAAACCAGCTGAACAAATTCCAAATTCACATATACATGTCTGATGTTAAAATGCTCTTCAGATATTCAACTCCTTTCAGCTTTGTTGACTACAACCCCCTTTTCTCTCATGGGCTGGTTCCACTTCCTGTGAGTAGATTTCCCAGACAGTCACCCTATGACTCCGATATCTACAACATTTTGTGTCTATAAAGCAATCCTGATTTCACTTTCACAGCCTCACACAACAGCCTCTCTGGGCCTATATGCAGGGACACCCCTACCACACACATGACCTCAGTAAGCTTCCTTACTCACAGAGGGAGATTCCAAAAACACCTTCCTTTTCTCCTTGACTCTAAAGTCATGACATGGCTGAAGCTGCCAAGTTCTACTACTTGTTATGGCTGGAACATGGCACCTTTGTTCAATTTTACAATGGGTTTCTTTCTTTTTTCAATGTTTTCCTTCACCACCTAAGTTTGGATGTCCTGAAACTCACTTTGTAGACCAGATTGGTCTCCAACTCAGAGATCCTTCCTTTGCCTTCCCAGTGCTAAGATTAAAGGTTTGCCCACTACACCTGGCCCTATGCTATTCTTTAATTCCTTTTCAATTTTCTTTAGTTCCCTTTCACTTTTCTTTAATTCCTTTCATACAGTTGGAAGCTTAACTAAGTGAAGTCTTGCACTAAGGTCATCACTCTCTTTATATCATTTAATAATTTTTAATCTATTTGTCTCCTTGAACACAGAACTTGGCTCTATTCTAGTTCCTGGTGCCCCTTTCCTCCTCAAATTGTTCATTTTGCATTTTTTCTTGCTGAGATTGCACCTTTTTATTATAGATCTTCATAAGAATGAACACTGATAACCAGACAACAGAGTCAATACTAGACTATTTGAGATTTCCTCAGCCAATGGAATTAATCCAAAACCCTTCCATTTAACCCCAGGCAAACTGCAATTGAACCCCAGGGCAAAAAAGCAGAAACATCCATTGACAAAATATCACAAGAATGACCTCTAGGCCACATATTTATATTCTTCTCCTCTAAAATTCCACAGTTTAAATCAATCTCAACACCACTGTCTTCCATATATCCATTAGAATGGCCCCACTTAAAGTGTTCAATTGCTTCCTAAGTTCCATGTCCCCAAAACCACATTCCTTTAAATAAATGCATGGCCAGGCCCATCACAGAAATTCCCCTATTGTGGCAGTCTCCTTCTGCTGCTTGCTGATCAAGGTATAGAACTCTGAGCCCCTTTTTCAGTACCATGCATGCCTACACCGCCATGATTCCTACCATGATGATTATAGACTAAACCTATAAACCTTTAAGCAGGTACCAATTAAATGTTTCCCTTCCTAAGAGTTGGCATGGTCATGGGGTCTCTTCATAGCAGTAGAAATCCTAACTGAGACACAACGAAAGACAAAAAATGACTGTAATCATTAAAGATGGAGTAATTACTGAACCTGTAGGCATGCCCAACATTTTGATATTGAGAAATGTCTTTATCAATGAAAAGTTTATTCTAGAGAACTGAATGATTTACAGCCAAATAGAAAACAACCACAATGATCCAAGTAAGATTTGGAGGGAAGTGTTTGTTGCTGTTGTTCACTTATATACAGTCACATGTAGTTCACTAGGCACAGGCTGAACATGCCTGAAAACATTCTTTATTTAAAAACAATTATAATAAAGCTAATAAGAGGAGCAATATATCAGCATGTATTCAGTATTACCTTTAAGTATGTAAAATAGAGTGGACAGATTTTCAAAAGAAATCAAATATTCAACCACCACTGTATATTTTATAATCAAAATAATTTTCAGCTCTATTAAGTAAAATTATATGCATGTACAGATTCATACAATGATAAACTTATATTCTTTAATAATATATGTTACATTTATACACACATGAATCTACTTAATAACACAGAATTTTATATTTTAGAGTGATTAAGAGGGCTGGAGAGATGGCTCAGTGGTTAAGAGCACCAACTGCTCTTCTAGAGGTCCTGAGTTCAATTCCCATCAACCACATGGTGACTCAGAATCATCTGTAATGAGATCTGATGCCCTTTCTGGTATGTCTGAAGACAGCTACAGTGCACTCACATAAATAAAATAAATAAATCTTTAAAAGAAAAAACAGAGTGATTAAGATGATAAGGGTCCTATGATGTCTATTTGAGATTCAGTTATAAGGCTAACAAGAAAAGAGAGCTGCACAAAAGAATTTAAACATTTTTAAACATATATGAAAATTAATAAATTGCATTAGATTGAGACATAGAGATATGTAAAGAAGCAGCTTTGTATACAAAACAATAAGGAAAATTGTAAACAGAATAACCTAAACAAAACTGAGGAAAAGATGATCAATACTAGAGAAGAGTCACACTCAAATCATAGTGTCATCTCAAAGCGCAAACTACAGGCAACATCTTTAAGTGCGCAGACAATATCAAAAAACTAAAAGTCTAACTTTCTGAGAAGCCACTAGACTGATTTCCAGAGTGGTTGTACCAGCTTGCAGTCCCACCAACAATGAAGGAGTGTTCCTCTTTCTCCATATCCTCACCAGCATCTGCTATCACCTGAATTTTTGATCTTAGCCATTCTGACTGGTGTGAGGTGGAATCTCAGGGTTATTTTGATTTGCATTTCCCTGATGACTAAGGATGTTGAACATTTCTTTAGATGCTTCTTGGCCATTCAAATTTCCTCAGTTGAGAATTCTTTGTTTAAATTTGTCCCCCATTTTTAATAGGGATATTTGGTTGTCTGGAGTCTAATTTCTTGAGATCTTTGTATATATTGGATATTAGCCCTCTATCAGATATAAGATTGGTAAAGATCATTTCCCAATCTGTTGGCTGCTGTTTTATCCTATTGACAGTGTCCTTTGCCTTACAGAAGTTTACAATTTCATGAGGTCCCATTTGTCAATTCTTGACCTTAGAGCATAAGCCATTGGTGTTCTGTTCAGAAACTTCCCCTGTACCCAGGTATTTGAGTTCATCCCCACCTTCTCTTCTATTAGTTTCAGTGTATCTGGTTTTATCTGAAGGTCCTTTATCCACTTGGACTTGAGCTTTGTACAAGAAGATAAGAATGGATCGATTTGCATTCTTCTACATGCTGACCTTCAATAGCATTACCTGAGGATCCAGCTATATCACTCCTGGGCATATACCCAGAAGATGCTCCAACATATAACAAGAACATATGCTCCACTATGTTCATGGCAGCCTTATTTATAATTGCCAGGAGCTGGAAAGAACCCAGATGTTCTTCAACAGAGGAATGGATGCAGAAAATGTGGTACATTTACACAATGGAATATTACTCAGGTATTAAAAACAATGAATTTGCCGGGCAGTGGTGGCTCATGCCTTTAATCCCAGCACTTGGGAGGCAGAGGCAGGCAGATTTCTTAGTTAGAGAGTTCAAGGCTAGCCTGGTCTACAGAGTGAGTTCCAGGACAGCCAGGGCTACACAGAGAAACCCTGTCTCGAAAAAACCAAAAAAAAAAAAAAAAAACAAACAAAAAAACAAACAAACCAAACCAAAACAAACAAAAAACAAAAACAAACAAACAAAAAGCAATGAATTTGAGAAATTCTTAGGCAAATGAATGGGAATTAGAAAATATCATCCTGAGTAAGGAAACCCAATCACAAAAGAACATAGGTGGTATGCACTCACTGATAAATGGATATTAGCCCCAAAACTTACAACACCCAAGATACAACTCACAGATCACATGAATCTCATGAGGAAGGTGGGTGGTGCTTCAGTCCTTCATAGAAGGAGTAACAAAATACTCATGGGAGCAAATATGGAGACAAAGTGTGGGACAGAAACTGAAAGAGGGGTCATCTGGATACTGTTCCACTTGGGTATCCAACCCATGTGCAGTCACCAAAGGCAGACACTGTTGTGGATGCCAGAAAGTGCATGCTGACAGGAGCCTGATATAACTGTCTTCTTAGAGGTCTGCCTGAGTCTGGCATATACAGAGGTGGATGCTCACAGCTAACCATTGAACTGATCATGGGGTTCCCAATGAAGTAGTTAGAGAGAAAACTAAAGGAGCTGAAAGGGTTTGAGGACTCTATGGGGAGAGCAACAATACCAACCGACCATCTAAACCCACCATCCTGGGAGTGCATAGGGTGGGACCCATGGCTCCAGCTGTATATGTAAGGGAGGATGGCTTTGTAGAGCATAGGTAGAAGAGGAGGTCCTTGGTCCAGTGAAGTCTAGATGCTCCAGTGTGTGGGAATTTGAGAATGGAGAGGTGGGAGTCGTTGGATGGGGGCATATCATCATAGAAGCATGAGGAGTGGGGATGGGATTGGGGTTTCCTGGGTGGGGGTGAATGGGGAAAGGGCATAACATCTGAAATGTAAGAAAAATATCTACTAAAAAATATTATTAAAAACAAAAAACAAACAAACAAACAAACAAAAAACAAACCCGAAAAACTAAAAGTCTATCTGTATAACTTCCAGTTTGCTACTAGAAAAGAAAATGAAGTCAAAGAGGAAGAAAGAAAGAAAAATGTGAATAAAAGCTTTTTACAATAGATAAGAAGGAACAGTTCCATCACGAGGGTGAGAGGGAAGTGAATGTCTTGGTCACTTGTACTCTTTTGAGACAGATTCTTGCTACATAGCTCAGATTGACCTGGAATTCAAGTAATTCACATTACCCTCAAACTCTCTATCTTCAGCTTCAGCCAATTTTCTCAATTTTACTTTTCCTTGAGATTTTCCAGTTATAGGGCTGCTGCTGTGTAGAATATGTTTACTGAACAAGATTGTACTGGCTCAGGCATTTGTCCAAAGGTCTGATCTCATGTTCAGTACTCTTTCTACAAAAGGCAAAAATACGTAAATAATGGGAGTAAAAATTGACATAGACTTCATTATTTTAAATAGATTAGTTAGATGGGAAAATATCTGGCATATTAATAAAAAGAGAAGCTTTAGTGAAAATGAGATCACACAATTATGAAATAACACTTTACCCAAATTAATAAAACTCCAAATATTTAGAAAAATATAATTTCCAGGATAGGCTCAAGAACTAGAAAATCTGAGTAAACTATTAAAATAAATTAGAAGTGTGTACAGTTAGGTTGCTACTGATGCAGTAAGATGCCATAACTAAAAAAGTAAATTGAGAAGGAAAGGGTGTGTGTTCGGCTTATACTTCCATATCATTGTTCATCACTGAAGAAAGTCAGGACAGGAAATCAAATAAGACAAGAATCTGGAGGCAGGAACTGATGCAGAAAACATGGAGGGGTGCTGCTTACTGGCTTGTTGATCATGGCCTGCTCAGTCTGCTTTCTTATAGAACCCAGGACCACCACCATTCACAATGAGCTGGGCTCTTCTCTATCAATCTCTATTTAAGAAAATGCCCTATAGGCTTGCCTAATCTTCTTGCCTACAGCCTTATTTTGGAGAGGCATTTTCTTAATTGAGATTTCCTTCTCTCAAATTGTGCATAATGACATAAAGCTATTTAGCATGGAATGAATTATTAAAACTTAAAAATGTTTTAGTAAACATACAGCAGTAACAAAGGCAAAGATAAAATGGCTGACACAGTGAAAATGTATCTTAAGTACATTTTCCAGAAGGTTCACAAGCATTTTGTATACTCACATTATTCTAAAGAGAAGAAAAAATGTAAAAGTCCTATAATATTTCCTTTCATAAATACTGAATATAAGAAAATTTCAAGACCATTATCCTTTATGAATAGAGTTATAAAAATTCCACTAGAAGTATTGTCATATTCATGTCTCAGCTATGGTAAAGAAAGCATGTCTAAAAAATAAAATTATTAACCAAGTGTGGTGGTGCATACCTATAATCTCAGCCTTGGGAAGACTGAGACAGAATATAGAGAGTTTTAGGATAGCATGCATTACATGAATTCCAGTCAATCCTAAGCTATATAGCAACAATATATCTCAAAAAGAAAAATAATAATAAAAATCAAAACAAACAAGAAAAATTAAAACACACAAAATTTTAAATAAAGAATAAAAATGTAACATTAAGACACTTCAGTTTAAATTATCTTATTAATATATTAACAAACATGCCTTACACAAACATAGTTAAACAAACGTATTTAACAGCAAATTATTTAAAATACTGTTTCAAAATCAAAATCAATGAAGAATGCAAAGTAGATCAATTTTATGGAATAGAAGAAAGTAAAATAATCCTTTGCCCAAATTATAATTTTGTATTGACAGTCAAAGATGCTACGAGAATTAATAATTTGAAATTGAAAAAAATATCATGTTCCAAACCAGAAAAATTTTAAAAATTCAATTTAAATATCTATCTTGGCAGAACAGAATAATATTAGGAATGTTCACAAAATGTTCACTGTGTAAAGCTTTAATAAGAAAATTTTAATCCTTTATTGAAAATCATAAATGCAGAGCTAGTAATGTGGAACTAGATATTATTAACCATGATATCTCTGAGGGGACCATGAGCCCATCCAAACTGTGTTTGATCTTATATTCTAAGCTCCTTTCTTAACCCTCTTGCTTAAGTAGATATTAAAGTTATATATTCCCAACTCCACTTTCTATTGTTCAGTCCTGAAAATCCTGAAATCACTTTCTGTGTCTAAGCCACAAATCTTAATTCTTCCAGGAGATGTAGATTTGATTCCCAGAATACATATGGGAACATCTGCAAAAGGCTGCTGTGGACACACAGAACACTTGTATTACACAGGCATACATGCAGGCAAAACATGGTAGTTAAAATAAAAATAGCCCTATGGGCTCACATATTTGAATGCTTAACCACTCAGGAGTTGAACTCTTTGAAAGGATTAGAAGGATTAGCATGTGTGGCCTTGTGGAGGCAGTATTTAGGAGTAGGCATTGAAGTTTCAAAAGTCCATGCTAGGACCAGTCACTGCCTCTCTGTCTCTCTGTCTCTCTGTCTCTCTCTCTCTCTCTTTCTCTCTCTCCCTGTTAATAAAGATGTAGCTTTTATGCTCCTTGACATAATGATGAGGGACAAACTCTGAGTCCCCAGTTAAATGCTTTCTTTTATAAGAGTCGTCTTGGTCATGGAGTATCTTTACAGCAGTAGAAAAATTAACTATGAAAACACACCATATAAACATTTATATACATAAATTAAACTTTAGGAAGGTTAGAGGAACTTCTCAGTCTGTAGGAGGCAACAGGATAGAATAGATGCTTCCTGCCTCTGTCTTCCTCACTCTTGATAACTGGGGCTCATTCTGGATCCCTTTGAAACATTATTGGTGAGTTTTCTGTGGGTTAAATTCTCAGAGATTCCTGGGGAGGAAAATCCAGTGAGCTGTAGGATATCCCATGCCTGATTCATTAATGACAAACGGTGGACTGTTTTACATATTAGAGACTGTTGGTCTCTGAGAAATAGGGGAGAAAATTCAGTTTTGGTGTTTCAGGTCACACCCTTCCTTTCATTAATGTTCAAGATATAGAAACAAATGTGGCCTATGAATTAAAAGAATAAAAAGACTTGTAGTACAATGACTTAAAGCACAATACTGCTACATATGAGGAGAGTTCTCTGCTATTTTTCTCTTTTTTTTTTAAAAAAAGATAAAGAGTGTTAGTGTTATTGATCTCTCCCTTCTCTTTCTCCTTCTGTATTACCCTCTACCCTGCCCAATTGAAGTCTTCCCATCTTTCTCATTTCTCCTTCATAGAATCTTTGTCCTCTTATCCTCCTTTCTATAGCCCCACTTCCTTTGGTCTCTTTCTACTTTCCTAACTTCTATAGTTATTTCACATCCTATAATCTAATCTCAATATTCTGAGCTAAGATGTTCAAGTGAAAACATGTGACATTTGTCTTTCTGAATGTAGGTTACATGACTCGGTACATATATTTTCTAGTTCTGTTCACTTACCTGAAAATTTCATCATATTATTTTCTTACAGCTAAATAACTGGGTCATACAACAAATCTACTTTTAGCTTTGTGAAAATTTCTAGCACTGATTACCAGTGGCAATTTCTGCTTCCAGTAACAGTAAATAGAGGTTCCCCAGTTGTAAAGTTTCCCCAATTGCTGTGTGCTCAATTGCTGTGTGTTTGTTTCTACTGTTTTCTTGACTTTTAGCCATTCTAATTGGGATAAGATGAAATCTCAGAGCAGTTTTTATTTCCATTACCCTAATTGCTAAATAACAGTAAGAATATTGGAAAAAATGTGGAAGCATACTTCATTATAGGTTTCCTTATTGATTGGTTTTTAAATATTCTTTTATGTCAAACAATTGTGAATGAAAAATGGTAGGGGATGGACGTGGAAGAAATTGGAGGGAAGGGAGTAGAGGTTGGATTTAATAATGATGAATTATATGCATGTATGAAATTCTCAAGCAACAAGTAATTAAAAGTTTAAAAAATATGTAACTAGGTAACCTTATCTATGGTCATTTTATTTGTAAACTATTTAAAAATTATTAAATACTAAAATTATTTAAATCACTGGATGTGTTCTACTTAATTTAAATAAAAGTTTCATATTCCTATATTTTCAAAATTATCTTTATGATTGATGAAAAAACAGTCATGGATTGGGTCAAGGTCATTTAACTAGCATCTGCGAAGAATGAGAATTCCTATTTCTCAATATGAAATAGATAAGTCAGTTGACTAACTAGGTGATTGGACAGTAGTATATAGTTCATGGGAGAGAGCATAAATGAAAACAGATCTTTGATCAACATCATACTTTCATCTACAAACACAAATTTGGTAAAGTAGTTTAGAATACTCAGCACAGTGTATTTTAGTAAAGCTGCTGAAGGAATTTCTAGAAGTCATTCTTAATGAAACCTCTGCATATGTTCAGAGAAGAGTTTAAAGTAAACACTAAATTTGGCTATATTTGTAAAAGTAAAGCCATGGAATTAGCCTGTGAACTGAGAACACCCTAAGTACCCAAATGGATAAAGTTTTACCATGAAAAAAAAAAACTTTATCCATGGAAAGCGATAATATAGAAATTACAATGAATGAACTATGCGTACCAACATTAATTCTCAAATCTCATCACAATGTTGACTGTAAAACAAGACATGTTAGAATATTTAAAGCATGATCCTCTTCATGTAAAATTTATTCACAAAATACAGTATCATATGTTGTAGTAAGTGCTACAGATACACTACAAATACAACATGAGATGGGTGTACTCAGTAGGGGGTAGTGTCTATGAAGAGCAAGGGAATAGAAAAAATAGGAATTAGATCAAAGGGTTTTTTCTTATTTTTTTAATATCAGAAAAAAAATTAAACTAGGTGTAGAAAAAATGGATATACCCTTGTGTCAATGGGATCTGTATGTTTCTTTGCTTAAAATATTTGCTATCATAAATTTTCTTTCAGAAAAATACAGGAAGCATTGCTTGCTTAAACATTCATGTCTCAGTCCTATCTGAAATCACATGAAAAATGACATTGAGCACACAAGAGCCTTACTTGCAAACAGCTCTCTTTTCATTCCATGTGAAATGTCGCACCTGTGAAAGTGGCATAGCTTTGCTCAATGGCAAGGGCAATTTAGTGAGTCTGACAAGTACTGCCCTCTAAGCCATGGTATAAAATTTTATATAATTCATATCATTTAAAATGCTACAGTGGTGATGATGAGTGGTGATAATTAATGCTTTCCACACTGCATCCTGGTGGAGTTTATGCGGTTGGCTCTTTCCTCTCCTGAGTCATTTTGATTTACTGTGTTATTTTCCCTCTGCAGTAATAATCCTCATCTGTTACCATGTTCCAGAAACATAAAAAAAATCCCTGAAGCCTTGGCTTGCCCTGATGCTCAAATTGCATGAGAATTGTTTGTTTGATGGCATGAAGTCTAATTTTAAAATTGTGGAATTTATGGTTTATTATTAATGTTTAGATGAAATAAAATACAAACAACAACTTGACCCATTTTATTGCTCCCTTAAAATGGAAAGCGTTACAAGCAGCTGGCTCGTGATCTCCTTCTACCCTTTGTGGCTGTTGAGCAGCACCAGAGATGCTGTGATTTGGGGTCATTTTAAAATTGATCATTGCTCATGCTGTAACCTCTATTCCTTAAAAACACATAAAGCTGAGATTTCAAAGTAGAAGGCCATAAGGCGTAGAATTTCCATCAAGCAGAAAGAACCATTTTCTACACTGTATCTTGCTAACAATGATTACTACCAAATATAAATCCAGCTTTTGTGCTGACTTAATGTAGAGAACCTTCTCAAATGGCTTTTCTAGGTCCTACGGCTTTGTATATAGGAAATCTAGGGCTTTAGATAGAAACAAATGATGCAAATCCTCCTTTCCTCTTACAGTATCAGAAAAGAAGCGTTAAGAAAAGGAACTGAAGTGGATCACTATATTTGGTTAAGTCCAGCAGATTCACTCTGTACTACAATCATCAACGTTAGTTTACGATTAAATTTCTTTCAGCAAAAGGAGACCTCTGGTGTACTTAGTTCCATCTTGAGGAGATTTTACTTAAGCAAAATTTGTGGCCATGTGAACAAACAACATGAGATAAGCCTGATTCATTTTCGGAGATGGAGTGTACATATGCCTATGTATACCTCATATACACATACATATACAGATACATATACATATATAAAATGGATGGAATATGTATATAATATATAATGGATAGAATATGTAATATATAATGAATATAATATATACTGCATCTCCTAATTATTTATATATGTATATATATATTATATATATATATATATATAATATATATATGTGTGTGTGTGTGTGTGTGTGTGTGTGTGTGTGTTTATAAAATAATAGGTTTATGGTTCAGTTAAATTAATTCCCTTATTGTTTGGTTAAGCTTGTTCAGAATATACAAATTATTGCTTTCATACATCTTTTACCATTCCTATTGAGAACCAGTCATTAATGACTTGTTTTCAATCTTTTGAAGTAAAAAATTTCTAGGACTTTTAAATATTAAAATTTATTTTCATAGAACACTAAGAAAACAGTAAAATTCCAGTTCATCTGGACACACTTTGAATGATATTTGAGTATCTACTTATGAATGCTCAGTTATACAGTGAGATGCCATTATTTATTGTGTAAGTTACCATATAATCAGATTGACAAGAGACATTTGCATGGAAGGTTGATTAGGGTAGACCTTAGGTAGAAGCCAGGATAGTTAATAAAAAGGGTAGAAAGCCATTGACAATGTATCCTAAGGAGGACTGAAGCTTCAGTGAATTTGGGGAAGTGGAAAATTATGTTGGAGAAAAGAAAAAGTAAGCTTGTTTAATTGAGGTTGTTATTTAAATGACTTTTGTAGGTACATGGTCCAACAAGAGAAAAGGCATACCTTTTACTGTGAAAGAATACAGCCTGTGTTTTAAGAGAGGCTCTATTGAAAGTAATATTTTTTCCAGTGATCAAACATTCCCTGCTTCCTGATGAGCATATTAGTGTGCATTTCCTTACAGATTCTAATGAGCCCTTCAATACTCTACGGTGTCCACATACAACATCTCATATAACATCACACACACACACACACACACACACACACACACACACACACACACACATGGACATGGGCACCCCTATATTACCTAACACCCTGAAGTGCACTTACTAATAATAATTAAAGAAATAGTTACTTTCCTTTTCTTTTAATGTGAGGAAACATTTAAATTATTACCATGTATTTTCAGTGTGGAGACATGCTGAAGGTTACAGGATCAGGGCATTTGACTTTACGGTGTTGGTCTTAAGAAGGCATCTCCATTGCCTGTGAGTAAGCAGATTTTCCTCGTTTTTTACTGTATGTTTTTTACTTCATGAGTCCTGTGAGTCTGCAGATTCTTAGCTTACTGGTTAGCTTTTGAATTTTTCTACTAAAGTATGTAATATAATTTTATATCCTATTGATTTGGAGTTAATTTGACAAATGCAATTATCACATGCAGCAATACACTGTACTTTCATAATCAACAAAATGACATTAAAAGGGCCTGATGAATTTTATCTTAATTTTGTAGATGACCTTCATGTGGTCTGTGAGTTGTATCTTGGGTATTTCAAGCTTTGGGGCTAATATCCAGTTATCAGTGAGTGCATACCATGTGTGTTCTTTTGTGATTGGGTTACCTCACTCAGGATGATATTTTCTAGTTCCATCCATTTGCCTAAGAATTTCTCAAATTCATTGTTTTTAATAGCTGAGTAATACTCCATTGTGTAAATGTACCACATTTTCTGTATCCATTCCTTTGTCGAAGTACATCTGGATTCTTTCCAGCTCCTGGCTATTGTAAATAAGGCTGCTATGAACATAGTAGAGCATATGTCCTTGTTATATGTTGGAACATCTTCTGGGTATATGCCCAGGAGTGGTATAGCTGGGTCCTCAGGTAATGCTATGTCCAATTTTTTGAGGAACTGCCTGACTGATTTCCAGAGTGGTTGTACCAAAGTGTGGGTGCTTCAGTCCTTCTTAGGAGTAACAAAATGGGAGTAAATATGCAGACAAAGTGTGGGACATAAAGTTAAAGAGGGGTTGTCTGGAGACTGTTCCACCTGGGTATCCATCCCAGTCAGGTAAGAACCCAGGTATGTGCAGTCACCAAATGTAGATGCTGATATGGATGCCAGGAAGTGCATGCAGACAGGAGCCTGTGATAGCTGTCTCCTTAGAGATCTGCCAGAGCCTTACATATACATAGGTGGATGCTCACAGCTAACCATTGAGCTGATCATGGGGTTCCCAATAGAGGAGTGAGGGAGATCTTAGACTGAAGGAGCTGAAAGGGTTTGAAAGACCCATGGGGAGAGCAGTAGTACCAACCAATGAGAGCTCCTAGGGTCTAAGTCACCAGCCTGGGAGCACATAGGGATGGATTCATGGCTCCAGTTGTATATGTAGGGGAGGATGGCCTTGTTAGGCATAGGTGGGAGAGGAGGTCCTTGGTCCAGTGTAGGAGAATTCGACGGTGGGGAGGTTGGAGTGGGTGGATGGGGGCGCACATCTCATAGAAGCAGGAGGAGGAAGGATGGGATAGAGGGATTCTGGGTGGGGGAGGGAATGGGGAAAGGGAATCACATCTGAAGTGTAAGTAAAATATCCAATAAAAAAGAAAGAAACAAAACAAAAAATCAACCCCCCCAAAAAATTTGTTGATGACAGTTATATCATCACAGCAACGCTATGTTGTATTCTACAACTTCCTAAATCAACCAGCATCATGAAATTAACGATCCTATACCAATGTAATACCTAACTTCAAAAACTGTTTTAAAAATAAATGTTCTTATTTATCTAAAGAAAACTGCGCTGATCTGTGCTCTTTCAAGGGATGCTTCCATTTCCCAAGTCACCTTTTCTTTGTAGAAGGAAGAAGTGTTTCAATATTATAAAATATCTGCTAAAATTTCAAAGAACATTCAAGCTTAAAAATTTTTCTACCTTACACTGATGCTAAAATAATGATAGTTATATGATACATTTGCCTTATTCATTCAAATACTTTGATGTATATTGTCAGTGTGTTAACACAACCATCTCTTGTTAAATGTTCAATCCTGATTTTTAAACCTTTGATAAAGGTAGTAAATATTAAGATGTATATCATATTTGATGTCATCAGTGCAAATTTTGCCCTCACTGGAAAAGAGATACTAATTGATATAAGGAAATGTTTTGTTTATGTGTGGTTAAAAAGGAACTGCTTTGTGTGTGTGTTTCTATGTTGAATGTGGGCACTAAGGACCACCTGCAGTGTGTGAATCATTTGTTTTTTATGGTATGAGATGCCTTGCCTCAACCCTAAAGTGATGAGCATTGTAACGTGGACCCATGAAATAGTTATGAGAAGAGACAGCAGGTGTTGTTGAAATTTAAGAATATTTCACATGCTATGAACTATTCAGCATATGATTTTAGAAAAATAACTGGAGGCACAATTTTCAAAATGAATAGCCAATTTTAATGCCACCTATTCTGTGGGGAGAAGTAATGTCTGCATATGGTGAAAGCTTGCTTAACTACAGCTATTATGTTAAGGAAATGACATCTCAGTCAGTCTTCTTTCTATCTGCCACATGATGACTAACTAGGTGCTGGAGAAGATAACATTTAAAATTGTAACAACTGATTCTTTCCTTGTGCGATTTGTAATATTTTATATTATTTTATTCTCTATCAATTCTCAGTAGGTTAAGCCTTATGTCCTCTAAAATGGAGATGATAGGTAGATTGATAGGTATGTAGCCACTAAATGCTGAGTACAATTTCATGGGAGCCACCAAGTTGTGGTGCCTTCAGCTATGCATTACCCTTGTATGATTTCCTATGAAACTTCTTGTACATATACATACAAAAAAACTTCAGTGAATAAAACTCAAACTAATATCAATCATTTACATTTCTATAAATGAACTATACTAATTTAAATTCTCACCAGTTTTTACATTTTTATAGAGAAAATTATGGAAAATTCTATAGAGGAATGGTATTTAAAATCCTAAACAAATTGGCTCCATTATACTTCACTTGGCTAGATACTG
Source organism: Grammomys surdaster (assembly GCF_004785775.1). NCBI lineage: Eukaryota > Metazoa > Chordata > Mammalia > Rodentia > Muridae > Grammomys > Grammomys surdaster. The sequence goes on along the minus strand of NW_021604636.1, from coordinate 12,307,707 downwards.
TTGATGTCAACTTAAGCTGGGCAAAGCTTGAGTTAATAACCTATCTACCCTATTTCCTTCTTGTTTTAGGCTTTGGGCAGTGTTCCGGATTTGGTTTGCTGAGCTCACTGTGCTTGGTGGTCAAGCTTCATCCGCCTGAGGTGACAATGAGACACGTGACTTGCTGTTCTTTCAGCTGATGAATAGCAATCCTCCAGTACTTACTAGATGGGCTATTGGATATGTGTAGGAAAAGCAACTCACCTGTGTGTGCTCTCTGCTCAAATCTAATGCTAAGTGCTCCACAAGGTGAAGAAGACAGTAGTAGCCTTGCCCCGTGGTTCTGTTATATCTATTTGAAAGAGACACAGGTGTGTGCTTTAGAGAAACTTCACATAGTTCTGCCTTAGAGGAGCATCCTGCTGAACAGATAATTAACAGGAGATAAGAAAGTATTTTGACCATGTTCTCTCTATAATAGCAGTAGGAAGGCAGATGTTTTCAGTGCTTTCTTCAAGAGGCTGCCCTTCCTTTTACACATTAATATATTCCCTATGCAATGACCATGCAAACACCTGGAGGAACACTATTGGATTCTCAACAATTACTGAAGACAGTTGGATTTACAACCAGAAGACAATTGTATTATATTGAACACTTTCATACTTCATTTATTATTCCCCTCAAGCTGTTGAGCTTTAACAGCTGCTAGGAAGCTTTAAAACTATGCAAGAACATTTTAAACCTCCAGGAACACTCTGACATCAAGCTACTTTTTTTTTCTTGTATAATATCTTTAAATAATTAATTTTTTTGTTTCTGTTTTAGTCTTCTGGTTTTGGAAACATTATGATAACTGGAAATTGAAGGGGAAAAATCACAGAGGAATTTACTTGCGATTTTTTTTTTTAATTTCTGTAAATCAACAGCTTTGCTTTTGAGACAGCTAGAGTGCATTCTTCCAGAGGTCAATAGCAATAGTTTGTGTGCTGTTCAAAGTTGTTATCTAAAAGCCATGGGTTGGCATTCAGTAGGCTGGGAGAACAACCTCAGGCTCTCTAGGCTTAGTGCTTTCTTTAGCCACCAAAATAAAACCACGGAGAATTTATTTTATTTTTCTTCCTGAGGATTTTTGTGAAAAAAAAAGTCAAAAACGAGCATCAAATGGCTTGGAATACATCTGTGCCATTGGATGAAGGATTTAATTAACTTCTGAGCTACACAAATTAATCTGGACCTGAGTGAGGGCTGGAAATTGATTAAACTGTGAGCACCTTTCAGAAAGAATTTGAGCAGGAAATAAATTTACTTCTTCAAGGTCAGTGGCCTACAAGCTGATGGGTGGGTGAGATTAATGCACACCAGGGTTTCAAGTTCTTCCCACTGTTGCTTAGGACATTCTCACACCACTGTCATGAGCTGTCATCTGCTCCACCAAGCTGCCTTCTTTTCCTGAAGAGCAACATTTTCTCAAGACACTCTCTAAAGCATAGCTTCTGCCCCCTCTTGCCAAGTCTTAAGTGGTCTTGGTGGGGGTGGAATGACATGGCTCCCTCCTGCCCCAGGACAAGACCAACAGGGCATGGGTCTCTAGATCACTGACTGTAAAATCACTCAATCACATAACAAATATGATAGTTACATTATGTCAAATTGTTTCCATCTATAAAGCTAAGTTCTAACACTATGGCTGAAAAATATGCCTGTAGATAGAAATGGCCCTGGGACAGGGCCAGTGAACCTGGACCTCTAAGAGTGTTGATGGCTGCTGTGGGCATAAGGGTTGTTTATATAATAATGTACATATTTTACCTTCCTCCTTTAAGGAATGTCTTCCCTGTTAACATTAATGACTTCATGATAATTAGAAACAGCATGAGTCCAGGAATTGAGGGTGTGTATATGTCTTTAGCAAAATAGTAAATGCTGAGACCTTCAAGACAACCATGAAGCATATGAAAAAAAACCTCTAAAAACATGTGTGTCAAAGTATATAATTTCTTAACTATGCAAAAATATAAGGATGCAATATGAATTGCATAATGAGCTTCATATATCAGAGTTGCTACACTATTACCCAGCTTCACTGAAAGATACAAAGACAGGCAGATACAAATGCACTCAAACTCCTAAGTTCAAGGTCAACCTGGGACAGAGCAAAGTTAGGTCCAGGCATGGTCAGAATGGTAATTTCAGGGCAGGGTCCCACCCAGCTGTCTTATTGTCTGTGTTTATGCTTTCTGTCTCTTCCTAAGAGTCAAGGGGCTAAGGTCATGGAATGCTGATTTGTGAGATGGTTAAGAGGGAACCTGAAATAAATAACTGAATTGAGATATAAATAAAAAACTGGGCTTTTGGTCTGCCTGAGATGACCTAGCAGAAAGCAGTAGCAATTCTTTGGATTTTTTTTTTCTTTTAGTGATAGCTGAGCTATATCTATAGATCTCTGAAGAGCCAACACAGTTCTTCAAGAATTTTTTCTAATAGTGTTTCAGATTTTAGTTTGAAAATCTGTGGAGAGAGAATACAGGTCTTTTAGAATATTTTTATACAGGATTTCTGACCTCCCAAGAATTACTAGGAGAGCTAACACAGCTTTTAGAATGTTTTCTAGCAGCTATTCAGAGAAGCCTGCCTGAGGGAGAGCATAGCTCTTTCAGAAGTTTTTTCTGGCTCTCTTATTTTGATCAGAAAACCCAAGAATTTCTTTTAGAATTTTAGAAGATCCTAGAATTTTTTTTATAGCAGCTTTTCTGACTTTGGACAGAAAATCCATGAGATATCCAGAGAACTTTTAGAATTCTTTTTACTAGCACAGCACTAGCTGTCTCTACCAGAGATACCAGAGAGGTTTTTGTTTTTGAATTGCAAGAAAAAGCTTTCTAGAGCAGAGCAGAACACACAGAGAACAATCTGAAAAGCTGTCTCGAGCAGACTACAGAGCCAAGAGCTATCTACAGAAAGGTGTCTAGGGAGCCATCTTGAATAGAACACCAGCTTGGACCCATGATTTGACTTTGAGTCATTTTTCTTCACAGCTTCAGACACCACTTCTTTCATCAGTACCTAGCCTAGGCTGGTCTCCCTCCCCATCTCCCTTGAACTCTTCCTCCCACCTTTTCTTCCTCCCTTCTTCCCTCCCTCCCTTCACATCTCTTTCTTTCTTTCTTTCTTTCTTTCTTTCTTTCTTTCTTTCTGTCAGGACATTGCAATTATAACAGTATTTCACCTATTTCTTTTATTCTAGATTTATTCAATACACTTATTTTAACACAAGATGAGAAATACCTTTATTTGGAAATATGAAAATATGGAAAAATAATAAATTTATTTTACCATAAAAATATTAAATGGCCATCAATGAGAATATATTTATCAATTTCAGAAAATAGCATTTGTTTTAGTGATTTGCTTAATTTTCTGAAATGGTTTTTGCTTTTTCCTAGAGGCTTCATAAATATAAAACACACACACACAACTAGAGATTCTACTTTTCAAGACATACATTTGATATACATTGGATTGTCAGACATTACTGTAAGAAAGAAATGATTAGAGAAATTGTGTATGATGAATAAGTAAAAAGAGACACTGTTTATTCTAAGATGAATAGGAGCCAGGATGAGGAGTCATTCTTGATTTAAAAAGAGCATCTGGGGCTGTAGAGATGGCTCAGCATTAAAGGCTAGGCTCATAACCAACAGTAAATAAAGCATCTGAAATTGTACTTAGCCTTGTTACCCTCATTTATGAAGCAACCAGTTATGGTCTTATAAGCTTTTTTTTAGTACATTCTTTAATAGTGTACAGTAAGTATCCTTAGGTTGGCAGATTTTTCTGTTTCTTCTTGATTTAATGCCAAATATAATTTAGTGAACTATTATATTGATAATATTCTATACCAAATTAGGCTTTTGTAACCATTTTATTATCCAGGTATTCTTTTATAACAATGTATGCTTTCCCTTTGTCTCATTTTAAAAATTATTTTTGTAATAATAACATATTTCTTTAATTTTTAAAAGATTTTAATAATATATATACTTGTAGATATATCTCAGTATAGACTGTTATACATTCTTATTTCATACATAGGATATTCTAATGTTTTAACATGCTAAATCAATATTAAAGAAGACCTTTGTATAAGATTTGTTTACTATTTCTGGGTTCCAGTTTCTTGCCACCATTTTAATTTTTATTGAATATATATATATATATATATATATATATATATATATATATAGTATATTTTTATTACAATTTCTCCTCCCTCATTATTTCTCAGTTCCTCCTCACCACTGTATTTATCCAATTCCATGCCTTCTTTCTATCTCTTTAGGAAACAGGCAAACAAACAAACAAACCAGGATAAAACAAATCAAACAAACAAGAATAACAAATGATAACACACACACATGCACAATCACACACACACACATAAAACTCATAAAAAGACATAATTGGAGACTATAATATTTAAACAAAAGATCTTTAAGGTTTAAAATGTTCAAGCAAAGCATTTTAAGACAAAATATCTCAAAATATATCATTGAGTTTTATGGTAACCGTATAATGCTGGACATGCAGCCTGCTGTTAAGTGTGGCTTGCTTCTCTGATGATAAGCATTTACCTTATGAACCAAGTCATAACATAGAAACATAATATGCTTTTAATTTTATGAAATAAAGTATGATTAAAATAATTCTTGTGCTTCAACAACTTTTTGTTCCCAACAATGAAGAATGTTAAAATGGATGAATAAAAGTAGAGATTTGAACAAACAGAAAATAATGACTTTTCAAATATTGATATTATCCCTTTAAAATTCAAATAAACTAATAAAAGAAATGAAAAACAATAATTTTGTTTCTCACATTATAGCTTTTCTTCTGTTATCAGTAATAGCTCATATCTGTGGTCCAAATATCTTATGAATTTCGTGTTGTTTAATGAGACTATGTGGATCTCATCTGTCTTATGGCAGGAATGATCTTTCTGAGTCATTACCGGGCTCCCATTTTCAGATGCTTGGTACCAGACCATAATATAATCAGAGGCTGTTGTCTGATTCCCATTCATTATACTGAATTTCTAGACAGCTGTAGATTACCATAATCAGCATTTTTTCCTCTAGAGCTGATAATACATAGTAGTCAAGTTCTTAATCTTCATAGGAGCTTTTGTAGTTACAGAAAAGACTAGGGATTTGTCATAATTCTTTCTTCATGTCACATGGGATGTTTTAATGAATTTCTGTTAATAAATCATCATAATGAAGGGAAGCTTTAGAATGCTGAGAGAACCTCTGTTCCTAACCAGCACTGTCACTTCATCTCACTTCACCATTTTTCTGTTGTGGTTTTGTTGAAATTATTTTCTCCCCAAAAATCATTTTCTTCACCAGTAGAACTGAATTTCGTTGAACTATTCTGTAAGTTATTACATACATATTCATGGAAAAGTTAAGATCGGGTAACATTATTTCTATCCTACAGGTTCTGGCTTGATTTATTGTTTCCATGGAAGAACACTGATGTCCTAGCACCTGTAACCCATGCCTATGAGCTCATGTGGAAACATAATATTTGTAAGTGTAACCCAGTTGAGGTCATATTTGGTTATAGGAGCCCTAATATAATGGCCTATGAAAGGAAAGGGCACTGGACATAAACATGCATGTAGATATTGAGGCTACAATAAAGACTGGGACAGATTGGAGTTATGTTCCCAGAAATCCTCAAATAGAAGAGATTATCTTTAACCCTAAAAATGAACCAACTTAGTCAATTTGTCTTCAAACATCTAGTATCCAGAATTGTGAAGGGCTGCAGGGCTAGTGATTTTAGGCTGTAAATATTTGACATGATATTCCTGGACACAAATATTCAAGAAGTTCTTTTAAAAATATTTTAAAAATGAGAATTTAGTTTATAGTCCTATAATGCTTTGAGGAAGGGAAGGCACCAATGTCCACATGGAGCAGTTTGCTTTTCACAATACAATCACCCATCTGCCAGTCCTGCCTTGGCTGAACATCAAAAATCATGGCATGCTACTGAGCTTGGAGAATGAAGCTATCATACTAACTATAGTACTTAAAACCAATTCAGACCACTTCTGCTATTATATGTGTAAAAATTTGAGCCAGAAGTCTGGGAGACACTCTTGACAATCCTGTTTCCACCCCTTTGTCTTCTTTCCACATATCCTATTCACCAATCCCAACAATTGTCTTGATATATCCCCAAAATCTTCATACTTCACTGAGTTTTTACACCATCACAAATCTTGTCCCAATTCAAATGTCTTCTCTTGCCTGGTCCACCAAAATAACCTCATATTTGGTGAACAGCAATTTATTTCTGAGTGCTTCTGTATATTATCTTCAGGAAAAAAAACCCAAAAATAATAATGAGAAGGTATTTAAAAATACATTCATCCTTTTTAATGTCTTTTGAAAAAAAATTAAAATTTTTATACGTTATTAAACATGGTAAAATCTAGCCCCTTCCAAGTTTCGTTTTTCTCATTCTTTTCAATGCTTAGCAACGCAAAAACAAAAATAAAAGAAATTCATCACCCTTTCTTCTGCAGGACATGCACACTTCAGTCTTTTATTCTGGGACTCAGTATAGTATAATTATCCACCTTTCAACTACGGTTAAACTACATTGTTTATGAATGTCTTTTTATTCTCTGGACTAGGATTAACTTTTAATACAGTGTTCATTTTTTTTCATGAAGAATCTGTAACAAACCTTGATAAGCTCTTACTACAGTTTAGTAACTTATCAATTGCCCTATCTACACCCCACATATCTCTTCATCTTATTTGACTAATGTTCTGTGCCTTAAAACCATAAATTCCACAGAATCTAACTGCATTAGGCACAAACAAAACATGACATATAGCAAATACATAGCAGAAAGCATTTGTTTACTGGGTGAATGAATGGGTTAGTAAATTGACATGGATAAAAATGAAAACTTGCTCTTATCAATTTTCTGTTGCATGTGCTAGTGACCACAGTGTTGATTCAAATATCTTAAAACTGGCAAACATGGATTGTACTTCTGTTTTACTATCCATGATGACATTAAAAGGATTTCAAAGTATTAAAGCACAAATTGTGGCCCAGCTTCCCATAGTCAATTATTCCCTACACTGTGACTAGTTGTATATTTCTATAAAGGTCTCAATCTGTTGCAAAAAAAAGAAAAAAGAAAGAAAGAAAGAAAGAAAGAAAGAAAGAAAGAAAGAAAGGAAGGAAGGAAGGAAGGAAGGGGGAGAGAGAGAGAGAGAGAGAGAGAGAGAGAGAGAGAGAAATTTTATGAGCGGTAAAGGCTACAATTATCTGAGTATATAAAAATGTACATTAAGAATGAAATTAAAAACTGTTTTGATTTATGAAAGTGATAGTAGCAGGTTCTCTTCTAGCAATTGCAACCCAACCAGTAATGAGAAGTTGACAAGATTTCCAATACCAGTTATGAATTCCCAGCTACTGAGAGAGCCTAAAGTCAAATTAGAAAGATGTTAGTATCCCCAGAGATAGAGACTATTGGACTCTTGGATATATCTTACTTGGAAAGTCATTGTTGTGGTTTGTAGGTTTTACATCTGGGTGGGATGATTGACTTCTTTACTTCCTTGGTAGTTTGAAAAGTACATGTGGATACCAACACCTAGTCCTCAAGGCAGAGCCATCCAGGCCATATCTTGTTCAATTTCTACAAGTTCTATGTCTAAAGTGATTTCTGTCTTTATCAATGGGATCTGACTTTCAAGGTCTAAGAGACAACCAAGGCAATGAAAATAGCCTATATTATTTTGGGAGCTCTTGGACACCCTTCCTCTAACAACTAAAGAAGAGGTTTCCCATATATGCATATACATATACATATACATATACATATACATATACATATACATATACATATACATATACATATACATATACATATACATGCTGCAGATTATATGTATATATGTATATTATATGTGTATATAGTTTCTATATTATATATGTATACACACACACAGACACACACATACACACACACACACACACACACACACACATATCCCCTGTATTTAAGGTTCAAGGAATATTATGGGTCAAGGAGCAAAAACATATTAAGAGCCTGCGCCTGGTCCTTTTGGCTGGGGCAGACACCAAGCCCATCTGCTCCTGTGGAGACACCTTATCCTGAGACATCCTAGAGGAGCCACTGCACTCAGAGCAGAGGATAAGAAACCTTGCCCACTACCCCACGCCCCGGACTTACAACTGGGAGCCAGGGGTGCTCAGAAACCATCAGCCTCCCAAACTCTGCCCCTCTGGAGTACTACTTCCCTTCTATCCGGCACCTGTTCCTTTTGACTGGGGCAGACACCTAGCTGGTCTGCTTCTGTGGAGACACCATATCCTGAGCCATCCTAGAGGAGCTGATGCACTCAGAGCAGCAGGATTTCACGATCCCAGAGGCAGCCTGAGTCCCAGGAGTTCTTCCACCCAGGAGCTTAGGATCACAGGAACACAAAGACATCTGGACTCTGAGGAGTTCTGAGACTAGCAAGATAACTGGAAAGACAGACTCCAGTTAGACACAGTGAGCACAGGTAACACTAGAGTTAACCAGATGGCAAAAGGCAAGCACAAGAACACAAACAACAGAAACCAAAGTTACTTGGCATCATCAGAACCCAGTTTTCCCACCATAGCAAGCCCTGGACACCCCATCACACAGGAAAAGCAGGATTCAGAATTAAAATCACTTCTCATGATGAAGATAGAGAATTTTAAGAAGGACATAAGTGACTCCTTTAAAGAAGCACAGGAGAACACAGGTAAACAGTTAGAAGCCCTTAAAGGAAACAAAAAAAAAATCCCTTAAAGAATTGCAAGGAAACACAATCAAACAGGTGAAGGAATTAAACAAAACCATCCAGGATCTAAAAATGAAAACAGAAACAATAAAGAAATCTCAAAGGGAGACTACCCTGGACATATAAAATGTAAGAAAGAGATCAGGAATCATAGACACAAGCATCAAAAACAGAATATAAGCGATAGAAGAGAGAATCTCATGTGCAGAAGATACCATGGAAAACATTGACACAACTGTCAAAGAAAATGCAAAAATGCAAAAAGCTCCTAACCCAAAACATCCAGGAAATCCAGGACACAATGAGAAGACCAAACCTAAGGATAATAGGTATAGATGAGATTGAAGATTCCAAACTTAAAGGGACAGTAAATATCTTCAACAAAATTATTGAGGAAAACTTCCCTAACCTAAAAAACGAGATGCCCATAAGCATACAAGAAGCCTACAGAATACCAAACACACTAGACCAGAAAAGAAATACCTCCTGTCACATAATAATCAAAACATCAAATGCCCAAAACAAAGAAAAAATACTAAAAGCAGTAAGAGAAAAAGGTCAAGTAATATATAAAGGCAGACCTATAATAATTACACCAGACTTCTCACCAGAGACTATAAAAGCCAGAAGATCCTGGACTGATATGATACCGAAACTAAGGGAACACAAATGGCAGCCCAGACTACTATACCAAGCAAAACTCTCAATCACTATAGATGGAGAAACCGAGATATTCCATGACAAAACAAAATTTGCACAATATCTTCCAACAAACCCAGCACTCAAAGGATAATGGGTGGAAAATGCCAATACAAGAAAGGAAACTATAATCTAGAAAAAGCAAGGAAGTAATCTTCCAACAACCCCAAAAGAAGATAGCTATACAAACATAATGCCACTTTTAATAACAAAAATAATAGGAAGCAGCAATCATTTTTCCTTAATATCTCTTAACATCAATGGACTCAATTCTCTAATAAAAAGACTATCAGACTGGATACATAAACAGGACTCAGAATTTTGCTGCATACAGGAAACATACCTCAGTGACAAAGACGGACATTACCTCAAAATAAAAGGATGGAAAACAATTTTCCAAGCAAATGGTCCCAAGAAACAAGGTGGAGTAGCCATTCTAATATCAAATAAAATCAACTTTCAACCAAAAGTAATCAAAAATATAAGGAAGGACACTTCATACTCATCAAAGGAAAAATCTACCAAGATGAAGACTCAATTCTGAACATCTATGCTCTAAATGCAATGGCACCCACATACATAAAAGAAACTTTACTAAAGCTCAAAGCACACATTGCACCTCAGATTATAGTAATGGGGAATTTTAGCACCCTGCTCTCTGCAATGGACAGATCATGGAAACAGAAACTAAACAAAGACACATTGAAATTAGCAGAAGTTATGAACCAAATAGATTTAACAGGTATCTGTTGAACATTTCATCCTAAAACAAAAGAATATATCTTTTTCTCAGCACCTCATGGTACCTTCTCCAAAATAGACCATATAATTGGTCACAAAACAGGCCTCAACAGATACAAAAAGATTGAAATAATCCCTTGCATCCTATCAGATCACCATGGACTAAGGCTGGTCTTTAATAATGACAAAACCTATGGAAAACCCACATGTATATGGAAACTGAACAATGCTCTACTCAATGATGACTTAGTCAAGGAAGAAATAAAGAAAGAAATTAAAGACCTTTTAGAATTTAATAAAAATGAATAAACATCATACCAAAACTTGTGGGACTCCATGAAAGCAGTGCTAAGAGGAAAACTCATAGCTTTAAGTGCCTACAAAAAGAAATTGGAGAAAACATATATTAACAACTTGACAGCATACCTGAAAGCTCTAGAACAAAAAGAAGCAAATACACCCAAGAGGAGTAGATGTCAGGAAATAATCAAACTCAGGACTGAAATCAACCAAGTAGAAACAGAAAGAACTATACAAAATATCAACAAAAACCAGGAGTTGGTTCTTTGAGAAAACCAACAAGATAGATAAACCCTTAGCCAGACTGACCAGAGAGTGCAGAGACAGTATCCAAATTAAAAAATCAGAACTGAAAAGGAAGACATAACAACAGAAACTGAGGAAATTAAAATATCATCAGATCCTACTACAAAGACCTATACTCAAAAAAACTGGAAAATCTGCTTGAAATAGACAATTTTCTAGACGGATACAAGATACCAAAGTTAAATCAGGAGCAGATAAACCATCTAAAGAGCCCCATAACACCTAAAGAAATAGCAGCAGTCATTAAAAGTCTCCCCACCAAAAAAAGCTGAGGACCAGATAGTGCAGAATTCTATCAGACCTTCAAGGAAGACCAAGTACCAATTCTCTTCAAACTATTTCACAAAATAGAAACAGAAGGAACTTTACCTAATCCATTCTATGAAGCCACAATTATGCTCATACATAAACCTTACAAAGACCCAACAAAGAAAGAGATCTTCAGACCAATCTCCCTTACAAACATCGATGCAAAAATACTCAATAAAATTCTAGCAAACTGAATCCAAGAACACATCAAAACAATCATCCATCATGATCAAGTAGGCTTTATCCCAAGAATGCAGGGATGGTTCAATATTCGGAAATCCATCAATGTAATCCATTATAGAAACAAACTCAAAGAAAAAAATCACATGACCATCTCACTAGACACTGAGAAAGCGTTTGACAAAATTCAACATCCCTTCATGGTAAAAGTCTTGGAAAGATCAGTAATTCAATGCCCATACATAAACATAGTAAAAGCAATATACAACAAACCAGTAGTCAACATCAAACTAAATGGAGAGTAACTTGAACCAATCCCACTAAGATCAGGGACTAGACAAGGCTGCCCACTCTCTCCCTACCTATTCAATATAGTATTGGAAGTCCTAGCCAGAACAATTAGCCAACAAAAAGAAATCAAAGGAATACAATTAGGAAAGGAAGAAGTCGAAATATCACTATTTGCAGATAATATGATAGTATACATAAGTGACCTCAGAACTTCCACCAGAGAACTCCTAAACGTGATAAACAACTTCAGCAAAGTGGCAGGTTATAAAATCAACTCAAACAAATCAGTACCCTTCCTCTACATGAAAGATAAATGGGCTGAAGAAGAAATTAGGAAAATGACACCCTTCACAATAGTCACAAGTAATATAAAATACCTTGGTGTGAATCTAACCAAGCAAGTGAAAGTTCTATGTGACAAGAACTTCAAGTCTCTGAAGAAAGAAATCGTAGAAGATCTCAGAAGATGGAAAGATCTCCCATGCTCATGGATTGGCAGGATTAATATAGTAAAAATGTTCATCTTGCCAAAAGCAATCTACAGATTCAATGCAATCCCGATTAAACTACCAACTCAATTCTTCACAGAGTTAGAAAGAGAAATTTTCAAATTTATTTGGAATAACAAAATGAAAAAAAACAGGATAGCGAAAACTATTCTGAACAATAAAAGAACTTCTGGAGGAATCACCATCCCTGACCTCAAGCTGTACTACAGAGCAATCATGATAAAAACTGCATGGTATTGCTACAGAGACAGGCAGGAAGATCAATGGAATAGAATTGAAGACCCAGAAATGAACCCACACACCTATGGTCATTTGATCTTTGACAAAGGAGCTAAAACCATCCAGTTGAAAAAAGACAGCATTTTCAACAAATGGTGCTGGTTCAAATGGAGGACAACATGTAGAAGAATGCAAATCGATCCATTCTTATCTCTTTGTACAAAGCTGAAGTCCAAGTGGATAAAGGACCTCCACATAAAACCAGACACACTGAAACTAATAGAAGAGAAGGTGGGGAAGACCCTCGAATGTCTAGGCACAGGGGAAAAGTTCCTGAAAAGAACACCAATGGCTTATGCTCTAAGATCAATAATTGACAAATGGGACTTCATAAAATTGCAAAGTTTCTGTAAGGCAAAGGACACTGTCAATAAGACAAAATGGCAACCAGCAGACTGGGAAAAGATCTTTACCAATCCCACATACGACAGAGGGCTAATATCAAATATACACAAAGAACTGAAGAAATTAGACTCTAGACAACCAAATAACCCTATTAAAAATGGGGTATAGAGCTAAACAAAGAATTTTCAACAGAGGAAACTCGAATGGCTGAGAAGCACCTAAAGAAATGTTCAGTATCCTTAGTCATCATGGAAATGCAAATCAAAACAACCCTGAGATTCTACCTCACACCAGTGAGAATGGCTAAAAATAAAAAACTCAGGTGATAGTAGACGCTGGTGAGGATGTGGAGAAAGAGGAACAATCCTCCATTGTTGGTGGGATTGCACTCTGGAAAACAGTCTGGCGGTTCCTCAGAAAATTGGACATATCATTACCTGAGGACCCAGCTATACCACTCCTGGGCATATACCCAGAAGATGCTCTAATATATAACAAGGACATATGTTCCACTATGTTCATAGCAGCTTTATTTATAATAGCCAGAAGCTGGAAAGAACCCAGATGTCCTTCAACAGAGGAATGGATACAAAAAGTGTGGTACATTTACACAATGGAATGTTACTCAGCTATTAAAAACAATGAATTTGAGAAATTCTTAGGCAAATGGATGAAACTAGAAAATATCATCCTGAGTGAGGTAACCCAATCACAAAAGAACACACATGATATTCATTCACTGGTTATTGGATTTTAGCCCAGAAGCTTGAAATACCCAAGATTCAACTCATAGACCACATAAAGCTTATGAAGAATGAAGACCAAGTGGGGGTGCTTCGGTCCTTCTTAGAAAGAGTATCAAAATACTCAAGGGAGCAAATTTGGAGACAAAGTATAGGACAGAATCTAAAGGAGGGGCAGTTTGCAGACCATTCCTGGGTATCCATTCCATGTGCAGTCACCAAAGGTAAATGCTGATGTGGATGTCAGGAAGTGGATGCTGACAGGAGCCTGACATAGCTCTCTCCTTAGAGGTCTGCAAGAGTCTGACATATTCAGAGACAGATGCTCACAGCTAACCATTGAAGTGATCATGGGGTTCCCAATGGAGGAGTTAGAATGAAGACTGAAGGAACTAAAAGTGTTTTATACCCCATGAGGAGAGCAACAATACCAACCAACCAGAGCCACCAGGGTCTAAACCACCAGCTTGGGAGCACTTAGGGAGGGACCAATGGCTCCAGCTATATATGCAAGGGAGGATGGTCCTGTCAGGTATAGGTGAGAGAGGAGCTCCTTGGTCCCATGAAGGCCAGAAGCCGTGTGTGTGGGAATTCGAGGGTGGGGAGGTGGGAGTGAGGGGGTAGGTGGGGGCACATCCTGATAAAAGCAGGAGGAGGCAGGGTGGGATAGGGGATTCCTATGTGAAGGTATTTATTCATTATTTCATATGGAATGATGTCAGTACAACTACTCACTTTTTGTGAGTATAAGCAATTGACTACTATCTCCAGAACACTTTCTCATATATAATGTAAGAAGCTCAATATCTACTACATAATTTATTTGCAAAACATCATATTTATATTAAAAACTTACTATAATCTTTTGTTTATTATCTTCATTTTCATATAAATAATTAAATTATCCTAAAGAAAAAAAACATATTAAGAACCAGAAGACCAGATACCAACTTCTAACTAATGTCTTCTAGATATGATAGGGAATGCTTCAGGCATGAAATATGTACATGAAATCTTGTTTCTTAAACTAGACCAATATAATACTACCACCAGTCAATATTCCAACATGGATGGTGGAAATTTCGTACCCCTTGATGAGGAACTATAAGCAATCACTGACTGCTAAGAGTAACATGAGTCTCCTGATAGACTATAAACTCCCATGTGGTCAGCATCAAACAAGCTAAACTAAACAGAAACAGTAGGCTGGCTCTCTCTCTCTCTCTCTCTCTCTCTCTCTCTCTCTCTCTCTCTCTC